>NW_026622874.1:40393780-40693780 GCF_023065955.2 Ursus arctos
CCCAGTCAAAGCTCCGGCAAGGGCAGACTGCAGGCCTTTGAGACGTGGTTGGGCAGGAGTTGAATTGTTTGTATGGGGCCAGAGACTGGCAGGTTCAGAACCCACCGAACTTGAGATGTTAAGTAGGAGAAGCCCAGGGACAATGTGTGTGGTAAACGGAGGGTCCTGAGGACAGGGGCCATACCAGCTGTGGGAGTGGGGAGTAGGGAGAGGAAGGAAGGCAGAGACCTATCCTCCCCTCTGGTGTGGAGATGGTTGGATCTAGTGGAATTGCACGGCAGGGGGAATTGAAGGAAATTGGGGGGGGGTGTCATTCTAACCTTTTGTTTTAACTGAGTTGGCACTTCTTTGTGTGTGTGTCGAGAAAACTGCTGGGTTTTCTTTTTTTCCTTTTTTTCTTTTTTTGAGTCGCACTTCTGAGGGATTAATAGCTTCCCCTTCGGATTCAGCTGAAAGTGTGTGTGTGTGTGTGTGTGTGTGTGTGTGTAGATAAAGAATGAGTGTAGCACAAATGAGGAAAGAGACTCATTCACATTTAACCCCAATAAATTGTGTTTGCTCCCTAGGACAGGGAATGGCAGCCCAATCCCTGTCTTGGGGACTACAGCTAAATCCCCAGGGCTTAAATTGGAGGTTAAGAGCACATTGCTGATGGGTTCTGTTCCATCTCCATAAGGGTCCCTCACTTTAGAAATCCAAGTGTTTGGACTCCAGCTCTTGTGCGACAACCCTGAAGGGGAGTTAGGCACTGCCTTGGGGGGGGGGGGATGTGTGCGCCGCCCAGGGGGATCGTTGTCCTCTGCTTTGTCACCTTTCTGAGCCCCCTCCCATCGTAGGGGGTGGGGCGGGAAGCTTCCCCAGGCATTTCCTGGCTCAGGGAGGAGGCAACACCTGGAGCTGTCCGTCAGAGCTGATTGGATTAAGGTTCTGACGTTGAAATGCTTGGCTGGGGCTGAGGTTACGTGGGGGATTCTGATAACAACGTACATATTCGCTGGTTTTGTGCCATGAATCTCACCCCACATCCCTTGTTTGGCATCGCAGAGGCTTCGCGGAGATAAACCGAGGCACACAGAAAGAGGAGCCGGCTCCCCGGAGAGCTGGAGCAGGATGTAGCGAGCTCCCTGTGGGCTGAAGCAGATCGGCTTCCGGGGCTGCTGCTTTCAGGGGTGCATTGAGGAGGTGGCTGCTATCTGGGGTGGGGGCAGTTCTGGCTGGGATATCTGAGGAGGAGGTGTGGAGGAGGGTCCCTTTTCTGCAGTGACCGAGGGACAGAATTCCAAGGCTCCTATCGCTCTGTGTGCATCTTCCCTCAGCACCACTGTCCTCCTAGCCCATCCAGGAGCTGGGATGTGAGGGTCATCACTTAGTCTTTAGAAAAAAGAAATCCTTGGGACACCAGGAGGGGGGAGGCCGAGAAGTTCAGTCCTTAGTCTGTTTGGCCTAGAGGACCGGGGTGGGGGGGGAGTGAGAAGAACTTAAGGCTGGCTACATACTTATTTATTTAGCAAATACAAATGAACCCCACAGTGTGCAGTGTGGGGATTGTAGAGATGAAGATTGAGACAGCGGCTGGTCTCTCAGAGCTCCCAGTGTCATGGAAAAGAGAGACAAGTAAACAGACAAATACCATAGATAAGCTTGAGGGAGAACATCTGGACAAGGATGTCGAAAGGCAGATCTTTCATTCCAGTATCAGCCCCCTCTCCTCTGGAACCATGAAGATGACTGGGTGATTCTATCCAGAGGCTAGGTCAGGGCTGGCCCTGAAGTTGGCTAAGGAAAATGATGGAAGAGAAGGTGAGATATAAGATATTACCAGATCCCTGGCTTGAGGGGGAAGAGAAATGTTCCTTGGACAGCTGAACCTCACTGGGAGCTGCTTTAGCCCGATGGGAGGAGGGCACCCAGAGGGAGCTCTGGGACAAGATCAAGGCTACTCAGCTCTCCCATTTCCATCTCCTAAGCCCTTGTATTTTAGGGGCAAATTGTGGTCTGGGTATGCTTAGAATGTTAGAGGGAGTCCGAGGAAAAGAACCGTGTGATGGGGAGTAGCAAGTGCATGCACAGGTGCACGCTCAGAATCAAGAGAAGTAGGAAAATCGCGAGCTCTGGCACGTGGGGAAGGGTATGGGAGTCCTGGGGAGGAAAGAGTCAGGTGGGAGTCATCAGAGAAGTCCAGATGGGGGAGGGGAGGTTTTTGAAGTTATACTCTTGAGCCCAGGTCACCGTGCACATCCATAGTTAAACTGGGAAAGAACGGAAGGAGAGAGACACTCAGTCTTATTTGTCCAAGGAACACCCTTCTTTCCCACACACTAAATTTAGTTCATTTCATTAGCGTGTCCTGAGTCTTTGAATATATCCCAGGAATTGTGTTAGGTGTCGGGTGTATGAGTGAGTTGGAGAGACAGAAGCAAAAACAAATTAAAATTCAGTACCAGCAATGCTATAACAGAGGTTGGATGAGTTCTTGGCATTGTAGGAACAGGGCAGAGGGGTCATGGTGGACAGTAAGACCTGGAGTGATTGTACTCCACTGTTTGGATAGACCCTGTTTTGGGCAGGGCAGCTTGATGTCAAACTTTTGAGCATTTACTCAAAATGCCCGGCTAGAGCCCATGCCAGGCTGCAAGGGCAGAGTTTGGATGCATATGGCCTGGTCCTTGGGACTGCGGGGGAGGGCTCTGGGAGCTAATGGCTATGCTGGCTGCTTGAGTGGGCACTTCCAAAGCTTTGCTGACCTGGAGCACCAGTCGGATTGTGCTAGCCAGCTGGAGAACTCTTGAGCCACTCTCCTTTCCTTAGATCTTGAGGCAGGCTGAGAAAAATACAAGTGTCCTACTGTAATAGTCATCATCAAAGATTGTTTGCTATGTGCTCGACACTCTACTATGTGCTTTACATGCATCATTTCATTTAATCCTACAAAAAGAAGGATTGTTAGGATTCTGGTTTTATAGATAAGGGAGTAGACTCAGAAAGGTGGTTCTTTAAGACTGTGGAACAGGTAAGCTGCAGAGCTAGAATTCAGACTTGTATTTGTTTGACATCGAAGTCCATGCACCTCTCCTATATATTATAGGAGAGGAAAAATAAAAACCTGGGATGTTTTATCCAGTAGCCCAAGGCTCTCTAGGAAAATCTGTTAGAAAGGCTCAGCGTGCACATTTGAGTATCTACTGTGTCCTTCTGAAGGATACAGAAACATGGTTCCTGCTTTCAAATGGAGGAAGTAAATGGAAACATATGACAACTCTTAGGAATCATACAAGACAGTATGTAATTAAGTCTTCAGACCCTGGAGAGAAGAACTTTAAAGGAAGGAGTGATCCCTCAGTATGGCTATTGGAGTCAGGGAGGTGATATGCATAGTAGAAACTACTCAGTCTTTGCGGTCAGACTTACATTCAAACCTTGGTTCTTCCATTTATGAGCTGAGGAGCTGCAGCTTCCCCGTCTGTAATGTGGGGATATCAGTATGAACCCTGCAGAGCTGTTATAAGGATTAAATGTGATAAGGCAGGGAAGGCCCCAGCAGAGCCCTGGCTGGCAATAAATACTCATCAAATGCTAGCTGCTCTTCACAGAGGAGGTGAGAATGGAGCTGAGCCCTGAAGGATTGGTAGAATTGGTAGAAAGGGAGAGTATTCTAGATGAGGGAACCCATCAGGTGTATAAATAAAAACCTGATGGGTTCAGGTTCTCTGGGAAAGAAGTGACCTGCCTCATCTAGCCTGCTCTCTCCAGGTCCTTGCAGGAAAGTCTTACAAGAAAAGGACATCACCACGAAAAGCATGAGGGGCTTCTGTTCTTACTTCTGGCCCCATCATTAACAGAGCTTAAATGTGTTTCTCTCTCTGTAAAACTGGAAGATTGCTCGAAGTCTCTTGTCCCAGAAGCTCATGTCTCTGGAATTTATGTCATTGATTAATTTCTTGTTCTGCCCTTCTTCTCCCAAATGTCATGCCTTGATAAAGTTAGAGTGCCTGGGGTACGGTGGGCTCATCCCCTCGGGCTGTTATCATCCCCTCCTCGCTCCTGCAGCTCCCTTCTCTGGGAAGCAGCTGCCTGAGCATCTGCCTTCCCCTCCTTCACCTGCTCCTCCTCGCTCTTCCCCTCCCAGGCTGGGCCAGCCCCTCCTGAAAGGCCTCCCTGGCAGCCCCTCTCCCCGTCATTATGATGCTAATCGTGTTGTTAATTTTTCTGAGATGCAGAAAGAAAGCCCCAATCTGTTCTAATGAATTTAATTAGAGAGGGGCTTGGAGGGCTTCAGAACCTCTTACCAGGATCACAATAAACAGAGTTAACGAGATAAACAGCCTGGGATCAGCAGCTCAGGGGTAGGAAGGGAGGATTTACCACTCAGTCCTAGGATGAGGAAAGTGTCCGGGGCACCCAGAGTTGGAGGAAGTCTGCATGAGCTGTTGTCCACCATGTGGGCTTCCTTTTGGCCCTTTCCACCGGCCCCACCCAGCCCCGTGTACAGGACTTCATACCTAGTTCTGCCCTTCAGTGCCAGATGCACCTCGGGAGAAGGTCCTGTCATTGTCATCATCATCACCAAATATCTGTTGAGCACCTGCTGTGTGCATAAGGGGTACTGCACCATCTTCTGGAAGCTCATGAGACCCCATCTCCTTTCTGAAGAGAAAGGAAGATATATGTTCAAATATAAGAAACATTGGCTAATTCCAGCCAGTAAATGCTAGAAAGTTGGCAGGAGATTATTTTGGGCTTAGGTGATCTGGAAAAGCCTCTTGCGAGAGAAAGTACTTGAGGTCTTGAGATACCAAAACTTGAACACTTAATAATCAGAACTCCTGGAGTAAGAGCAGGAATGTGCAGGGGATCTTTGAGTCAGGATGAATAAATGGTATGGCTTGGGTGGTAGGTGCTTGTAATTCAGTAGGGAGGGATGTGTCTGGGGCGGTTTATTGAGGTATAATTATAGAGGACCCTGAGTAACCTGGTTGTGCTGGAGTCTCCCTGCTTTCCGTCTCTGGAAACTCAGCATAGCCAGCTTGGGGAAGGGCCTAAAACAGGATGGTTTTTGTGCTGAGCTCACTGTCCTGGATAGTTTAGGCCAATGGGGGTGGACGGACCAGATGCTAAGTTTTGTTCTCTGATCTTGTGATTTTCTGGGATGCGAGTGAATGTCTGGCAGAGCAATTCCAAGGACTTTTCCCGGTGAGAGTTCCCTCCTTCTTTACTGATGCTGGCCAATTTGCCTTGGCAGTAGCATTTTTATGCAAGTATTCAGTGGAATCTTCCAGTTCCAGGGTCAGTGAGTTTCATAACTTGTCTCTTTATATTACTAAGAGTTCTCAGAGTGTGTGTATGTGCATGTGTGTCTGTGCTTGTGCGTGCGTGTTGCCTCTGTTAGTGAAATTATTCTGACTAGATTCTGATTCTAGTTTGATCTTTATTTGCAACACAACAGTTGTTAAACATTTGTGAGCCTTAATTTCTCCAGGTGCAAGGGAGGAAGAGTCATCCCTGTATCTTATTGTGCGTGGATCCATAAGCTGAATGCTTTGAGAATAGGATTTTAAACACAAGGAGGAATTATAACTAGGATTTTGACAAGAAGTATAATATTGAGCTGACATTTTAAGTCAGTTCTCTGTCCCCCTTGGAACTTCTACCTGTGAGACTAGCCAATGTTTTGTTTTGGGGCATCATCTTTGGTGATTTTGTTATTTTCCAGAGTCTGTCTGGGCTTATGCATCATTAGTGGTGAAGTTAACACTGCTGTCAGCTGTTGGTTGGCCTATTCGTGTGTGTTTATATGAGAGACACTGTTATAATACCCATTGTGTGGTGTTTTTCCACACAATGGTGGTGACATGTTCTTTATAAAGGAAAATGCCTTTGAGGCCACAGGCAATTTTCCTATGCTGACATAGGCAAGGACAGGGCAGAAACTAGATCTCTTTCTGATCATCCTCACACAATGAGTGGAATTGAAGGCTTTGGGACTCATCTTGGGAACTAAACCAGGGTTCTCTGACTGATCCAAGCCCTGGGCTATGCCTTGTGGGGTTTTTTAATATTATAAAATATATATAATATTTGTTGTACCTGCAGTCAGTGTTCAAAGGCTCTCCTATTTGCATGGCACACCTCTAGGTGGCTTCTTGTTTTGAGAGCATGTTTAATGTCATAGAATGTTAGAGATGGCCTAATCCAAGATCATTATTTTACTGGTCAAGAAACAGACTCAAAAGGGCTACATATTTTGCTTGTGGCTGCCTGGCTAGTTGCTGGCAGAGGTAGTTCTTCCACACACTGGACCACCAGGAACTTTAAAAACCACATATAAACCCAGTAATTGTGCAAAAGGATAAGTAATTAAGTCCCCTAAAGCATTAACTAAACCAATAATGCTTTGGGATATCAGAGAAGAGAGGAAATGAATGTAGACTGAAGTCCTTTGGGAAAGTTTTAAAGAGAAGCAGGGGCTGGTTTGGGGGGCTCTAGGGATGGGTAGGATTTGAATAGGTAGAGGAAATGGGCCTTTCTGATGGGGTAAGGGAGCATAAAACCAAAGGTTTTCAGGAGGGAAGCTATGGTCGGGCATTGTACTGGCCAGGCTAGAGCACTGGAAGGTATAGCTGGAGGCTAGAGTGCAGAGAATCTTGACCCTGACTGAGTAGTTGGTGAGGAGCATGTGAAGCTTCTTGACTGAGCTTCCTCTGTGTTTGGGGTGGTGTTTGAGAGATAGTTCCTTCTGAAGGGGTGTTTAGGCAAAGGGGAATGCTGGAACTTTCTCTTGGGTGCTCACAGGGAACTTGCCGCTGTCCACGGTGCTGACCTGCCTCTGAAAGATTTTTCTCCCCAGTGATGCTGGGTTAGAAAGCAAAGCCAGAGAATGTTTAGAGCAACCCAAAGGGATCTAGAAAACAATTCTGGCTAGGACTAGGTGGTGCGTGGGCTTTCTGGCATCAGCCTAGTTTACAGCATCTGACTTTGCAGTCCTTGTAATGAAAGCAAAAGTATGGATTGGGGGAACTAGTAAATGGCCCTTTTAAGGAGAGACCACGTGTGTGGACATATGCATGCTAAAATGACCCAATTTGTAGCCTAGTAAATTTTGCCCAGAGTCTTTGTATTTACATGAGAATTTCAGGCCATTTCTTCTTTCATTGTGAAAATGCACTCCCTCTACTCAACATTTCAGAGTATCTAAAACCTCTCTGGGGGCACCTGGGTGACTCAGTCCATTGTGTCCGACTCTTGGTTTCTGCTCAGGTCCTATTCTCAGGGTTGTGAGATCGAGCTCTACATTGGGTTCATGCTTCCTCTCCCCCTCTGCTCCTCCCCCTGCTCACACTCTCTCTTTCTCTCCCTAAAATAAATAAATAAATAAATAAATAAATAAATAAATAAAATCTTAAAAAAACCAAAACTTCTCTAGCAAACATGGAGGGAGCAACAGAAGTTCCCAGAATACCCTACTCACTAGTTCAAAAGAAACATTTAACTGTCCAATAGAGCTTTCTGTGATGATAGAAATGTTCTATATCTGCAACTGTCCAACATGGTAGCACTAGGCATGTGTGGCTCTCAAGCACTTGAAATGTGGCTACCGTGAGAATTGAATTTTCAGTTTAATTGAATTTAATTTAAATAGCCATGTGTGGCTAGTGGCCACTGTATTGGACTGCATAGCTCTATAGTCAGAACCCTCCGTGTTTGCCACTTACCCTTGTTTATTGGTCTGTCATACCTAGACCTCTTTGACATAGAGCAAAGTGGACTTTTGAATAGGGGTGAGTTTGACACATTGCTGGGAAAGGCCCATTGCTGGAAGTCTGCTTCTGACTATGAGTTTTGGCCTGATTTTCTTATTGTCACCGTGAAAGCAACCATACGTGATGTACTGTGTTTTTCCTTTTCCTTTTTTTTTTTTAAGATTTAATTAATTTATTTATTTATTGACAGAGAGAGAGAGAGTGAGCGAGTGCAAAGCAGCAGGTAGAGGGAGAGGGAGAAGCAGGCTCCCCACTGAACAGAGAGCCCAATGTGGGTCTCCATCCTAGGACCCTGGGATCATGACCCAAGCTGAAGGCAGACGCTTAACTGACTGAGCCATCCAGGTGCCCCTGTGGTTTTCTTTTTAAGGACGGAGAGCATGCTCCTTGGATTCTGGCTGGGGCCCCAGGGACCTGAGCTAGGACTTTTTGGAGCCTTGAATGGGCAAGCAACGTAGTGTGTATGGCCCAGGAAATTTGGCTCTGGGGTGAGGGGGCAAACAGATGATGTCCTACTGTGTTGGGTGTTTGTGGGCATCTAGCAGAGAGAAGTTTCTGGTCTTGATCCATCTCGCCTTCTAACTCTAGGCATTTTCACATCCTGTTTATCTGGTAGAGTGGACATGATCCAGGATGAGGGGCATGGGGGAGTGGTAGAGGTACCCGAGGGAAAAAAATGCCAATCAGGGGCGCCTGGGTGGCTGAGTCAGTTAGGCATCTGCCTTTGGCTCAGGTCATGATCCCGGGCTCCTGAGATCGAGCCCCACGTCTGGCTCCCTGCTCAGCGGGGAGTCTGCTTCTCCCTCTCCCTCTGCAGCTCCCCCTGCTTGTGCTCTCTCTCTGTCAAATAAATAAATAAAAATTTTTAAAAAAACGCTAATCAGTAAGTAAGTAATAATAACCTGTCCAAAGACCAGAGTAAAAAATTTCCATTGTGTTGGCATATGCAGTATACATAGGTGTGCCTAGCCTTATCATAAACATGCTCGATTTCTGTGGGTCTCTGGTCTTAGGTTTGGCACATATAAATCTGATTTCCTAAACTGGAGTGCATGCTTTTTGAAGACGGGCCTAATAGTTTTCTTGTTTTCTCCCATAGAATCTCAATGTGCTGATAGTAATCCTTAATAAATGCCTGCTAGTGAGTAGCTCTTTGTTAGCCTGGAGCTATGGGTTTGACTCCTAGAAAATGTGTGCACATGAATACAAACAATATTTATTGAGCCCCTGCTGGGCGTCAGTCTCTGTACTTGGTACTGTGGGCAGTGACAAAGGAGGAGCAAGGATGGCTGCTCTCAGTCTAATGAGAGAGCAAAGGCAGGCACGTGTGGAAACAACACACACACAGGACGGATAGAAACAAAGACAGAAGTGGTAGCAGGGATACAGCACTGGGAGTGGGTTGCAGGATGCTGGCAGGGGCCAGATTTTGTGTGTGTCTCTGTCTGGCCTTCTCTCGAGGATTCCCTTCTTCCTGAGGCGTAGCTGGTACCAGCCACCTCCGTGCCTGCAGGGACAGTGCTGCCTTTATGGTTGGTCAGGCAGCTCGCTGTCTCACTGGGGCTGGGCTGAGGCGATGCTGTCCTGAGCTTGCCTCTCCCTTAAAGAGCACTCGGGAAGGGGGGAGAGGACTGTGTGGAAGGGGAAGAAACTCCCTTTTCTTCTGGTCACTGAAATGGTGACAGGGTTTAGCTCTCGAACTTTCTTCTAGGCACAGAAGGGGTTTGTTGGGATCCCAGCAGCTCTTGTACATGGAGCCCCATGATGCAGGCCCAGGTGCAGCTCTGGGGGAGACAGGAAAAGCAGAGCTTGGTGGCATGGCTCTCTACAGTCACCTGAGCCCCCTTGCTTTACCCTCTAGGAGTATGCACTGCCTGGCGGGGAGCAGGTGGGCTGTATCTCCCAGCTGGGGCTGGGGCAGGGGACTTCTCTTGTTGATCCACAGGCCGCAGCCTGCCTTTTCCCACCTTCTGTGTGCACACAAGTCACCTGGGATCTTGTTAAAGTGCACAGACGGAATGATTACGTCTGGATTGGGCCTGAATTTCTGCATTCCTTACCAGCCCCCCCGGGGATGCCAGTACTGCTGGTCAGCAAGCCACACTCTGATTGGCAGGGGCCTATATGTGGGTTGTCAACCTGGAAACATGCTGGTCTCACCTGGGGAGATTTTAAAATATGCAGATGCTGGGACCCACTCTAGAACCCAATAACATAATCTCTGAGAGTTGGGTCAAGGCACCAGAATGTTTTAAAAGCCCCCTCAATGATTCTGATACACATCCCAGGCTGAGAACCAGTGGTTCTCTGGATGGTTTTTCTCTTCCCTCCGATATGCTTTTGACCTGGCTATGCCTCCCTTACCCTGAGAGACTGTAAGTGCCTCCAGGGCACAGAATGTCTTATATCAGATTACCGGTCATGCCTCACAGTCATCCTCAGTCAGCTCAGCTGGTAACAGCCTGATGTGTCACGGTCTATCACTCTGGCCACTGCTCCCATGCATGTACCATCAGCCATGGGGGAGCGGAGAACGTGGCTGGCTTACAGCAGGCCAGGTCTGCTCTTGTCCGCGGGTCAGAGCGGACATCCAGTGCCTAAAACCATGCCTGGCACCTGGTAAACTTTCAGGAAGTCTGTATTGAGTGGATGATGACTCCAGTGTGGGGTGGCAGAACGGGCGCTGAAGACCAGATGAATTAGGGGGCCTAAAGGGAGTGGGACAAGTTATTTAACATTCCTAAGCTTTAATTTTCTCAGTTGTAAAGTGAGAATCATAACGCCTACCTGACAGGGCTATTTAAATAGAAAAGAATGTCAGAAAAGGGGCTCTGTAAGTGCTAGTGTTACGCAGACAAGAGATTGTGTAAGAATTTGTTTTTCAAAGTGCTGGGGCTGAGCTATAGGTATCGTTGCAAGTTCTTGTTCCAGGTCCCGCCGCACGTCTGCAGAACAGCAAGGGGCTCAGGGCGGTACCACGGACAGGTCGCCTACTCTGTGTCAAGGACTGTGCTAGCGTCTTGGCTTTTGTCATCTCACTGATTCAGAACAACCCTTGGACCGGGTGTTATGACCCTGATTACACTGAGAAAATGGGGGCTCAGAATGGGAACCAACTTTTCCAGAGTAGGACAGCTCCAAGTGGCAGAGCTGGGACTGGATCTCATTCCAGAGTCTCCTCATCCTGGCTCATTACCCAGCAGGCAGCTCTGGGTTCTAGCACGGGCTGATCGATGGTCCCTTGGTTAGAGAAGCTTTCTTGTCTGGGGGTCACTTGTTTTGAAGAGTGACATAAGACCCTGGCTATCACAGGAACGCCAGTCTTCCGTCAGGGAACATTAGAGTCCATGGCACCAGAGCCTTCTGGGTCTTGGCCAACGCTGCCCTGTAAGGCCACTGCCCAGAGTCTTCCTCAGGCCCTGAGGCAGAGGCTGTGACACCTTCCCCTACAGAAGAATCACCATCTGCCCCCATGGTCCCCTTCCAGCTTGACAGAGCCACTGACCCAGCTCTCGTCTGTTTTGCCTACCTAGGTTTCCCTTTCATTCTGGTCCGAGAAGAAAATGGAAACACAACAGGGAGCAATCCCATGAGCCTCTCCTCATCCACAGGTGTAACGTCAATGGGTTATTTTCATCGCCTGGTGCTAGTGTCCCCCTCCTCGGGTGAGGAGGGGGAAGGGCCCATCTCCTCCAACAGCCTCAGCACAGAGAGGAGGTCCCAGTGTCTGTTGTTCTCCTGTCCACCTCTCTGGCTTCAGCAATGCTGCTATGATAACAATGACACATCCTGGCCAAAGTCAGTCTGGCTAAGTTGTTCAGAAAAGAGGGGAGAGGGCTGATTTGTGTGGTTTGACCGGTTAGAAGGATCTACCTGGTCCAGGTGCTTATGTGTGTATACCTGAGTTCTTTAACTCAGGGCCCTGTCAGGTGTCGGCTGAGATTAACTGAATCCACACTGAGAAAGAGAACTAGAGAGGAAACTCAAGTGACCTCACAGGCACTACAAATATATCCGCGGTGGGCTTTGGATATAAATATCTAACACTTCTCACTGAGATGTGACTAAGTCTCTGTTCGTATCTGGTCCACATTCATCCTCTTGCTGTGTTCTAATTTGGCTGATTTTTCTCTTATGTAATCCATGAAATTCTGTGTTGGGATATTCCTTTTCTGTATCAGGGCCAGGATTACAACATCTGGAACTTTCTTTGGCTTTATGAATTGTTTGGAGTTTACTTTTAAGTACAGAGGGTTTATCCATTGTGTTGCTTCAATATTTTCTCTGCTAAATCCCCATGTATTTTTTTTTTAAGCCATTTCGGCTTTTGTTCTCTCTCCTTTCTCTTTGAGTGTCCCTAGGGTTTTCTGGGTCTGAGAACTCTGCTTCCTGTCTGTAATTCTGCACTGTCAGCATGCTGCCTCTCCGGTAGGAATAAAGACTCCCAGTTAGGCCCAGGCTAAAAATGAATCCCGTCGCCTGGAAGACTGGCCTCCGTGACACCTTGCTGTAACACGGTGAAATACCCCATCCAGCTGCAGAGGTCTGGGGCCTTAGCGCTTTGTCTTTTCACTCCTGTGGATATGTGGCTATTCCAGCACCACCTGTCCTGAGTATCTTAGCAATCGGCATGAAGCCTACTGGGCTTCGGGGGCTGGAATGGATTTGACTGGCCCCCAGGCCTCTGACCCTTTTCCTTCTCCATCTGGCTGCCTTCAGCAGCGAGGCTGCTGATGCATTGCCATGCTGCACTGGCAGCTGGGGGCCCAGGTGAGATGGGCAGGTTAAGGGGGAGCTGAGGTTAAAGGAAATGTTGCAAAAGATTATGAATGGTGTGAGGCTGGGCCTGGCTGGAAGGTTCTGGAAGGCTGGTGGTATGAGAGTAGGGTTAGGTTCTGGGTCAGGCACTGGCCGCATTTTGAGTCTGATTGGGAAAACCCTCTCTGAATATATCACAGATTGTTTGTGTTCTTACACATTGAGAAATAAAGAGGGGGCTTTTAGATGGCACCCAAAAAAGTTGCATCTGGGGCTTCTGAGAGCAAGAATGCCTTGTTTCTCAGTGGACTGGTGACATCATCTGGGGTCTACCCAGATGCTGGCGTGTCAGGGACAGACCAAAACAGACCAAGGGCTGCTCAGAGATGGCTAAAGCTATTCTGCTGGCTTGGCGTGTGTTTGCTCCGGATCAGTTGTCAGCCTTCCCCCCCCACCCCCACCCCGCTTCCTTCCTCAGGTTTGTTTTTCCCAGTTCCCATTGTGGAAAGCCCAAGGGCATGCATCTGGTCTTGGAAGGGGAAAATAGCCCAAGAACAAGGGCTTGGGTTCCAATCTGGTTCTTCATTCACTAGTTGTATGACCTTTGGCAAATGACTTAAATCTCCCCTACTTTTCATCTGTAAATTGGGGAGTTAAGTGATACTTGCCCTGCATGGAGTTGTCAGGATGAAATTAGATAATGCTCATGAACCCCTTTGCACAGCACCTGCCAAGTAAAAAGTGGCCCATGAAAGTGAGCTCCTGATACTTCCCACCTCCCTTCCTTATAGTAGCTTCCTGCTCTGCCTTATTCCCTCACGACTTTGGTGAGCGATAGAAAATATTTTCGAACCTCAGCAAGGTGATCAGCTGGGTGCTAGGTACTGTGAGAGTTGCAGTGGGAAGAAGAGGCGGTCTCTTCTGGGACCCTAGTTGTACCTGGCCCTCTGGTTGACGAAGCGCGTCATGGTAAAGATAACTAACTACACAGAGTCATCAACGTTAGATGCAAAGGGCTGGTTCCCGCCACAGATCTCTTGCAGTTTAGCAGAGAGAGTTCATACAATCTGTGGTGACCTGGAAGACTTCAAGGAGGAGATCCACGGTGGACTCTTGAAAGATGGAGCCTCTGCTCTTTCTGTGCTCCAGCAAGCTCATTAGGGAGTGTCTCCAAAAGGGTGGGGCAAAGATTAAGAAGAAAGGGGCAGTCTGGTTATCCTCAAGACTGAATTTCCTCATTTCATGCTGTCCACACCCACAGGGAAAAAGGATAGCGGAGAGGAGGGGTGGCTTTTCTGAGGCTCAGAGATGGTGAGGAAGCCAACACAGGGTCAATCAGCAAAACAGAAATAGACGTGAGATGCACAGCTCACGACAGGGAATGAGAGTCCATTTCTCATAATAAACCATTTTGGTCCCCTTGTCTTGCTTCCTCTGACCTAACTGTATCCTTATCATACCCCTGGCCACACCAAGTTAATATATCACTTTTAGGCAATATATCATTTCCAGGTGAGGAACTCAAAGCACAGAGATCTGGGTGGCCAGTTGAGTAAGTGGCATAAATCAGGGCAGGGCCAAGCCTGGACATCCAGTTCCTGACTCTTGGCCTATGGATTCCTAGTCTAGCTCTCTCCTGGGCTTCTCCTGTGATTCAGGTCTCAGCTGGTGTCTAGCATAAGACAGCCCTGGATCTCTAGGGGGATGAATCGCAATCCACCCAACACAAGACCTCTTCCAGTTCAAGCAGCTCTGGTCCAGAATACCATGTGACCATCACTGCACCCTCCCAGCTCTGGCTGGGTTTCAAGTCCTGGTCTCAACAGTCACGGGACTTGGTGGCCAGGCCTGGGAAGAGCCCATTGTCTTCTTATCATCCCTGGTTGTGTGCTGCTGGCTCGCTTGCTTGTTCATTTTCTATTTGTTTTGTGTAGGCTGCTGTAAGCCCTATATTCAGGCACAGCTGGGTAGCTGGCACCTGCTCAACCTTTGCCCCAGTCTGTTCTAGAATTCTCTATGGTACTGATGAAGACTGCTGGCTGTGTGTGTGTGTGTGTGTGTGTGCATGCGCGTAAGAGAAGAGGGGGAGAGGAAGGGAGGAAGGTATAAAGCTTCCTGAATAGTGAGAGACCTCTTTTCCAGTGGAGCTTGGTTCTGGGTTGAGACAACTAGGAGCCCCTGTGGTCTTCTTCTTGCAGATGTATGTAGATTGGCCGTGGTTATCAGCCTGATCAGCAGTGGGAGGACAGGAGGTGTGCTGTGTCCATAACCTCTCCCATCCCTGGTTATTGTCATAGCAGCAATAATAGTAATAAGGAGAGCGAGGTTAGAATAATGGCAGCTACCAGGTATTCAGAGCTTACTGTGTGCTAGGCAACGCGCTAAGGGCTTTTAGTAGATATCGTCTCACTTCACACTTCATTTATGATGTATTTTCAGTAGCCTTATTTTACAGGAGAGTGAAGCCCAGGTAACTTGAGTGGCTTTTTCCTGAGGTCTCTCAGCTACTAAACGGTGCAACTGGGGCTTCAGATCAGATCCATCCGATTCCCATCAGATTACATGTGATTGAGCTCTTAACCTCCGTGCTACCGTGAGTACTGAGGGACCCTTCCCAGCCATAAAGTCCACTGAAACTCCAGGTGGAGACTCTATTTCCTCCTGCTGGAGCAAGAGACACACAGGTCTGAGCAGCCGATAGATACCCTGGTTATGAGGAAGCCCTTAGCATCTCACGTCTGAGCCTGGGGAGGCGTTGGGGCTAGTTACGTCCAGTCCCCCATTTTGCGCAGGAGGAAGTGAAGCCGGAGGAAGGACTTCCCTCAAAGCTGTGCAGCACCCCAGTGGCAAAGCCAGGAGCAGAACCCAGCCTCCTAACTAGTAGCCAGAATTTTCTCACCATCTGTCTATTTGTAGAATGCCTTTGCTGCCCCACACCCCTCCACCCTCTTACCCAAGATGCCAGGAGGGAGTTGGAGACAGGAGAGGAAGGAGGGTCAGGCCGAATTCTTTTATTACCATGGGGCTGCTGACTTGCTTTGGGCTGGATAGGCTGGGGGGGGTGGGCGCGGGGTCCCAACTGACCCTTTCCCCAAGAGTCCACCAGCCTCCTTTCTCTTATGTCTCCTCACCCACTGGTGCTCTTGGGAAATGGGGGTTATAGAGGACTTGACTCCTTCCTGACACTCCCCACCCACTGTGACCCATTCTTTCTAGGAAATTCTGCAAACCCAGTAGGTTCTGAGTGACTCCTTCTGGCCCCATGTTGGATACCCCTCCATCTCCACTTGAAGGGGGCCACCTTCTATTTTTCTTTTTTCCCTATGAGCTGTAGGCATGGGGAGCAAGGAACAGTGGCAGTTGTCAGGTTTGTCTGTCTGTCCCTTTCTAAGGTGAAAGCTCACAGGATCTCCAGGGGCAGAGGAATTCAACTACACCAGTCACAGAATGCTGGTAAGAACATGAATTCAAAGACTGGGTGAAGGGCAGTGTGGGGACTCACCTTGGGCCCTGCCTTTATCTGCCCGTGAACCCTCTGGAAACAGAGATAATTTCCCCATTTCCCAGATGGACATACTGAGAGACTCAGAGGGAAAAATTCATTCTGGAGAATTCATCCTCTCCTTGCCACCCACTCTGTCCAGGAACTAACACTATCCTAGGTTGGCAGGGACTCAGTGAGTTGGAGGCAATGCCCTTTGTCATAACTTTTTAAATAATTTTTATTAAAGTAAAACACATAGCGAAGCACACAAATTCATACTTTTTATTTCTTAAACATTAGTTTTCTGGTTATAAAGGTAAAAGTTGTAAGATTTGGGGGAAAAAAGAAAAACCAACCACCCATAAACCAGAAATCCTGGTCACTTGGAAATGACAACCATTAAGATTTTATGTGTGTGTTTTCAGTTGGTCTTGTTCTGATTTGAGTGTTGTTGCTAACACTGGCTGTAGCGGACAGAGGGGATAAGGACGGGGGTCACGGAGGGTCCTTTGCCGCTTCCCAGGTCATTTCCCTGCTGCCGGGCTATAGCCCAGCTTCTGATCCTTCACCTACAACTTAGAAACACTGTCGCTCTTGACCCCACAGCTAATAAGTCAAATAATCAGTGATAACACCACGCAGGCCATGATTTATTGAATAGCCTGCATTGTTCAAAATACAAAAGCTGGGTTTGACACGTGGGGATGAGAGTCCTGGAGTACCTGGGGGCAGGTAGGTCCCCAGGGAGACCAGTTGGCCTGGGGACATGCTGTGTGTTTGCACACATCTGAATTGGTGTCTGCCTCGGCCTGTTTCTTAGACTCCCATTCTGGGCCTCTGAACAAGGCTCAGAGGGCGGCAGCCACTGAGTGAGAGGATGGGGCCTTATCCCTGGGCTTGTCAGCCTCAACCATTTGTGTCCAAGCTTCCCCACTGAGGTCTGCCGGGCATGGAATGATTTGACGTTAAGCGCTCAGAGGAGTGTTTGGTGCCGAGAGGCAGCAAGTGCTCGCTGTGGCCATCGTCATGAAGATCCCCATCATCTCCTCACGCAGGCTGGGCTGGAAACTGTCAGAGCTGCAGGGGACCTGAAAGGCAGGCTAGTCCGTGATGCTTAGACGTTAACCTGCATCAGAGCTCCCTGAAGGGCTTGTCAGAACACAGGGGGGCCTCACTCTCACGGTTTCCGAGTCAGGTGGTCTGGGGTGCAACCAAGAAGATGCATTTCTCACAAATTTCCAGGTGGTGCTGCTCTTGCTGGGTGTCAGGGACCACACTTCAGAACCACTGAATCAACACTTTCATTTTTGCAGGTGGGGGACTGCTGTGGCCTGAATGTTTATGCCCCCCCCCCAAATGTATATGCCCAAGGTGATGGTATTAGAAGCTGGCCGTGGGGAGGTGAGTAGGTCATGCGATACAGGAGATAATTGCAATTATAAAGGAGCCCCTAGAGAGCCAGGTCACTGTTCCACGAAGTCAGGACACAGTGGGGAGTCAGCAGTCTGTAGCCCAGAAGAGGGCCCTGGCAGAACCCGCTCGTGCTGGCACCCTGAGCTTGGACTTCGAGCCTCCGGAACCATGAGAAGTAAATTTCTCTAGCTGACAAGCCGTGTAGTCTGGCATTTCGTGACAGCAGCCCAGACAGACTAAGACAGGGCCTGGGGAAAACAGTAATGGTCTTAGTACTATGTGGTTTCAGAGCTGGGATCGAACCCAGGTCTCCTGATTCCCACCCAGCGCTTCAGACATATTGTCGATGTCCTGGTCACCTATTGCCTGGGCGCTGCCAGCAGCTGGGTGGTGAGGGACGGTTTTCCTGACAAGACAGAAACTGTCCCAGCTTTATGGAAAGGGGACAGGAGCTGGTGCTGCATGACTGGGGCAGTGGCGGTGCGGGGGTGGGGGGGAGGCACCAGGAGCACAAATCCTGACCCTACTATAATTTCATCCATTTATTCATCCAGTGAACATTTAGCATGTGTCTCCTGTGGGGAAGGAGCTGGGCCTGGCACTGGGCGGGGAAACCAGGCAAACAGGACACAGTCCGGGTGCTGGGGCCCTATTTCCCACCTTGTCCTTTTTGATCCCTTGACACTGCCTTACGCTCAAAAGGACTCTGGGTACACAGTGAGAGGAGAGCACTCAGTCAGGCCCCTGGGTACCAACCCTTGCTCCCTCTGATGTGCCAGGTGACCTCAGTGCGGTCTTCTGTCTAGGCCTCAATTTCTTCATAAGAAAATTCAGTGCAGGGGGCGCCTGGGTGGCTCAGTCGGTTAAGCGTCTTCCTTTGGCCAGGGTCCTGGGATCAAGCCCCACATCGGGCTCTTTGCTCAGCGGGAAGCCTGCTTCTCCCTCTGCCTGCTGCTCCCCCTGCTTGTGCGCTCCCTCTCTCTCTGACAAATAAATAAAATCTGAAAAAAAAAGAAAAAAAGGAAAAAAGAAAAATTCAGTGCAGTCCCAAGTAGGGTGATTATCAAATAAGACTCCTTTTCCAGCCTGTGATTCTAAAGCTCTGGGGGTTCTCCAAGGGCTAAAATGGCATCTGACTTCAGCTCCATTGATTAACACCTTTATTGTGTTTTCCCCTCCTTAATATGAAACAGATTGGGGCTGTCCTAGCGTGTGAGGTATGAGGACTTCCAGGAGATCGGGTGACATGTTATGTGCCAAACACTGCCCACTGACCGCAGGGCTGGTTTCAGTCTTTTGGTTGTAATTTGCTTTTCTTCTTCTCCATCTATTGTTTAGTTTATCCAAAATGAGCCATGAACGGAGATGAGAGACATATGGAACTTCATAGAGTTAACGAGGAGCACAATGGTAATAGTAATAATTCTGCCAAGTTGCCTGAACGTGATGGTTACCAGATTGTATTCATTGGACCAGAATTTTTATATAGCACATCAAGATGTTTCTAGTATTCAAAAAAGTGATCATTATACTTAAAGTGGGTTTTCATTCACTGGGAAGAAACGCCATCCACACCTGTAACAGAGAAGTGCACGGAAATCACTCTGAAAGTGTCTCTCTTTTAGAGAGAAAATTAAAAACTTCCAAAGTGCCAAGGATAAGAATTTCCAACTTCAGGGTGTGAGAGCAGCTTTTGAGTATTTTTATACCTTAACATTTGATTAAATTATTGTAATGGAATTGAGTCCCCAGGGCTGACGTGATACAATATGACATCTACAAGTGTGTTAACAAGTCACGCTGCTGCTTCTCTAGTTCACCTGAACTAAATTGGACAATACATGCCACTTGCCGGATGAGGGGGAAAGTTGAATTTGTGCACGTGCTAACCATCTTAAAGATTGTTTTAAAACCGCACTTGATAAAAATTATAACAAGCTGAACTAAAATGGCATCTTTTTAAACTTAAAAACATGCAAAAATCACCAAATTATGTTAACATTTCTTTAGGGTGATCATAAGATAAAGGAATGAAAGCATTAGCAGGAACGATCTCTGAGAGCCCTTCTGGCTCTGCACACTGGGTTTCTAGAATGGTGCAGGGTCTGAAAACCATGATGAAGAACAGGAGAGTATATAATAGTTTGCCTGAGGGTAGGGGACACAGGGTATCCCCTTCCCCGCAGACTGTTGTTGGAAATGGGATGAGACATGTTCTTCGAAAAGTCCAGATGTCAGAACTACAATCAGAGCAGCTCTCTGTCCAATTTACCCAACAACTCTCTGTTAGACTCACCAGACTGTAGAGTAGGAAGGGACATTAGACATCCCCTGAGCTGTTAGAGCTGCCCCAAATAGAAAGGGAAGTAAGAAGCCCCCAAGGATGGAGTCCTGTGTCTTAGGGTGTGTTTAAGCAGAGGCTGTTGACCCAGTGGCTGGGGTGATGGCCTGCTCTGTTGGCCTCATGGCTGGAACCTGGCAGTGGGGCTCAGAAGCCAGTGCAGCTGGCACATGGGCAGGACCCCCTCCTCTCCTCTCCCACTAGCTTCAGTTTGTCTCTGCTAAAGGTCAGTCCGTGGATGGATGAATTTGCGGCCTGGTCCGAGGGCTCCTGGGAACACTGCTGTGGCCCCATGAGGACTCTCACCAGGCTTGTCTGCGGAGCTGGCTGGCGTGGCAGCGTAGTGTGGGGGAGGGGCAGCAACTTTGAAAGAGGCGCTGATGACCTAGTCTGGAGAAAAGGCCCTTGGACATGGGCTGGGCTCACACCTGTGGCCTCATCTCAGCCAAAGCCTCTTCTGTGCTGTCGGTGGGCGCTGTGTCTGTGCCTCTTCCTCGAAGCCTGGTTCGCTGCATTTACGACCACCTTGACAGATGGGAAGCAATGCTACAGAAAGCCCGAACCCCAGATAATCTACAACCGACATTTGGTTTAGGAGCGATCTATTGGACGTCATTTATTTTTACACAGATTAACCTTCCTCGTTTGCCTTTTGTTGAGGCTGAAAGCAAATGCTTTTATATACTTGGAGTCCACATCAGAAGTGGGTAGCCTAGAATGCGCTCAGGCTCAGAAGTAAGCTGTCCTCAGCCTGAACGTTTACTGCAGATAATCGATTGCTTTTAGTACCCCATAATCACATTAGCTTATATTTTTATGTTAATCCTTTTCAACTTTGGTCATTTCCTGTGTGTGTGTGTGTGTGTGTGTGTGTGTGTGTGTGTGTGGTCCCATTTACTCCATTTAGACTTGACTGGCCTCCCTGAGCCCCAGCAGAGAAGTTTCTGCATCTCTCTATAGCAGGGCTCAGTAACTGGCTCCTCTTGTTATTTCGGGGTGCATGAAGATGAAGCCAACTGAAGCATAGGGTGTATAACCCTGAGCCACTCCTTTGTCTTCTGTTCCCGTCTAGGGGAGACATTTGCTGTGTATACACGTGTCCTGCACACAGCTGTCCACACAGCCCATACCTCCTGGTTTGTGTCAAACCCGTGCCAGCTCCTCCATATTTCACTGACAAGTTGAGAGAAGTCTCTGATGCTCTTGGCTTGCCCACTTGGAGAGTGAGAAGGGGGAAGGGAATCCCCTGTGGGGAGGGTGTGAATGAGTTTCTCAGTGGGGCTTCTCAGGACTCGCCTTTCCTGCCTGCTACTCCCACCATTAGAGTCTGTTAGGCACACTCCTGGATTTCTGCTGGTTGGGGGAGCTCCCTCCCAAGCAATGGGAGAAGGGTTGGAGAGAGAGAGGCCGCAGGAGAACTGATTGGCTTCTTTTCTGCTCTTTCTTGCTTAAGGCTCCAGGCAAGCTTCCTCACTCTCTCAAACCTAGACTTGACCACGAGCATAATTTTGCAGCTAAATTGTTTACTGACGGCCGTTAGGCTGACCATTCCCTACTCCCACCCTCTAGCCTTTCTGTGTGACCTCCCCATAGACTCAGCAAGAGCCAGAATCCTTGAGAGTTTTCCCTCTTGTTCATTCTGCTCCTTGGGCCGGGGGCTCATCCAGGGGGCCTGTCAGTGGGGGCTTGCGTGTGGGTAGCCTTACCTTCTTCCTTTACCCCCACACCAGGCTCCTTCATTTTTGGCCCACACATCAGTAGGTGCCTGCCTGTCTTGGGGGGAAGGGGCCAGCTCTGCCAGTGGGAGCTTGGCTGAAATGCTAGAGCTGGTTGGGCTGCCGCCTCCCACCCTCCTGACCTGGGAAATCCTCTAAGCTGACCTAATTACCGGCAGGGCAGGACCGCATACTGATTCCCAGCAGATGTTGCCCTTTGAGGAGGGGTGGGGGGATCCTTGGACAGGTGGGTGCCTGCCACTCTGGGATTAACCCTCTGGTTGCTCCTCCTTAGGACAAGTGTCTGCTTTCACTTTGCCATCCTTCGGTGTTCTTCCAGGCCAGTCATCTCTCCCCTAGGGATGCATTCATCTCAGTGACCCAGGAGTCACAGTCCCAGTTTAGCACAGATCTGCCTGATCCAGGGCATTTCTGCTCCTCTTTCCTGGCTGGGGACCATCAGGAGATGGTGTGTTTAGCCAGAAGCCCTAATCTTTACTCCTCCAGGGTCCCCTCCCAGCCCCGGCTTGAGCAGGAGCCATTCAGCCCCCTGATGAGCCCTTGGTGAGAAGCAGTTTTCTGTCCAAGCCACGTGGGACCTCCCTGGGCTGCCAGCTGCTCTTCCAGAACCATGACCTTCAGAGCAGCTGGAGTCCTGGAGGGTGGTTTCATGGCACATCCATCCAGCTCATCGAACAGTCACGGAGCATGGGCTTTAACAGTCGTGTGTTCCGTTATCTCCTGCTTCACACTGGGCAGGGCTCTTTTACCTGCAAGGCCTCATCAGAGCTTCCTTACAGCACTGGGAGGACTCTGGCCGGGAGCCTGCATGAAGACCGCTGGGACTCAGGCTCAGTCAGTGAGTGAGGGATTGAGCCCGGATGTGCTCACCCCGCCTGACTCCAGCAATGTGCTTTTCCTTCTGTCCCAGCTCAGCGTTAGCACTTGGCAGATAAAGCATGTGATGAGACTGAGTCCCTTCCTCAGGTTGTTAACCTCAATGTGGAAGTAAGGTTTACACGTGTGAAAAAGGCTCAAGAATGCCATTCCACGCTCAGTCATGACTGAGTGTAACTGGGAACCGACGGATGGACAGCAGTGGGATGAGGATGGAGAAAGGCCATTATTGACTGGAATCCTTGGGGAAGGCTTTGTGGAAAAGGCAGGCTTTGAGGTGGGCCTTAAAAGATCGATATTTGGAGGGGCGTCTGGGTGGCTCAGTCTGTTAAGCATCTGCCTTTGGCTCAGGTCATGAACCCAGTGTCCTGGGATTGAGCCATTGAGCCCCGCATCGTGCTCCCTGCTCAGTGGGGAGTCTGCTTCTCCCTCTGCCCTCCACCCCGCTTGTGTTCTCTCTATCACTCTCGCTCTCTCTCAAATAAATAAATAAAATCTTTAAAAGATTGATATTTTAACACATGGAGAAAAAGGATAGAGGTCTTTAGGAATAAGGAGGCATAGGGAGGAGGACTGGGGAGGAGACCTCTAACCTCAGGGCTAGGGTCTCTGTTGAGTAGGGGGAGATGGAATGATACCTCATTGTGGAAGGTTGAATTCCAGGCTGAAAATCAAACCCAGTTATCCTCAAGAACTGGTAGGGAAGAGGCCAGGGCTGCTCTGAAGAGTACTTAGAAGAGAGACACAGTTCCAACCCAGCCTCGCTCTTGAGCACGGCCTCAACCTCACCCTCCAGCCTTTGCTGCCTGGGGCCCCAGCCGCCCTCCAGTGAAACCCCAAACCTCTGCTTGTTGAAATGACTGGCCACTCAGCAGATTTTGTGGGACACCCAGGGAGGTGGCTAAAATGGAAACCGTATAACTGGGACTGGCCATGATCAAATTTTAGGGAGGGAGAAGTAGAAGGAGAATATGTGTTCAGGACCATTTCTGTTGGGCCTTTCGTGTATGTTTGTCTTATTAACCTTCCCAAGGACACGATGAGGTAACTGTAATCGTTGTTCTCTGTTAGCGGTGGGGAGTCGAGGTGGGGAGAGCCACCACGAGCTGTTGTAGACAGAGCTTCACGGGGGAAGCTGGGCGTCAAGGACATCAGTGAGGGGTAGACAGGAAGGAGGGCGGTCCTGATGGGAATGGCCACAAAAAGTGCCAAGGAGAGATGCAGAAGGGTGTGTGTGTGTGTGTGTGTGTAAATAACTGTCAATCATGTGCAAAGGTAGAGAGACTGAAATGACCTCCCATACACCTAGAGCTTAACTTAAAAAAATAATTGAGGTGAAATTTGCATGACAATTTTAAAGAGAAGAGTTCAGTGACATTTGGTAGATTGACAACGTTGTGGGACCACCACCTCTCTCTAGTTTCAAAACTTGTTCATCACCCCAGAACACCCCATGTCCCCTTCCCCTAGCCCCTGGCGACCACTCCTCCGCCATGTGTGTGGATTTGAATGTTCTGGACATCTCATATGAAGGAAATCATACACTGTGGAGCCTTTTGAGTCTGACTCCTTTCACTGAGTTTTCACTAATCCATGTTGTAGCAGGTGTCGGGACTGTGTTCCTTTTTATGGCCGGATACTATTCCATTGTAGGGATAGACCACAATATGTCTCTCTTCATCACTGATGGACTTTTGGGTTCTTTCTACCTTTTTGGCTCTTGTGAATAGTGCTGCTATGAAACTGTGTGTGTGTGTGTGTGTGTGTGTGTGTGTGTGTGTGTGTGAGAGAGAGAGAGAGAGAGAGAGTGTGAGTGTGCTTATGTAAGTACTTGTTTTCAATCTTTTGCGTGCCTGCCTCGGCATGGAATTGAAGAGTCTGTGTTTAACTTGTGAGGAACTGCCCAGCCGTTTCCCCCACAGCTGCACCATTTTACATTCCCAGCTGTGATGCACGAGGGTTCCCGTTTCTCCACATCCTCCCCCAGTGCTTATTGCGTGACTTACATGATGTCCCCTCACAGTTTTATGTACTGGACTGTGGATCGCGGGTGCTCTGTCTTTCTCAGAACAGGCCCTGACGTGCACCCACTTTGGGCCAGGGGCCTTGGCTGCTTCTAGCTCTTCTCATCCCATGTCTCACACGGGTCCTGCCTTCATTCAGCTGTGGGTTCTCTTAGGGTAGGGCGTGGACCCCGAGGAGTGGGATGAGTGCGCTGTGGTCATCCTGAGCGGAGGAACCCAGGACTGCAGTTTCCCACACCACCTGCTCCTGACTCCCCAGCTCCAGGCCTGCTGGCTGCTTTCTGGCTGAGCCATCCTGCCTCTCACGTGCCCTGCCCACCAGCCCCAGGCCCCTGAAGCCCATTGTGTGAACACCAGTGACCTCACAGTTCTCTGGCCCTGCTGCTGAGATGACGTGTTCGGTCTGTTTGGGCACCCAGAACGGCAGCTGGCTTTAAGAGGGTCCTCCTTGGGGGGTGTATTCATTAGACGGCTCGGCCGCGTAACAAAGGACCACAGACTGGGGGGCTTCAACAAACAGACATTTACTTCCTCCCAGTTCTGGAGGCTGGAAGTCCCAAGATCAAAGTGTCAGCAGGGTTGGCTTCTTCTGAAGCTTCTATCCTTGGCTTGTAGATGGTCGTCTTACCCGGTGTCCTCACAAGGTCTCCCTCTGTACACATCTCTGTCCGAATCTCTCCTCATCAGGACACCAGGGATATCGGATTCGGGCCAACCCTAATGACCTCACTTACCTTAATTATCTCTCTAAAATACCCCGTCTCCCAACTCAGTCACATTCTGAGGACTTCAGCGGGGGGGGGCAGTTCCGCCCAGAGCAGGGGGGGCAGAGCAGCAAGGGTGCATAATGGCGAGGGAGGCAGAGAGGCCAGGAGGAGATTGGGGGCTGGGGGGGCATCTTATGATTCTTCTGGGCTCCTGTTTGGTTTCAGAGAGACTAGCTTCCAGGCAAATACAGAACAGGTGGAGGAGGGGAGAGAAATGGTGGTGGCCATGAGGGCACTGGGGGCTTCGGGGAGGCGGGGAAGCAGCGTCCAGGATCAATAATTTATTCCTGGATGCCACGCAGGAGGGCGTTGTCATGGCAACGGGAGGGCTGCCGGTGGTCGGCCTGACAGTTGCCTCTCAGAGCTGCCTCTCCTCTCCTCCCGGCTTCTCTCTCCCATCCCCTCGTTTTTTTCTTGTGTGTGTCTCAGGAGCTTTTCTGTGGCCTGCAGCGTGCCTGCCCTCAGGGTGGGACCTCTGGGCTCGCGACAGCTGTAGTGGCTCCTTCCCCCGCCCCGTGTGGCCCTGGGCAGGTGGGGGACTGGGGGCCAAAGCCTGACTCCCTCCAGGGATCACCCCCCGGCTTCCTGACCACCAGAGACCACCAGGCCTCTTGCCGCAGGTGCTCAGAGCGCTGTTTCTCCTGGCAGCCCGTATGACGCTGTCGCTCCCCCTCTGCTGGCGGGCTGAATGCATTGTCTTCTTTTTTTTTTTTTTTAATAATAATTTTTTATTATGTTATGTTAGTCACCATACAGTACATCCCCAGTTCTTGATGCAAAGTTCCATGATTCATTACTTGCATATAACACCCAGTGCTCCATGCAATACCCATCACCAGCCTATCCCGATCCCCCACCCCTCTCCCCTCTGAAGCAGTTTGTTTCCCAGAGTCTATAGTCTCTCATGGTTCATTCCTCCTTCTTTTTACCCCCGCCCCGTTCTTTCTTCCCTTTCTTCTCCTACTGATCTTCCTACTTCTTATGTTCCATAAATGAGTGAAACCATATGATAATTGTCTTTCTCTGCTTGACTTCTTTCTCTTAGCATTATCTCCTCCAGTCCCGTCCATGAACGCATTGTCTTCTAACCCTGTCACTGCGCTAGGTGCCCCCATCGCCGCAGAGATCCGCCCCAGCAAGGCAGCTGGGCAGGGCCTTCCCCAGCCTTAGCCCCCCGGTGAGTCATTCATGGCTCGTTGGCTACAGCGGCTGACCCTTCATTCCGTGCTCCCGGCCTCGGTGGGCAGGAAGATGCCAGGAGCATGCGGCTAACTGGCAAGTCTGTCCTCCCCGCCCTACCGTCAGCTCCCAGGTGCCACGTAGTAGGTGCTCAGTAAATATTTGTACTTTATTGTGGGGTGAATGAAAGAGAGGTCTGAAGGAGGCGAGTTAGTCAGGAGCAGGTCCTTACACCACGCAGGCTCTGGGCTCTCTCTCCCAGTCTTTCCCAGAGACCGGCCCTCAGGTCCAACAGCTGCACGGAGCCTCAGTGATTGAGACCTTTGAATTTGTCAAGTTATTTTTCATACGCATTACAATTCACTGCTCCCCTGATTCACTGGCTGTCATGACTAATAAGGGATCCGGGTCTGTAATAACCATTTAAGACTTAATGTTATTAGTCTTGTAATTGCTGCTAAGAGTCTTCTCTGTTCTCTGAATTTGTAAATCCTCATGCACAAAGATTAGGAAAACATACCCCTAAGCTAGAGACCGCCAAGGGGGCCGGGTGGTGGGGACCAGCCTCAGCTGCCTGGCTGGGGTGTGACAGAGCCTGGAGCCAGCGACCTGCCTGGGGAGCATCTGGGAGCCCCCCTGGGGAGTTGGGGAGGGAGGGGCGGTGCCCTGCAGAGGAGTGTGGCCTGAGTTGCCCTCATGACAAGCAGCTGCTGGTGGAGAGAAGAGGAGAGGACACTCCAGGGAGAGGACACTCCTTCCCTGCCCCGTCCCCAGCCCTGGGGCTCACAGCCCTGATGGCCCAGAAGAGATGGCAGTGATGTCCTAATCAGATGGTCACGATGCTGTAGGCAGAGATTAGAGTCGACAGGAAGACAAGCTGTATTAGCAATGTCCTCCCCTGGCTTTATCTCAGGAACTGTCCCTGCCTCTCCCCATAGGGGATCTTTTTCCACACATGGCTCTCTTGAGTCCTCGTTGAGAAGGGTTTATCATGGGTCTGATAGTACTGCTGTGGTGAAGGACCAGGGCATGTGGCTGATTGTCACTGGTTGGTGGCCCAGGGTCCCCACACCACCCTCTCTGCTCTTCTCCCTGTGAAGGCCTCCACACTGCTCTCTGTGAGTGCTCCCAACCAGGGCCCACACCCCTGCCCTTGCATACCACTTTCCTGCCAGGAATGAGCATGGGAACTCTGCTTGCGGCTTTGTCCGTCTTCTTTTTTGTGATAAAGGACACATAACATAAAATTTACCTTTTTAATCATTTCAAAGTGTACAGTTCAGTGGCATTTAGTCCATTCACAATGTTGGGCACCATCCCCACTGTCTGGTTATGGACCACTTTCCCCACCCCCAAAAGAAACCCCCTACCCATTAAGCAGTCACCCCCCATTCTCTCTTTCCCCCCCAGCCCCTAGCAATCACAAATCTCTTCTGTTGTATGTCTACCAACTTGCCAGTTCTGGATATTTCATATAAATGAAATCATATAACGTGTGGGCTTTCCATTGCTCCGTCATCTGTGGGTGGATATTGGGGTTGCTTCTTGTGAATAGTGCTGTTACGAACATTTGTTTACAAGTTTTTCTTTGAGCACCTGTCTTCAGTTCTTTTAGGTATATACCTAGGAGTGGAATTTCTGGGTCACATGATAATGCAGTGTTTAACTTATGGAGGAACCACCAGACTTTGCCTACTTGTTTGCACATGCCAGACTCTGTCTTCTTTATTCAAAAATTTTTAAAAATTTTTTTGGGAGTGAGGGGCCGAGGGAGAGGGAGAGAGTCTTTTTTTTTTTTTTTGTAAGATTTTATTTATTTATCTCAGAGAGAGAGAGAGAGAATACAGAGGGAGAGTGAGAGGGAGAAGCAGACTCCCCACTGAGCAGAGAGCCTGATATGGGGCTCGATCCCAGGACCCTGAGCTGAAGGCAGATGCTTAACCAACTGAGCCACTCAGGTGCCCTAAGGGAGAGAGTCTTAAGCAGACTCCATGCTGAGCATAGAGTCCAATGTGGGGCTTGATCTCACGACTCTGAGATCATGACCTGAGCTGAAACCAAGAGTCAGACGCTTAACCAATTGCACCAACCTGATGCCCTCCCCCCCTTTTCTTTTCAGACCCTGTCTTCTTTTGAAAGAGGGGGCAGCTTACTCCCTGTGCCCTCTCCAGGCTATGAGGTTTGGCAGCCACTTTGGGAAAGTTTCTGGTTCCTAGAGCCTGGTCAAGACACGGTGACATGAGTGGACACAACAAAGGAATGTAGTGGTGACAATGCGGTGATTCCTGATTGTTTTTAATGATGTTACCAGATCTTGTGCGCCCACACATGAGCTGTCCCCCAAGGCCATTTGGGGGCTGCACATTTGTTCCTGCAGTGGTGCCAGAGCTCAGAACCTTGTTTCATCCCCCCTGGGAATAGTCTTCAGAGATCTTTCCTTGATAATCATTCTTTGCTCTTGACATGAAACAGTATTCCCAACTGCATCACCCACTGTCTTTTTCATTCTTGGCCTGATCTTTGAACTTAAGAAAAAAAAATCACATCTACCCTCCTAGGATAGAAATTTGCCACCATGGGGGCCCATCAAAAGAATATGCTATAGGCTTTGAAAGCACTTCCAAAAGAGAAGCTACAGAAATGTTCTCAGCACAGGCGGGCACATTGTTGGAATATGGATATAGCTTCCCAAGGGGACGACTTTGAAAGGGGCGGCGCTCATTTAAATGTATACATTCTGGTGTGTTATTTTAAATGATCAGTCAGAAGGCTTTATGGGCATACAATAAAAAGATGATGTGAATGGTTATTGAGTTATGTGCACCTCCAGGAAATGAAAGAAAGATACACATTTTAGGAATTTTAAGAAGATGAAGTTCAAATTATAGCTTGAGCGTGCGGTGGGATGCTTAACTCAAAATAGTGTTGCCCAGCTGCTGGGGAGGGAGAGAGGTCAGTGGGGGAGCCCAAAGGCGTAGAACAGCATCCCCACCTTCATAAGGGCTAGAAGACAGGTTATTACAGCCATCCATCTGGCCAGGAGGGGGTTGTTCTCCATCTTCGGGGATAATAAGGAGAAGGGAGGCTGGTAAGAAGTCCAGGTGAACTGCTACGTTGGTGAGTTGAGTTTTAAAATTTTTTGAATAGCCTATCTCTTGCTGTAGCCTGCATGACCAGGGCTTTGCTTTGAAGGTTAAATATTGTAGCCAGCTTTGGAAGTCTGGCAAAGGAGCTTCGGGCAAAGCCCCTAGGCCAATGTCCTGGGTCTATCTGACCTACTGGGTAGTGGTGTTTTTCCACCTCGTTCATAAAGCTGAAGTCAGCAGCAAAGGGGGTGAGACTAAAGGCAGCTAGAGAGGCCCAGAGAGAAAGTGAGGGGTCAGAGCAGCTAGTCTGGCTCTTAGAAGATTTCAGAGTTAGGTTGGAGGCTGCTGACACTGTCTCCACTTTATACCTGGGCCCAAGAAGTAGATGACAAGGTCAGTGGAATTTCAGAGTCAAAAATAGATCTCTCTCACTCTGTCACCTCAGTAACTCATTCCAAGGTTTAAAGAATATCCCCCTCTGGGGATATAGCTCTTCTGTAACCTGTTTCATATCTTTGTCTCATTTATTCCCACAGTCATTTATTTGGGGTCAGATATTGATGAATTTGACAGCAAAGCAGAGAAGGATGCTGCAGTGACATTTAAAAATTTTTTTATTATAGTAAATATATGTATTTTGTGTTTATATATATTATATATTTTGTATATGTATTTTATGTTTACATTATATATAATAATAATTATAATTATATATATATATATATAATTATATATATATATATATAATTTGCCATTTGAACAATTTAAAATATATAATTCAGGGGTATTTAGTATATTCACAATGTTATCTAACCATCACTATGATCTCTTTCCAACTTTTCCATCATCCCAAATAGAAACTCTGTAGTCATTAAGCACAACTCCGTTATTCCCTGCTCTCCAGCCCCTGGTAACCTCTAATTTACTTTCTGTCTCTATGAATTTGACTACACTGGGTACCTCCTGTAAGTGGAATCATACAGGATTTGTCCCTTTGTGTCTGGCTTATTTCACTTAGCATAATGTTTTCAAGCTTCGTCAATATTGGAGCATGTTTCAGAAAGCCATTGCTTTTTATGGCCAGATAACATTCTATTGTATGGATATACCACATTTTCTTTAGCCACTCATCCATCCGTGGACACTTGGGTTGCTTTCACCCTTTGGCTATTGTGAATAATGCAGTGATGAACTCTGGCCTATAAGCATGTGTTTGCATCCCTGTTTTCCATTCTTTTAGGTGTATACCTAGGAGTGGAATCACTGGCTCATTTGGTAATTTTATGTTTAACTTTTTGAGCAACTGCCAAATTTGCATGTTGGCCATTTGTATATCTTCTTTAGAGAAATGTCTACTCAAGTCCTTTGCCCATTTTTAAATTTGGGTTGTTTGTCTTTTTGTTGTTGAGTTTTAGGAATTCTTTGCAGATCCTGGATAATAAACGCTTACCAGAGGTATGATTTTCAAATATTTTCTTCCATTCTTCAGGTTGTCTTTCCATTGTCTTGATAATGTCCTTTGATGCACAGTTTTAAATTTTGATGAAGTCCAGTTTATCTATGTTTTCTCTTGTTGCTTATGTTTTTCGTGTCACATGTAAGAATCTATTATCAAACCCAAGGTCAAAAAGATTTACCTCTCGTTTTCTTCTAAGAGTTTTATGGTTTTAGCTCTTATAGTTAGGTTGTTGACTGATCCATTTTGAGTTAATTTTTTTATATGGTGTGAGGTAGGGGTCCAAATTCATTCTTTTGCGCGTGTAAATCCAGCTGTCCCAGCACCATTTGTTAAAGAAACCGTTCTTTCCCCATTGAGGGGAAACTGTTCTTTCCCCATTGAGTACTCTTGTCAAAAATCAATTGGTCATACGTGTATGGGACTCTCAATTCTATTCCACTGGCCTATATGTCTGTCCTTATGCTAGTACTGCACTGATTTGACTACTATAGTTTTATAGTAAGTTTTGAAATCAGGGAATGTGAGTCTCTGATTTGTTGCTCTTTTTCAGGATGATTTTGGCTATTTAGGGCCTCTTGTGATTCTTTATTTGAGTGTAATCATTTTTGAACATATCTTTTTATGGATATGTAAGTGCTAATTCTACTGGGTGAATACCCAGAGATACTGCTGCACCATACAATATCAGTGTTTCAGCTTTAGTACGCACTGTCTGCTTCGCGAAGTGGTTTTGCCAGTTTATTCTTCTACCAACAACCTATGAGAGTTCCACTCGTACCACATCTTTACCAGCATCTGGTCATCTCAGTTCTTTTGTAAAGTTTTAACCTTTCTGGTAGATTGCCCCTGAATTATGAGTGAAGCATTGCTGTGTTTTTCAAGGGCAGTGCAAGCATCCACATCGGGTGATCTTTCTCTTGCTACTTGCCCCATGCCCCATCAGCAGCAGCCAGGGGCTAGCTCAGCTCCAGAGGCTGCAGATGTGGCTGGTGAGCTGTGTCTGTACAGCACAAAAGCTCAGCCTACTTGAGAGAATCTTGGGATTTGGAGTATGCCTGTAAAATTGCTAAAGGAAAACTGGTCATTGGATTCTGTCCTGGCTGTAACATTGAACGTCACTGTGGATGAGGCTTTTGGAGCTGTGCCTAGCTCCTGAGAGAGATCAGTTCTTAGGTAACTGCTTCACAAGAACGAGGAAGCTAGCAGAGCCGTCCCGTTTGACCTTGGGCATTTGCTTCTAAAAGAGGCCCCGTGGACTCAGAGCCTGAGTCCAAGGAGGGTAAGTGGCTTTTCCTAGCCTTAGCACAGGAGGGCTGGAGACTGTCAGACCTGTGTTGTGTGCTTGCCCAGGGCAGTGGCTGCTCTTTCCATGCTCAGCTTGCTGGTTAGCCAAACTCAAGTCATGTAGTTCAGTAAACATTTACCGCAGGCCTCTGTGTTCCAGACATGGAACCAGGCACCTTGGGAACTGCAAAAGTCAGGACAGAGTCGCTAACTGTGTGTTACTCACCCTCCCCTAGGAGGGGAAATACTTGCACACATCGTTGCAATTAAAGGAGGATGAGGTCGATGCTTAGTGAGGGATATATGTGCTTTGGAAGTCAGAGGCCAGGATGTTCATGTCCAGCCAAAGGGCGGAATTGGCTTCCTGGAGGAGGTGGCACTGGCACTGGGCCTTAGAGGGTGAGTAGGGTTCTGTTGAGCAGAAATAAGGGAGCTCCAGGAAAAGAAACATAAAAAGCAGAAGTGGAGGTGGGCTGTTCCAGGCATTTGGAGAAGAGCAAGCGTAGTCAGGTTACTGGATGCTGACAGGGAGTTTCTGGGATGTCCGGGGCGGGGGGGGGGGGGGCGGAAGGGATTTTATTCTACAGGAGCATGGAGCCCCTGCAGGGTTTGCATATGGATGAGTCATTGAGTGTTGTCGTGACTGGAGAGCATTCTGGTAATGCAGGGAGACCGTGGGATGGCCCCAGCCTCTCCTGCTTGTGCTTCTGCACACACGGACCCACACATGAGAAGAAGCACGGACACAGTACACACATCAAGGTAGACGTACATACATATAGGACCAGGACAAACACTTGCACTGAGACTGAGACCCACACATCAAAACCCATACCCACATATGAGACCTTACTGAACACACACACACACACAGACACACACACAGACACACACACACACACAGGCACACACACACACAGGCACACACACACAAACACACACACAGACACACACACACAGACACACACACAGACACACACACACACACACAGACACACACACACACACACTCGAGGAGCCATCCACTTGGGAACTGAAACTCTTCCCAGGGACGCACAGGTCTGTCCTCCATGCACGCTCACAAGCACGTGCTCACATGTAGGCACGGCCCCAGGCACACCCCCGGGGCAGTCACACCACTGCAGAGGCACACACAGACCCAAGTAGGTGCAGACTCAGGCTGTGCTGGGGGGGGGCCCTCACATTCTCCTCCCGGGCACCCTGGGAATGTGTGATCCTGGGGTCTCAGCGCTGGATGGGCCCTCAGGGGTGCTCCCACTCAGTGCTGGGATTTCTACAGCTCCTCTGACACGGACCACACACAGTTCTGCTTAAGTCCTTAGGACAAAGTACTGCAAGTTTCCTGTTATAATAGAATTCACTTTCCATCTCGGGAAGTGAGGGTTATGCACCCAGAGAGGAGACTAGACCCTTAGCCAGGACAGTCAACAGCCAGTTAACAACTGCAGTTCAAGGGCCTCAGGCTCACCGAGCCCCACGCTGTCCCCTCGATTCCCGTAGGCAGTCCCTTGGCCACACTCTGGCAAGGTCAGCCGTGCCCCAGATCACTGTATTGCTGATCTCTTCTGGTACAGCAGAGTGGATGGGCGGAGCTTGGCACACCAGTCCTCTCAGGGGAGGGCAGTGGGTGGCAGGGGGGTGAGCCTGCAGGGGGTGGGGGTGGGGAGCCCTGCCTAGGTTCTGAGATGAGATGGAGCTCTCCCACAGGCACGCCAGCTGTTTTCACCGCCACAGCCATCCTATGCTGGTGTGGGCTGTCCTTTGCAAATGTGACCCACATTCAGGCCGACCAGCCCCAGCAGCTCTCCCTGCTCCCTACTGCGTTCCTCCCCTCTGGCTGCCAACCTTTCCCCACTCCCTGCACTGGAGCAGTCTCCCTCATTTGAGAAGGGGGCTGTGACACAGCTGGCTCTGAGGGATTGGCCTGTATGGCTGCCTCCAAAGAAGCCTCCAGAAGCCAGGAAAACTCCAAAGCAGTGGGGCAGCCCTACCCTCTGGGTCTCCCCCCGTCTGAATGCTTGCCCGATTTTTTCAGAATCTAACTTCCTTTTATTCCTCTTCAATGTGGATGAATCTGGTCTCTCCTTTAACCCCTCTCTTACCTGCTGATATGGAAAACGGGCTCCCTCTGCCCCCAGCCTGGGATCTATTCTGGCTCTGAGCCATAACGCTGACACCTTCCACTCTGGTTGGGCCTTTCTCAACTATCCTTCCCACACCCTTACAAACTCCACTAGCCCGTGCTCATTATAGACAGAGAAATGGCTCAACAGTAGCCCCTGGGAGAAGGCCAGGCTGGGGGCAAGGTGCGGAGCAGGAGGGAGCCGGGGCCAGGGGGCTGCGTTGTGGACTTGAAGCTCAGTAAGAGGCAGCAGTGTGATGTGATGGCGAGAGAGCCAGTGCACGCTGAGCTTCCCCAGAAGAAGGGCGGCGTCTGGAACCAGGGCCGGCCTGTGTTCTGTGCTGGGGATCGTACCATCCCGTTACCCAGACCTCTTCTTCGTCACCAAAGTAGTTCATGTTCCTTGCAGAAAATTTAGAGAAAATGTATAAGCACAAAGGAAAAAAATGCAGATTATCCATCATTTTACCACCAAAAGAGAGCCATTCTGACTGTTCTTGTAATCTGCTCTTTTCACTGAATGATCTTTCATATCATTAAAATATTGTTCTATATTATTTCATCGTTTTCATAACTATATAATATGTCATGGCTTATGATAGTAATAAGTATCCCACCTTTTTTTTTTGTTATTTACCATATGTGTCAGGCATTATCAGTCATTAAATTTTCTAATTTGAGATTGATACTCTTGTTACCCCAATTATACAAATAAAGAGAATGAGGCACAGAGAGGCTAAATAACTTGCCCAAGGTTACACAACCCGTAAGTGACAGAGCCAGATTTTGAACCCAGGTCGTCTGGCTCCAGAACCCTTGTTTTCACACACTACTTCCTGTCAAACCATGGACGTGCCACAGTTGATCATTTCCCCTGGTGATGGCTCTTTAGATTGTTTCTAATTTTTTACCATTACAAACAATATTCTCATTATCCTTAATTATTTACCTAACATCTACTCTCAGAAGTAGAATTTATGAAACAGGGCATGAACATTTTTTAAAAAGATTGTATGTATTTATTTTGGGAGAGAGGGAGAAAGCGTGAGCCGGGGGAGGGGCAAAGGGAGTGGGTGGGAGAGACTCTCAAGCAGACTGTACACTGAGTACGGAGCCCGATGTGGGGCTCGATCCCATGACTCTGAGCTCATGACCTGAGCCAAAATCAAGAGTCAGATGCTTAATGGACTAAGCCACGGAGGCACCTCAGGGCATAAACATTTTTAAGACTTTTAGATGCATTTTCAGATTTCCCTCCAGAAGAATGTTAGCAAGGTCCACTCTTGAACCAGCAAAACGGGAGGGCTGGGCCTCACACTTTAAGAGAAAGCCTGCCCCTCAGAAGTTTGGCCATTGTAGGGGGAACAGGATAGCGTAGGGTGTGGAAGGAGTTGCATGGGGGCAGCCGAAGGGACTGGAGAAACGTAGTCTGCAAAAGACTTGGGTGCTGGACAGATGGCAAGGGTTCACTCGTGGCGATGGTCAAATGTGTGATAGGCTGTTGAGTGAAAGAGAGAGGTTTGTCCCGAGGCCCTAGAGCAGAAGTGGACCAGAGGGCTGAAGTTGACATTGTGAGAGCCCTCGTCCTTTGTGGGGCTTTGGTTGGGCGGGGTGGGTGTTGAATAAATTTCACACAATCTGCTGCCATCCCAGCTTGGGTTCAAGTAGGGCGTGCCTATGGGGGGGGGGGTCGATACCACCCACAGAACATGACATCTTCTAGTCTTAACTGGGGGGTCTGCTCCTTCTTCCACCCCTGCCTTGGGGAGCCTGGCCCAGCCTGGTACTTCTCTCCGTCTATCCCTTCAGAGCCTGAGCAGCACAGCCTGGCTTGTGTCATGGGCCACATAACTCCTCCATTATGCATGAGGGGGACCCGGCGGTGAGCGAATGAGCAAGCCGGGGTGGGGGGTGGGGGGCTGAGTGGTTATTAATAAACAAGTGTATTGTGTGGGGTTCCATTCACAGCACTTTCAGAGGACGTGGTGGGCTTGAGATAATAAAGCCCTGTTTATGCCCCCCGAGGGCTGGGGAGGTGGCAAGTGGGAGGTGGCAAGGAGCAGGGAAGCCAGGAATTATTTTGATTCCCCCCGGGGCAGGGCTGCTGTGTTTGCTCTGAGGCCAGCATCCAGGGGGAAGGTCTAGCTGGGCTTTTGCTCAGGCCTCCGTCTGCCCATTGGAATGGCCTGGGTCCTGAGAAATGCCTAGCTTTTCACCCCCACCTGTCCCCATGGAGGGAGACTGAGAAGACACCGGATGAACTGGAGCACGACTCATGCAGGAGAGAAGTGGGGTGGTCACTGCTGCCCTACTCCCGGCCTCCTGTCCCCACCCCATTCCTCCTTCCGGGTGAGTCTCCTTCTGCTTTGGCCTTCCAACACTCTGAAGTGGCCTGCGTTAGGATGGTCCCTGGTTTCCTCAAGACGCTGGAGCTGTGTTTGTGGGCAAGGTCTGTAAGAAGCTTCCTAGCCAGGGCGCGGACCGGTTTGGTGTCAGGATGTGGAACGTTAAGCAAGCAGGCCCGAAGGGAGAGAGGCGATAAGGAGGGATTAGCTTCAATTTCGGAGGGAGAGCGGCAAGGGACGAGGCTCCCACGGCCTGGCAAGGCTGCACAGGGGAGCTTTGGTCTGAAGGGTGTCTGGGAAGGTGAGAGGCTGAGGAGCATTTGGCGGAGGGGATCTCACAGTGTGCATCGGATTGCAAAGCCTGCGTGAACTCCGTGACTTGTCCCTCTGCGTTAGCCCGCCCGGCCCCTCCCTTTCCCTCCCTCAGCCCTTGGCTCTGGCCCCCACCATCCCAGAACAGCCCTCTCCTTCCAGTGGAGCCTGTCCCACTCAGTCTTGGCGTCTCTGGATCTCAGGCCAGGGATGCAGAAGCTGCCGGTTGGGAAGAGTGAGAACAGGCCGTTTGGCTCTCCACGCTTCGAGGGATGCAGAAGCGGGTTTTGATTCAGGGAGTGTTGATTCCCTTTCACTTAGAGTTGAACCAAAACAACAGGGAAGCCAGGGCCCAGGCAGGCCTAGGTCACCTGGCTCTCTCAAGAGTTAATGGTGCTACCTTTGACCTTTGCAAATGGCTCTGGCCTGGAAACTCCCTCCCCCCCCCCTCCCGATTTGGGACACGTTTCCATCTCAAGCCCGCTCTGGGAACTGTGTGCCGGTTTGGCTGAGAGCTGGGAGGGAGAAGGAGGCGGGTGGCAGGGACTGTCTCTACTGCACTCCTCACGGCTCCGTGCGGCAGGGCTTGGATGCAGTGACTTGAACTTTTTGTTTGGATTGAGAATTCAGCATCTCTCCTTAGCCCAGGAAGGTTTGAGGCTGTATTTGAGCCAGAACGGGCTGAGTCTAGGTTACTGGAGGCTCAAACCAGAAGGGACAATCTCCCCAAAGGCAGGCCAGACCTTTCCCTAGAGCAGTGTCAGGGTCCCGGAGCTGTGCAGGCCGCTCCCCTACCCGAGTGCACAAAGCAAACAAGGCAGGTTCCTTGAGCACACGGCACCCCTGGGTGTCCCGCCCTGGTCCTGGTCACAGGGCAGTGGGGTGAGGAGGTGGCCCTGCCGAGAACAGTAGCTCTTCCTTGGCCTCTCCACTCCACAGCAGACGCTGTGGGCACTCGCTTCCCTTCCCTTCCCACAGTCTGAAGAGGTGGGGACTATTTTTAGAAGCATCTGCTGCTCCCAGGAGCACTGTTTCTGTGATTGAAGTGCCAGGCTGAGTGCTCTCCGACGAACACAGAGCCCCAAGCTGGCAAAGCAGCTGGCGGTCAGGAGTGGGGGTGTGTGTGTGATCAGCCCCACCACGGTCCACCTGCCTGGGCACCTGGCCTGGAGGAATGACCCAGCGTCTTCCACCAAGATTTTCGGGGGTTCCTACTGTTTTATGGCTCTCAGTTGCTGTGGGAGATTCCTGGAAGGTCCAGGAACAGAGACAAGGGTCTTCCTCAGAGAGGCAGCCGGCTGAGTCATACCGTGAGCACGCCCCCCTCAAGAAGACAAGCCCAGTGCATACCAGGAGGGGTAGGCGAGATGGCCTCTCCCAGGAATGGGAGAGCCATCGCAACTGTAACAGGCGACTGCTCACTGAGAGCTTATCCCAGGATAGGCTGTCCTCTGAGCCCTTGACGTCTGTTGTCTCCTGTAACCTGTGCTACCGTCCTTTTAGAACGGAGGAAACCGAGACCCAGAGAACTTAAGCATGTTGCCCAGTGTCACGCTGTCCGTGACCAAGCCAGTCGCCCTCCCCAGCCCCAGATCCTGCGCTGGGCTGCCTCCCAGTAGAAGGCAACAGATGCTTTGTTTTGGAGGCCACAAGAAGGACTGAGGTCAGATGCAAAGAAGGACTTCCTGACAGTGAGAAGGGCCCCATGGAATCTTCCTTGGAGATCTTTGAGAAGTATCTAGTGCTTCAGGAGGGGGCCTTCCTGCAGGCTGGACTCCGGATTGATGACCACTCGAGGGATCTTCTGTCAGCAGCCTGTCCGTGAGAGATGTGGGACACCGCATCCGTGGCACAGGGCATAACCGACCAGCAGCCTCTGGGCACGCCACGCACCCAGCTGGGATTTGGGATGCGGCAAAAAGGCTGGGGGCGGGGTGCTGAGAATTCTCCAGTAGGGAGAGGAAGCCAAGAGAGTAAAGCCACCCCTGGGAGCTCTGGAGCAGCCTGTGGGTTAATAGGCTTTTCATTTTGGCCTTCCCGTCAGATGTGCCTCGTTTACCCAGAAAGAAATCTCTGGCTTGCTAGAGCTCTGTTCCTGGAACCAGCCCCCTTCCAGAGCATGCAAGCGTCTGAGTTCACGCGTGCTTAGGGACCACTGCTGGGGGCTCTCCAAGTGGAGGTGGGACTGGTGAGCCATGGGGGTAGGATGGGGCTTCCTTTAGCCAGGCAGATGCAGGGCTACTCGCCCCATTTCTTGCCCTCTGTCACCCGGATCTGTACCACAGATGCAGCCGCAGGGAAGAATACACAGGGCAAGCGGTGCTGTCTCCTCCCTTGATCTGCTGCAGGGAGGAATGGTGCACCAGCGCCTGGAGATCGTGTAGGGGAGTGGTCAGACACGTGGCTTCCAGGGTCAGGCTGCCTGTCTTCCTGTCCAGGTTCCACCCCGAGCTGCTTGACCTCCTGGTTTCTTCAGCTGTCGAGTGTGACATTGATAGCACCTGTCTCTTGGACTTTGTGAAGATAAATGAATGAATCCATGACATCATTTAGCACAGAAGGAAGGAGGAAGACCCCTGTGGCCGGAGCCACGCAGCCACTTTGGTCTCTCTCCCACACTGCCCCGCTCGGTCTCACACTGGTGCCCAGGCCTACATCAGGCAGGTGGCCTCACCAAGTGCTCGTAGCTCGGTCCTCTGCCCCTGGCCTTGGCTCAGGTTAAATAACCCAGCTGCGTCCTGCTGCCGCTCCCTTTAGCTGCAGGTGCCGGTGTGAGACCAGGTGCTCAAGGTCCAGGACTTCTGCTCCCTGGGCTGCCTTCAGCCCCATTTATTTTGGGGTCTATAGAAGTAAGAGTCCACTTCTGGTTTATTTCACATGTCTGACCTGGAGGGCCTTCCTCACAGCTCAGCCGTTACCCGCTGTTCGGGGGCCTGGGATTGAATCAGGGCTGTCTTCTGCCCCCCTTCTGCCCTGTGACAGGCTGTCCAGTTCCAGCCGCTGCATCTCCAGCCCAGCATCCTGCGTCCACCTCCTTCTCTCCACCTTTCTGGCTTCCTGTCCTGTGTGCCTCTGCCCCAGGTCTCTCCCTCTCTCTGCCTGTAGACTTCTCCCGCGTCTGCCATGTCCCTGTGAACATTGTCCAGTTTATACTTCTCAGGGATCCAAGGACACTTTGCATGCCCAAAGCAAACATCTGTTGACATTTAGAAGTACTGAAAGACCCACGTTTTCATATCCGTGTGAATGCTGCATACTCTCCTTCTGGTATAGGAAGCTTAAAGCTGGGCCCCGTGGTAGAGTCCACCCCACAGCGATGATTATATTTGAAAAGGAGAGGTAGCTTTCCACTTTGCCCCAGACTATGCAGGGTCGGAATGAGCAGAGGAGGGTGACATAATGCTTTCTGACTGCCCCTATCCTTTTGATATATCTCCTCACTCAGTCCCTTCAAGAACCTGATGAGTCAGATACCACAATCTCCATTCTATCTGTAGAAGGGGAAACAGAGAGGTTAAATGACTTGCCTAAGGTCACACAGTAATTGAGTGGGAGAATCAGGATTTGAGGGGACGTCTGTTTTTTCTAGAATCATGTATCCTCTAGAAGATGGTGGGTTGGACAGGGGATGTTAACACAGGCACATTTGAATGCAGACACATCTAGAGCTGGATTTCTGACTCTGAACAAACCTGGTTGTCCTATTCATGTCCCTTCCTCCTAACCCCCCATTCCTTTGCTGTGGTTCTCTGAAGGGAAGAGGGGAGACCCCATCCTTGAACTGCTGTCAGTCAGCCTCCAGGGTGGACCAGTGGGGCAGTCCCATTGCTAAAGCCATCAGCTTCCCATAGACCATACATGCCAGAGAATAGACTATATTTTGCTGGAAGAAGGGGAATAAAAAACAGAATGAGGAATCTGGAAGTGCCTGAATAATACAGTACTAGAAAGTTAAAGTGTTTCTTTTCTCTCTCTCCCTAAAATAAATAAAATCTTTTTTTTTTAAAGCTATTTTAAAGGGGCGCCTGGGTGGCTCAGTAGGTAAGCATCTGCCTTCAGCTCAGGTCGTGATCCTGGGGTCCTGGGATCGAGCCCCGCATCAGGGCTCCCTGCTCAGTGGGGAGCCTGCTTCTCCCTCTCCCTCTGCTGCTCCCCCTGCTTGTGCTCTCTCTCTCTTTCTGTGTGTCAAAAAAATAACTAAATCTTTAAAAATAAATAAATAAAGTGCTTCTCCTCCCTAAAAACAGTCTGTGAAGGATCAGTCTGCAAAATGTTTGCAGATGGACTGACCAGAGGCCTGAGAATGAGAAAACTGTACAATACAATCTGTAGGAATAACTGCTCCCAATTTCCAGGCTCTGGGCTGTTCTCAGGGCTTCCCCCCCACCCAAATCATGCCCTTCAGCTCCCCTGCTGGGGACTCTTTGTAGGGGAGGACATTATAAGTGACATGGTAATGGGCCTAAGCACACACCAAGAGCCAATGGTAGGTACCAGGCTCCCTGTTCCCCCCTCCACAAATCCCCAACCAAGACAGGATGTGATTAACTAGTTCTGAGGAGCATTTGGAACTCAACTTCCAGCAGCTTGAGGAGAGGTCTGATGGAGTCTTTGTTTGCCTGACTCTGAAATTCTGGGGTTGGGGGGAGAGGTGGAGGGAGGAGGGCTCTGCAGGCCCTTTAGACTCCAAGGAGAATCGCCTGGTAAATACAGTCATTTGCAATGTATTGTCTTCCTTCCTAAGCCTTTAAGATCTGCCTTCGAAATTACTACTGAAGTGTGTGAGTCTCTTACCCGAGCTCTTAGTGTTTTTGTTTTTCTCACTTTTAAAAATCAACTGTATTGGGGTATAATTTACATTCAATAAAATGTACTCATTTTAAGGGTATAGTCTGATGAGATTTGACATATGTATACACCCATGTAACCACCATGCCAGTCAAGTTATAAAATATTTCATCACCCCTGAAAATGCCCCCATCCTATCTGCAGGCAGTCTCCCCCCAGCCCCTGGCCCCAGGCAACCACAGAGCAGCTTTTGGTCACTGTAGATTGATTTGCCCATTCTAGATATCCATGTGTGTGCGGTATGGTCTTTGTGTCACTGCTAAGGTTTGATAAGCCTCAGGGGAGAATAAGTTATTTGAGACTCCCTCATGGGCATGGCCCCTGCCAGGGGCTCTTCTGTCTCTGCACCCTCTCCGTCCTTCCCGAGCCCTTCAGCCTACTCTCTGGATGTGGTATACCTTGAGTCTGTGGCAGGAGAGAAAGATCCCTCCCTTCCCTTTGCTTTGGCACTGAGTCTAGAGAAATGGTAGGGAGAGGAGGTTTGGAGAATTCTGGTCTATGGCTGCAGAACTCGCGATGTGTGGGATGACTCTCAACCATGAGAAACTGCTGCGGGGTTCCAGGAGGTAGACCCTGGGCAATGTGGAGGTGGACAGGCAACTGAGCTGGTCTCTCTCCTGCCGCTGGCTTTGTTACCACTGTTGCTGCCATTCTTTGCATCGAGAGGGTTGTGAAAGCTGCTCTCCTAGAATTCAGGGGTTCTTTTGAACGAATAGAGGGGTGGGGAAGGAAAGGAAGCAGACTTCAGGTCCAGCCTTGGGGTGTGTGTCCTGCGTAGCAAGGATGTGTTGGAGGACAAGCAGCAGGGAGCTTGGCTTATTGGCTGTCTTATGGACTGGAGCTGAGCATGCCACACTCTTCTCCTTGTGCTCAGGTCTGCAGCTGCTTCTCTCCTTGGGCAGGAGGGAAGGGCAGCACACGACACTGATTCTTACATGGTGGCAGGTATCCTAGGTGCCAACCTGGTAGGGAAGGATATATTGCTAAGGATTTGCTGCAATTTGCATAACCTTTCTGGGATCCTGTTGACCCATCTCTACAAATGGGCATATTTGAAGGGTATTTGAAGGGTTCTTTCATCTCTTGGGGAAAAGGGATGCAAACTAAAGCTGGGATGCTGTCATTATGATATTTTTTCTTTTGTCTTATCATCATCATCATTAGTACTTCATTGGGGTAAAATATACTGTTGGGGAGGAAGAAATTTTTCTATGTCCTTAAAGATTCTTCTAGCTAGATTGAGAATTAAGTTGACGTGAACTACAGTAACAGGAGAAAATCAAGTTTAACTTCATACATACAGGGAACCTACACAGACATGAAAATCCAAAGACAGTCAGGCAGCATGAGGTATATAGAGAAGGGGTAGGGTCTGGTACTTCAAAGGAAAGGAATGCAATTCACAGAAAAATGAAAAAGCATCAACATTTGGTAAATAGGTATTTGCTGGACCACTCAGAAACAATGGGACATAGAGGACTTTGATGAGTCAGGCTTTGCTATGTTCCTCCTTGTCTACTCTACCTAGTTTATATCATAATGTAGTTATCTGTGGTGATAGCTCCCTTCCTGGAGCAGGTCTTCTACCTAAATTCTTTTAGGCAGTTGTGTATGTGTAGGAGGCAGAGGTCAAAGTTTCTTCCTGATTCTTTTGGGTCTTGATTGTTTTTAGCTTAATAATCTTTTTATAATCTTCATGCCAATGTGGCCCATCTTGGGGCAGCTGGCCCTTGGCTCCTGCAATACACAACATAAAATTGACTATTTTAACCATTTTTAATTATACTGCTAAGTGGTATTAGACACACTTACATTATGGTGCAATCATTACCACCATCCATCTCCAGAACTTTTCATTTTCCCAAACTGAAATTCCATACCCATTAAACATTAACTCCCCATTCCCCTCCCCCCCTGGCACCTGGCAACCACCATTCTACTTTCTGTCTCTATGAATTCTACTACTCTAGGTATTTCATATAAGCAGAATCATGCAGTATTTGTGTGTCTGACTTATATCACTTAGCATAATGTTTTCCAGATTCATCCATGCAAATATCAGAATTCCATTCCTTTTTAAAGCTGAATTAACATTTCATTGTATAGGTATACCACATTTTGTTTATGCATTCATCTGCCAATGGACATCTGAGTTGTTTCTGCCTTTTGGCTGTTGTGAATAATACTGCTATTATGAACATTTGTATACAAATATCTGTTTGAGCCATTATGGTATTTAAATGCTCAGCAGCCCCTCCTACCAGCTCCTCCTGCTTAAATTTACTGCAGCTCAAGGCCCAGAGTGGTGTGCATTCCTGCTCCTCTAGCCTGGCACCCTGTCTCCTCTTAAGTTCATGCCTGTGGCAAATAGTATGCTTGAAATACTTCAGTCTTTGATGAGTATGGGTGTTAGGAGTTTTGAGTTCCTTTCCCTAGAAGCTTTCTTTTTGGGGTGTTTTAGCTACTCTTGGCCACCAGCTGACTTTTGGAGTTTGAGTCCTTTAGCTTCTTAATACCAGACTACAACAGAACATCTTTGGTTCCTCAAGGAAAGAAAAGAAACTAAATTTTATCAAGTATCTATTATGTGCTATCAGGTACCTGTGCTATTAGGTATCGCTCAAGGCACTATTTAAAAGTACTGCTAGCTTCATATCCTTTTAAAGGGCTGTCCTGTGAGATAGGGACCCAATCTGAGTGTTAAGGGTAAGGAAGCTGAGGAGAGGCTCAGAGAAGTTAAGTCACTTTCCCAAGTTCATGGAGGCCAACACTCTATATACCACCTAAAAACCTCCCTGGTCTTTCAAATGCAAATGAGCCAGAGAAATTTCCTGGACCTTTTCTTTTACAATGGAAATCCAAGCCTGGAGTCCCCCTTATGATTTGAAAAGAATAATCCTTTGGGCTTCCTTGCCCTAGTTCTGGTAAAATATGGAATTATTAATTAAGGTTTTGTTTTGTTTTTGCAAATATACAAAAGTAGAGAATAGTATCATGAATCCCCACGTACCCATCGCCCGGCTTCAGTAATTATGGACACTTGGCCTGTCTCATTTCATCAGTCAGGTTCTTCTTTTTGATCCCTGGGGTCCTCCCAAGTGGTGTGGCAGCAGTTGGTGTTTTCTGGAAGAGAGAAGGGAAATCGGCAGATCTGGGAATTGTGGAGCTAAATATCTTCCCAGCTGGAAGAGTGTTAATTGCCACCGGTTGGAATCCCCTCTGATGGTTCATTATTCAGTTGGTTACTGAACACCATCCAGGAGGCAGGGGAGGAGGGCAAATCTTTTGAGAGGCCTGGCAGGACCTGGCAGGATGGTATGCAGAGAGGCTTCCCCTTCTTAGAGCATTTTCCTCCTACCGTTTGATTTTATTGGAATTCTTCTGAGTGGCAAGAGAGAAGGTTATATGAGGATAACTGTCCCATTAGAAGAACAGCGCTGAGCCAAAGCTGTCCCGAGGTGGAACAGGGACTGGCGGGAAATAAGCTTATAGCCTCTTCAGCTACATTTCTTTAACAAACATTTCCACTTTTTTTTCACTTTTATTTTTTTATGAATACCACCACGCGCCAGGCACTGAGCTAAATGGGGCCCCTCCAACTCTGACACATCGGTATCTACTCTCAAGAAGTTTGTGGTCCACAAAAATAATAACGAATAGCAACTCACACTTGTGTGCCAGCACACTTTATGTACATGCTCTCAGGTATACTCCGGCCCCAAGCAGTCTGAAAGAATTATGTCCATTGTGCAGACAAGCAAAGTGGGGCTTCGTGCTGCACTGTGTGTGCAGAATGCGTGCGGCCCAGGAAGGACCGAGGGTCAGGAGACGGCTGAGGGGATGACCGTCTCTCAGGCTGCAGGAATGTGCTTGTGTAAAACCCTACCAGATGTGTGTTCTCAGGGGATTGAGGGCAGCCAAATGGCACATTTTTTCCTCTGGACTTTTATCGAGGACCTTGGGGTCCTGATTTTTATTTAAAAGACAGGCTGTTCTTTGGGAGGTGGGGAGGAGTCAAGACTGGAACTTGAGAAGGAGTTCTTTCCTGGGGCTGCGGGAAGGGATGGACAGTTTGTGTGTTTGGATTTTATTTAAAAGAAGATTTGGTGTGTTTCAAACTGGTGGGCCTGGCAGAGGTCGTTTTAAGGGTAAGGAGGAGCCGTTTCTGATCTGGGCTGGCTCTGTCCAGTGATCAGGTGGTTTGGGGTTCTTGTGGTGGGTGGGGCCCCTGGTTGGCAGGAGCAGCTGGCAGGGTCATCCCGGTCCTCCTGGGGGGAGGGGGGCCCTGGTGCCCAGTTTCTGCATGGAAGCCTGCTTTGTGAGTTTGAACAGATTTTCTACAATTGGCTCGGCTGATGTGTCTAGCAGGGGGCAGTAAATGATTTATTTTAAAAGACAACCTGTGACCCTCTTTCCACTCTCCCCAGGCAGCCCCTCCTCCCTGGCTGTGTGTTAGCCTATAACTTGCAGGGTTAAGGTAAACTCAGAAGCCTCTGCCTGCCCGCCTAAAAGGGGATGTGAAACATTGAAACGAGAGTCCCAAAGGCCGGGCTCTCTTTTAAGAAGAGAGAAGAGGAAAGTGTTTATTATTTGCATTCTGATTTTTTAATTTTAATTTTTAATGTATTTTTAAAAAATAAAGAGTTTTATTTTATTTTATTTTATCATGAGACGAGGTGTAAGGTGCCATCTGGACCGGAAACAGGAAGAAGGAACATCTCCGGTTCCTTCCAACTATGTCATTTTAGTCTTCTTCCCTCACTGTCCCCATCCTGGGCTCCCAGGTCATTTAAAAGCAGGATTGCATGCAGGATCAGCTTCCTATAGAACCCCAGAGAAAATGCCGTCTTCCAATCAATGCATCGTCTCCATCTGGACCTTGCAAACAGAGAGAGGGAACACGAAAGTGGTTGAGGATACCTCTTTCAGGAACGGAGGGTGTCCCAAACTGGCGAGACAAATGCATGTGGCCTTTCAGAACAAGCCAGAGTGTGGCAGCCTGCCCGCCCTCCTGGGACTGCAACTCACAGATGATGGTTGCTATGGATGCTGGCAACTGGGGCTCCCCTGGGGCAGCGGGGAGTTGAAGGCATGAGGCTGTTTGTTGCGGTGATGTAAGGGCTGGTGTCCGTGCTTTCCTCACCACGGAGCCGCACTGTGAGGGCCAGGGGACCAGCCTGGCCTGAGCGGAGCCGGGGCCCCGAGGACCCCAGGTGGCCCACGCTGGGGGGCCGCTGTACCTGAGATAGGCCACACACCTGTGCAGAGTCGCTGGGCTTTAGGTGACAGGTGGGGGACCTGTCCGTCGGTGCTGGATGTGCAGTTCTCTGCTCTTTTCTCCGTATTTTGGAGCTGGCAGAGCTCTGATGCTAATAGCTCCCCAGACCCAGGAGCACATTCCTGGATTGGAGGCACTGCCCGGTGGAGCTCTGTTGTGAGTGCAGCTCTGTCCTGGAGGCTGCAGGAAAGGTATGAAAAGGTAGGGGGAACATAGTTTGCGCCATCTGGACATGCCTCGTATGAGGGGAGAGACACAGCCCCTGCCAGCCATGAGCTCCCAGTCCAATGGGGACAACCAGAGGTACACCGAGGACCCAGGGTAACGGACAGAGACAGGGTAGGAAAAGCCCATCACTTTACACTTCCCATGAGGTCAGACACATCTGGAGTGTACCAGGTACCGTACCTGGGCCCTTCCTGCCCCTCTGGACTCAGTATCGCCGCTCTTCCCTCAAGCTCCCTCCGCTTCTGCCACGCTGGGCCCTGGGCTCTTCCTGAGACCCCAGCGGCTGGTGCACTGGGGCCCTGCCTTGCTGTTCCCTTGGCCGGGGGCTGTTTTCTCCATCACCTCCCAGCTCCCTCACTGTTTCACCATATTTATTCAGACCTCTGCTTTGGTATCATTTCCTGACCACCCTGTGGCAAGCAGCCCTTCCTGGCTTCCCAGATCCGTCCCTTAGCCTCTCTGCTTGCTTGACTCTTCTCCACAGCACCTGTACTGTTAGCTAGTTTACTGCTGGATTGTCTGCCTCCCCTGCGGGATGGTCAGCTCCTCCAGTGCTGGGACAGTGCCTTGTTTACCACTGAGACCCACTGCGGAGAGTATCACCTGGCATCTGGGAGGTACTCAATAAATATTGGATGAGTGAGTGACAGACTGTTAGCTCATGGTTCGCTTTGCATTCTTCAAGAACGTCGACAAATGCTTTTATATTAGTCCACCAAGTATAAAGATAAAACTTCTCACTTGCAATTCTAATTTGTGATTGAAAGACATCCTTCTTAATATTAGATTTGGTTTCCTGTGACAGTGTCTCTCACACGGGGGTTTACGGACCCCGGGAGGTTCTTAGATATGATCATGGGAGTTTGGGGATTTGTGTTACCTTGGAAGATGTCCACATATTAGGTTTGGAGGACCCATGTGTAGTTGCTGGAAATCATGTACATAAGGCTTGTGAGGTGGGGTGCATTGGAGGTGGCTTCCAGAGAACTTTCTGGAAAGCAGATCTTGAGCAGCAAGTTGAAAGAAAGGGGCAGCACGTTTTTATACAAGACAGGAAGGCATTGGGTGACTTGCTTTTGGGGTCTGGTTTGCGATGGTAAGGGGCCATATGGGACAAGCCCCCATGGGCCATGGGGTCCCAGCATATCTACTTGGCTGAAGCAGAGTCTGAACTTGAATAGAGCAAGGTGAAGCAGTTAAGTTCAGAGTGCTTCCTGCCCTGGGAGCCTGGATTTGAGTGACAGCCATGCAGGGCTGGGACTGCACTGGAGCGGTGACCCATAAACTCTGCTCTCTAGCCCCCTCCCCATCACTTACGTCTCACTGCAGTCTTGTTGGCATGACGGCCCCTCCAGGGTGCGCTGGCCCCCCTGCCGTGGCCGATGCAGCTGGGGCTTAGGGTGTGTGCTGGAGTCAGCTGGCAGGTGGAAGATGACCCAGCCCGCAGAGGATGGTCCCCGGCTCACCAGCTTGCAGTCCTTTGTTTAACTGGGAATCAACCAGGCCAGAGGTCAGCGTTTTCCTTGGAAGACTGTCAGAGCCTGCCTGTGATTAAGGGGGAGCAGGGTCAAGTTCCCAGGGAGTGGGCCAGGATAAGGCCCTATCTCCCGAATCAGTTCTCCACTGTCTGCAGCCTGGCGGGTGCCAGCACCATGTGACTGGCAAGGTGGCTTCTGCAGCCTGGTCACCAAACTGTAGACGTGAGCCGCTGGGAGGCCCTTTACAAACCAGGCAGTGACTTCCTTGTCACAGGGACGAGGTGCCCAGAGTTACTGCACAGCAGGGACCCAGACCAGCTCAGCGCTCTTTCTGCCGCCTCCTGTTTGGGACAGGGGTCCAGATGGGTAGTGAGATAGGTGCCACCGTGCCCTGCACCTTGCTTCCTACACTTCACTCCTAAGTATTAAGGTGTGCTTGGGGAGGTTAAAAGTATCTGCTCTCTGCTGGAATGACAGTTGTTCTCCTTGAACACTGTGGCTGTGATGTGGCTTCCTCACCCTGCCGGGGTGGCAGAAGGCACACGATTCAGGATTGTGCTCGGGGGACTTTCAGCCCTGGGGGTGAAGTGTGTGTAGTGAGTAGGCCCGAAATGGAAGGGAGGGGTCTGTGTCTGGCGGGGCTCCACCCTTTTCTGTCGGCCGGCTTCCTTTCCACCTGGCCTAGTGCTTCCAGGGTCCATCATCGTGGGGGTGGTTCCTGAAATCACCATCTGGGTTTTGAGGTCCTTTCCTCCTGCCCCCTCCCTGGCTTGGAGGATGGGATTGTGCGGAGACCAGCAGAAGGGGCCTGGGGCAGGAAGAATGCCTGACCAAGAAGATAAACTGAAGGCCTGTTCTAACTCCTCCATTTGGGATCTGGAGGAGGGAATGAGCAATGTCTGAGTGTTAAGGGCTCTGGTTTTGGAGCCTGGGATTTGGAGACTGAGATTTGCACCCAAGCCCCTTCCCCTGACCTTGATCAGGCCACTTAACCTTTCTGAGCCTCAGTTTCCTCATCTAAAAAGTAGAAAAGCACCTCACACACATGGGGCACCTGGGTGGCTCAGCCGGTTAAGCGCCTGCCTTTGGCTCAGGTCATGGTCCCAGGGTCCTGGGATCAAGTCCCCCATTGGGCTCCTTGCTCAGCAGGGGAGCCTGCTTCTCCCTCTGCCTGCCGCTCCCCCTGCTTGTGTGCTCTCTCTCTCAAATAAATAAAATCTTTAAAAAAAAAAAGCAGCACCTCACACACAGCACTGTGTTGAGGACTCCCTGAGATAATATCTGTCAGCAGACCATTCATCCGAGTGCCCCGCCCCTAGTAGCTACACGTGATAACGTAACTCAGCATCGTCATCATCAGCACATGATGGCCAGGTGTCTACACTGTGCCCAGCACTGTGCTGTGTGTTACACAGATCAAGGGGATTTCTGCACCAGCCATTGGGCATAGGGCTGAGTAGAGAGAATGACATAAACCAGAGGACCATGCAAAACACACACATCAATCTAAAATGGGGGGATTTCGACTAAGGTGGTTGGGGAAAAATCCATAAGGGAAGAAAATGACTTTAAAGGCCTTTTGAGGCATTGAGCGTGGGATTGGGAAAAGCTTTGATATATATTCAAAGTAGTATTCCAATTTTAGCATCTTCCCCCACCGTTCTCTCCCTAAGTGAACACTTGAGAATAACACAGTGGGGTTCAAGGAGGAAGTCCTTGGCCGGGTGGCCAGTAGCCCAGGGACTAAAACCCTCCATCTTCACATTCACCTTGCCTTCCTGGGGGGCAGAGACCACTGGGAGCCTCCTTCTCAAAGATCAGAGCATCTGCATGGCCCGATGGAGGAAGAATCTTCCACCCTCTTTGCTCTGGCTGGACTCTGTGGGATGCTAGAAATATTTTTCAACCCACCGAAGGAGAAAGAACTGACCAGGGCCAGTGCCAAAAAATTCAGTAAATTCAAAAGAGTCTTTTGTTTGATGAAGAAAGTGGCTGGCCTGGAGCCTTCTCTTCTGATCTGACATCACGGCCTGGTGGGTTGGGCCCTTCCATTCTCGTCCAGCCCCCACTCCTAGGCTGAAAGGCAGTTCGCCTATTCAGGATTCTTTAGGAAAGCTCATTTCTGGTTCCATCTGTTGGTTTGACAGCCTTAGACAACTCCTTGGGCCCCTCTGGCGTGCGTGGCTTCCCCTGTGAAACAGCCATACCAGCTCCTCTCCCTCTGAAGGGCGAGTTCTGACCTGCTGGTCTCTCGCTCCACCTCCAGCTCTCAGGTCTGAGCTTGGACACTGCGAGTGTTGCCCCTTTTCCAGATGGGCACCCCGGGATGTCACACATACAGTTCCGCCATTATCCAAAACACGTTTGCGCTCTGCTTTGGAATTTTCCTTTGAGCTTGGGCCCATTCGTTCAATATCCTCAATGACGGACAGTTTCTTAGAGGGAAGTTGGTTTCCTAACCGGGGCAGTACGTCATGTCGTGCATACACGTGTCATGACAATAAGATATGATCAAACTGAATGAAGATACTTTTAGTTCCAAACGAGGCTGATTTTGTTCTGCTCTAAACTGACTCAGAAGTCAGTTCCAAGTAAAATTTTAAGAACGTTTTGAGCCAGCACTGCATCCTGAAAGCACAGGTGGTAGACTCTTGTAATTTTAAGGACAGCGCTCATTTGGATACATTAATTCTGATGTAAAAAAATGAATTTGCTCCTTTATATTTACACCGCATGTTTTAAAAAAGCAATCATCCTCTTCGTTCCTGTTCATTTCCTATGCATTTGTTTTATGTTTGGGTGTCTGTGCTTTTTATTCTCTTCCTTTTTTTCTTTTTTAAAAGATTTTATTTATTCATTTGAGAGAGAGAGAGAGACAGCACAAGCAAGGGGAGAGGCAGAGGGAGAAGTAGACTCCCTGCTGAGCTGGTACCCCCCCCCTCTGACGTGGGGCTCGATCTCAGGACCTGGAGATCATGACGTGAGCTGAAGGCAGACGCTTAACTACCTGAGCCACCCAGGCGCCCCTGTGCTTTTTATTCTAACAATGTGGCTTGCCCTGATCATTATCAGTTATAAAAATGTAAAACGTCCCATCTCAGTGGTTCTCAGACCTATCTCAGGTCGTTCAAACCCAGACTTCTGGGCTCACACAGACTTTCTGATTTGGTAAGTCTAGGGGGCTTTGTAATTTGCATTTTTATTATCCTCCCAGGTGACGCTGCTGCCCCTGGACCATATTTTGAGAACCCGTGGCCTAACAGAAAGGGATTTTAGTGATTGAATCCAACTCCCTTGTTGTACAGATTGGTAAACTGAGGTACAGGGAGACGTGCCTCCCTCACCAAGCGTTCTGTAACTAGTTTAGTGACAAAGCTGGCGGTGGAGTCAGACCTCCAAATGCCCCATCTGGTACTTCTCAAACTCCTGTTTCCTTGGTTGGAGACTAGTTAACAGGACTGCTGGTTTTTAGGATTTTGCAAAACCTTCTTAATTTCAATTAATCTGGTTTGTCACCCCCTTTAGCATGACCAGGTCATGATTTTCATCTCACTATAGGAATAGCTTGTGTTTAATTTTCTTGTGTTATAATATATCTGCAACCTAAAATTTACGCTCTTCGCCATTTTTCAGCATGCGGTTAATTCTGTAGCATGAAGTGCATTCACATTGTTGTGCGACCATCACCACCGTCCATCTCCAGAATTCTTTCATCTTTCGCAACTGAAACTCTGTCCCCATTAAACAGTAGCTCCCCGTAGCCCCCTCCTCCAGCCCCCGTAACCACCATTCTACTTCCTGTCTCTGAATTGAACTACCCCAGGTACCTCATCTTAGTGGAATCAGACGGTACTGGTCCCTTTGTGACTGCCTTATGTCACTGAGCGTAAGAAGGCCTTCAGGGTTCATCCACATCGTAGCATGTTTTGGAATTTCTTTCCTCTGTAAAACTGAGTCATATCCTGTTGTCTTATAGACCACATTTTGTTTATCCACTCATCTGTTGATGGACACTTGGGCGGCCTCCACTTTTTGGTTTTTGTGAATAATACTGCTGTGAACATGGGTGTGCAAATATCTGTTTGAGTCCCTGACTTCAGTTCTTTTGGGCATTTGCCCAGAAGGGGAATCGCTGGGTCATGTGGCAGTTCTGTGTTTCATTTTCTTCCTTCCTTTCTTTCTTTCTTTCTTTCTTTCTTTCTTTCTTTCTTTCTTTCTTTCTTTCTTTCTTTCTTTCTTTCTTTCTTTCTTTCTTTCTTTCTTTCTTTCTTTTTAGAATTATTTATTTATTAGAGAGAGAGAGCTCATGAGCATGGGGAGGGGTAGGGGCAAAGGGAGAGGGAGAGAGAGAATCTCAAGCAGACTTCCTGCTGGGTTGGGTCTCATGACCCTGAGATCATGGCCTGAGCTGAAATCAAAGCCAGATGCTTAACTGACTGAGCCATCTAGGCACCCCTGTGTTTAATTTTCTGAGGAACCTGCTTTGCTTTTCACTCCCGGGAGCTGAAGGATCTGCCATGAACAAATTTGTGGATAACAGAGTCTTGAATAATCCTTGGCTCTCACCCCTGTGGTGCCCATGTTGGGAGGTGAGTCAGCTGCCCTGAGGCCTCGTGATAGAGCGACTCTGTTATTCCCAGTTTGCTACCAGAGGCTGTAGATCGTCCTTCAGGCTTTCTCTCCTCTACTCCTTGACTCTGCTCTGACTTCACTGTGACCAATCTTCATTTGTATTTGTCTTTGGGCATTTATGTGTTTGTGTTGCTGTCCACCAAATCTCACCAGCCCCAGAACGCTCCCACCGCATTGCAGAACGAAGTCTGGAACGAATGGGGCCAACTCCAACCCGCTGCACCTTCCATTTTCTGGAGGAATATGACTGTCCTCCCAGGAAGGCAACATTGCCGGTGGGGTGGCGGGGGGAAGACCTCACACAGAGTGGAGATTAAGAAATACTTACAGAATTAATGAATGAGTGTGACGGACGGCCTAGCATGCTCTCAGGCAGGGTTCTCGGGCTGGTCGTTTTGCAAGAAATAGCCAACTACTTGGCTTGGCTTTCGCCACCACCCAACAGTCTCTGGAGCTCCACCACCTCTAGGGACCCTGGTGTTGCCCTGGGAATAAAGGGGGCAGCTGGGAAGTCTCGTGCCTTCTGCTTCTGAATAGGTGCCAGCTTGAGGGTTGGAGGATGAGTTCTTCTTGCAACCCACCCTCATCTGGGGGGGATCCAGAGCAGCCACTCCTGGAATCAGCAAAGCACTGGGCGCTGAAGGAGAAGGAAGAAAGGCTCTAGACTCGTCAACTTGGTTCCAGCCCAAGTCTGCAAAAACCCAAATGTCTCTTCAGCTGACTCAAGAGGGTATTGTGAAACTTCAAAACCAAAATGACTGTATTTTAAGTTTAAGGAAAGTTGAGACTACCCAGCATTCTCTTCCTGGTTGATTTGCAGAATCCTTCTATCCATGAAGCAATAGCAGGCAAGTGTGGAATTCTTTCAAGTGGGTCAATATCTCTTTTCCACCCTTCCCAGGGTCACCTAACGGAGTGGCTAGGCTCCTTAAAATTTTTTTAAAGCAAGAAGATGCCCGTTATTGATGTCATCAGAAATTGGTCTTTTGGTCTAGTTCTAGTGCCCATTATCCGAATTATCAGAGGAAAGAGTGAAGCAGCTGTGGTAGTGAATCCACAGAATCCTTGCTGGCTAAGAACAGTATCCTCTTTATTGTTCTTGTATCAGCAGATGATACTGGTTTTCTATGTAGAGTTTTATGGTTAACAGTTCACTTTTACTGACATGTCTCTACACATTGGTAAATGGCTTGTCAGATCTGGGGACTTCGTCTTTCTCTGCCTTCAGGCCATTTTCTTGGAGGGAGGTAGTCTAGACTGCCAGCCCTAAGTGTGTTGTATGCTTGTTTCCTTCCCTCCAGTTGGAAGGGAGGCTGCTAAGAGTTCCCAGATCCCAGGAACAATCAGGGAAAGTAAATGTACCAGGCAGCAATTGGTGATATCTGTGTGGCTGCTGGGAGCCTGTCATCGGGTCTTCAGAGGACAAATTTGTAGACTCCATTAACATCGATGCTTGCTGCTAATTGTAACCAGACCCCACCTTATCTCAGCATCTTGCTGCTACTTGAAAAGGGCAGTTCCCCTCCGGGAGCTGACTACCCTTTCCTGCTGCTCTGTGTGTAAAAATGAGAGGATGTTTATTTGCTCAAGCCTTAATAGAGCCTTCACGTGAGACCAGCAAAGTCGTTATGGGCCTTCCTTGTCTCGGAGAGCTGTCTGCATACTTCTGCTTGGGGTGAGGCACAGCACCCAGGCAGATGCGGCTGACTGGTATTAGACCTTCGGGAAGAGTTATTTGGTGCTTTCAATCCTCCGAGATAGAGGCCATGAGATGCCTCCTTGGTAACATCCATCCCTTCCTCCAAACATTCTTTCAGGTAGAGTTTGCTGCGCACTCAGGTACGTGTGCTGGCAGCTGTGTGAGACCTGGCGTGTGCCATCTCAGAGCCTCTGGTATGCTTGAGGAAACCAGACTGTTCTACAGGCAAATGGGGCAGCAATACAGGGCTGGCCTTGGGTCAACAATCCCGTTGTGTTCTAGGTAAATAAAGAGCATGTGAAACTCAAACTCTTGCTCCTAAACAAGGCATGAAGTCATAATACCAGGAGTAGGGGAGAAGTCAAGTATTTTAAGTATCTCAAGTAAAAGTACTGAAGAAAAGTGGTGTCGATATCTTTGGAAAGTGGGGGGCCCTTTTCCAAGAGGTGGTTGTGGGGGGGTGACACTGCATGCATCCCCTGGTGCTCGCCCAGTGGTCTGGTGCCATGGGAGTAGGCCAGGCCTTCTTGGGCAAGCATAGTGGGATGGGCAGAGAAGGTATTACCTCAACTGATAGCCAAAAAGATTTGGGTCTCCATCGAAGCAGCTAGACACAAGGCTATGCTTTGAGTCATATTTGAGGGTAGAATGTAAAGATCTCCTCCCCGACGGGATTCTTGATAACTTGGCATCTTGGCCTGGAGCCCCTAGAACACAGAGGGCTCCTAAGACAAGGGCTTTTGTGCTACATCTTCATAAGGGACAATGAACTCAGAGAATAGAAGTGAGGGAAAAGGTGAGAGCTACAGGGAAAGAGGGCGAAGATGTGAGGATACGTTATTGATCTGGTTGCCTCTTAGTATCAAGCCCAACCAGGGGCTCAGTCTTTCAGGACTGTAAAAACGGATTGATCCTAGGGACAGTCAATCAGGAGAGGAAGGGCTGCCCTCTCCCAATGGTGAAGAGCTCATCCCACTGGGCATCCTTTTCCCTGCCTCTCTGGGTGGCACATGGCCAGACTCCCTGAGTGGCTTTGCATTGTCTCACTCCCCAGTGTCAGGAAGAAGCCCTAGGGATGGAAGCAAGAGGTACAGGAAGTAGGGATTCGTCGAGGCACTGCTGGTGGTGCCCATGTGAAGTGGGTAGCTCTCATAGAGCCGGTCACTCCAGTAGTGTCTGGAACTGGAAGAAAAGGCCAAAGGCCCCGGGGACAGATGTGGCTGAGAGGCACTTGACCACATACCTGCACACCACAATGGACAGGAGGCAAGAGACATTTTCTTTCAATATTGACAAAAGTGTGGGGCGTAGAGTGGAGCAGGGGGCTGGGGGTAGTGGGGCAGGGGTAGCCCAAGAAGCATTATTGGATTTCCCAAGGGAGATGGAGATGAAGAGGAAAGATACCACTGAGTCTGTGGCAGCCAAAGCTTGGTCAGACTAACCCAGTCCACAGGGAAACCATTTTCTTCTCCGGTCCTGGCCTCCATGGAGCCCTGCACCTAACCCAGCTGCTTTGTTGATACTGAGCACCAGCGCGTGCCTTGTGTTGATATAGACATGTCATGCTGGGTTGTTTAAAGTTAGAGTTCATCAACAAGCCCCATAGTAAGCCATATATGAGCATAAGAAGGTAGCTCAGGGTTGGTAAAAATTGAAACATATGGAATAAAGTGAGTTCTCTGGCACCTACTACGCCTGGGAAAGTTGCTTTTGCTCAGCCACATTCATCCTTCTTTAACCTCTTGAATAGTTAACCCTTTCCTTCCCTGAACTCTCAAGACTCAGTTCTTCAATAAAAGTCACAGCACTGCCTACTACTGTCCCCGTGACCTACTGCTGCCTAACAGGCCAACCCCAGACTTAAAACAACAACCCTATCATTTATTCACAATTCTGGGGGTCAGCAATTTCAGCAGGACTCAGTTGGGATGTTCTTCTGATGGTCATGCCTGGAGTCACTCATGTGGCTGCAGTCACCTGGTGGCCCAAAGGGGGCTGGATGATCTAAGATAGCCTCACATGGCTGGCTGGCGTGTGCAGCTGTCTGCTGATTGGTCCAGGGCTGTGCTGTTCAAGATGGTAGCAGCTAGCTGCAGGAGGCCATTCATTGAGCACCTGGAATGTGGCTACCCTGAGCTGAGATGTGCTGTAAATGCAAACCACACACACAGTGGATTTTAAAGACTTCATAACTATGTCTACTGTAAACCATCTCATTTAGTAATTTTTACATATTCATTACATGTTGAAATAATCTTTTGGAGATTGGGTTGAATGAAGTATATTAAAGTTAATATTACCTGTTTCTATTAGACTGTTTTTTAGTTTTCTAATACAACTATTAGAAAATTAAAAATTATGGGGCGCCTGGGTGGCGCAGTTGTTAAGCATCTGCCTTCGGCTCAGGGCGTGATCCCAGTGCACTGGGATCGAGCCCCACATCAGGCTCCTCCGCTGGAAGCCTGCTTCTTCCTCTCCCACTCCCCCTGCTTGTGTTCCCTTTCTCGCTGGCTGTCTCTCTCTGTCAGATAAATAAATAAAATATTTTAAAAATAAATAAATAAATAATAAAAAATTTTATAAAAAAAGAAAATTAAAAATTATGCAGGTGGCTTGTGCTATTATATTTCTGTTGGACTACATTGCACTTCACAATGTGAAGGAATTGTGTAGTTGCAAGACACGTGGATCTAGAACATACATTTCACGGTTTACACATTTAACTGATAAAACAGATGTATGTTCCTGCCTTTCATCTCTCACCCATACATTCCACTTCTGGTGGAAGGATCCAGAATCACTTACACTTGGGGAAGCTGGGCTAGGATGCAGAGCCCTGTTTTGCAACACCTCTGTTTTGTGAAGAAGGGAAACAAAAGCCCAGGGAGGGAAATGACTTGGTAAGGACTAGAACTCAGGATTCCTGCCATTCAGGCCTGTCTGTGCCGCTCCCACCCTTCAGTGACACTTGGTTGAATCCCAGCCTTCTCCATGGATCATCTGCTTCTCTGGCTGAGGTGCTTTCCTCTTTCCAGATACCCTAAAACTCTCCCCTACCCCGATCGCATGTCATGCTTTCATGCCACAGGCAGCCTGACATTTTCTACTCAATCCCAAGCACCAGAAGCAGATGCAGGAGCTCAGAATCCTGCAGTTGGACATTCTGCTGTAATTGGCTGTTGCTCACTCACCTACCCTGTGCAGGTGGGACCAGACTGGGAGCAGGGCTCCCAAATCAGCCTGGAACCAAGAACGAACCACAGCCTATGCTTGTTACTGACCACCACTGAGCTGGCTGGGCTAAAGCACACCCACCTAGCCTTTTGACCCAAATGCTCCGCACTCCCAAGGGAGTCCGTAGCTTCCGTGGCTACAGCAAAGCAGAGCTGTGCCGCACACCTTGCAGAAGCTCCGACAGAAATATCGTTAGGCGGCAGGAAAACAATTATCACGTTTTCTAGGGATCTGGTTGAAACTTGAATTAAAGCACAGCAGGAAGCATGAATAGGAAGGGACAGAGTAATTAGATTCTTAGAAGCTAAAGTTGATAGAAATTGGGTGTGGGAAGCTTGGAGAGAGGAGTCTGGTTCTCGAGTCTAGCTGGGTGAATCTGCTGGATGATGATGTCCTTCGCTGATAATGCGACTATTAAGGAAGAGGTGGAGGTTTGATAGAGGTCATAGGTCTGGTTTACTTATGTTGTTTTTAAGGTGCCTATGGGAGACCTTTGGGGAGAAGATCAGTAAATAGCTAGAAATACAGCTTTAATGGCAGGAGGAAGGAGGGACATCAGAAATCAATATTGAGTAGCAGCAGGTGGTTGAAACCATTGGTGGGGATAAGTTTTTTTCAGGGGGGTGGTGGAGACTCAGAAGGCAATATGACCGAGGGTGAGACCCTGGAAAATAGGCGTGTTTCCAATGCAGGGAAAGGAAACAGAACCTTTGAAGGAGATCAAGAAGTGATCCAGCAGTAGGGCCTGGATAGTAGAAAGGAGAAAGAGATTCCTGGAATGAAGTGAGCCATGTGTTGTTCGTCTTCTCATTTCCCAAAGGGCTTTTAGGAGACGTACAATTAACGTTTGTTCAATTGAATTAAGTTACATTATAGTGCACTGCACTGATTTGAGTGGAATTGAGTTCACTACTTCCTGGGCTGCTCTAGGAGGTTTAGGCTTTTCCTCTGCTCTGTCCAGATTCTCCCCCTTTCCTTTCTCTTGTTCACTAAGTCGTGGACACAGCAAGAACTTGGTTGCCCAATTAAACATTTCAGGGTCTAGGGAAAAGCCCCAGATTCTCTCACCATTACTATTTGCCTACCTTCCAGTGGTTGTGAGCAGAATGGTCAAGGTAGCAGAGGCTTAAGTAAAAGGACATGGAATGACCTCTCATAATAAACAGAAGGTAGGTGGTTTCAATTCTGGGGCACGACTTTGGTTGTAAAGGACCTGTGCTTTTTTTTTTTTAATCTTCCCACTTTCATATCTTTGCTTTGTCAACTCTCAGTTCCTACATTTATCACCTCATGGTTTTGAGACGGCTCCATAATTCCAAGCATCATGTCCTAAAATAGTCAAGTTCTTGGTAGGAATAAAATGTCAGGCCTCTGCTGTATCTTTGACGGAGATAAAAATCTTCGTCAGAAGTTTCCCCAGCTGACTTCCTGTTATGCCTCATCAGCCAAGTTGGCCATATGTCCATCCCTAAGCCAACTACTAGCAAAGGGGAATGGTATTACCACACTTGGCTTAACCAGGTCATGGCTCCTCCCTTGGAGCTGGAGGAAGATCCACTTTCCCCAGGCATGGTACTACCAGAAAAAAACTAAAACCAAAACAAAAAACTGGTGCCCCATACTAGGGAAGAAGGAGGGAATGGCTGTGGGAAGGAAATCAATGCCGTTTTCCTTACCCATATTTTTGGTCCTTATGACTTAGTTTTGAAAACATTCAATTCAACATTTAATGAGTACTTACTGTGTGTCAAGAATAGTAATTTCACCACTGAGGAAGGTAACGGGTCAGATTGAAAAATCTGAGTAGATCCTTCTGCCTCCCACCTCTTGTGGAGCTCTGTTACTCCTTGGAGGACCTTTCTGCTTGGGATCCTGAACCAACCCTCTAGGTTCTGCTCAGTTCTAAACTGATATTGTGGCCAGTTCCCTCACCACCTTGGTTGGTGCTACCCCTGACTTTCAAAATACTGGATTCCCATCATCTTTGTTGTGTTTCAGTGGACCTTGTCCTCTATATTCCTGGTCTCTTCCCTTTAGAATATTTTGCTGCCTATTCTCCAATCTGTCTCTGATCCGTCTCCCTCAGTCTTGGTTTCCATCTGTCAACCTCAGTGTCACCTTCTAGCTGGTGTGCTCACTGTGTCTTCCTACCCTGTTCACTCTCTTCCACCTTGGGCCTTGTACCACTCTGTTCCTCAGAAGTCACCTGCTGACCTCTGCTGACTGTTCCCGATTTGGACAGTCACTGGCTCACAAAGTTCCAGTGAGTCCCCATTGCCTGTTACATGACGTCTGAAATCTGATTTAAAAAACAAAAAACAAAAATCCTAGCTAACAACTGTGCTGCCTTTGTAGAGGGGACTTGGGTGAGGGGTTCCGTAACATCATCTGTATTACTTGAGACTTTTACTGCAGCAAAGTATTCTGTGTGACTTGCATAATTAAAAAGCAAAACAAAAAACCTTTAGCCCAGCATTCTGAGCTTTCCACATTCTTTCCAGCTCCTCTCCCACTACTCTTCTATGTGAACTTTCCTCTCCATTCAGATTGGCATCCTTCCTGCCCTCAAGACCAGCCTTGAACTGTTGCTCAAGACACAACCCATTATCAAATGACCTATGTCTTTCCCTCCTGACTTAATCAATCTCTAACCCTTCCTCAAGCTTCCAAGACCTAGACACCTTGCCCAGCAGCCCCATCTCACCTCGTGCCAGCCCCTCCCCTTCTCCGTAAGCCTCTTGGGCTCTCTTGTCTCCGTTCTCCGTGAGCTTTTGTTTTTGTACATCAGGACCCCGGACACACCGACCCCTGTGTCACTTGGCTCTGCTCTCTGGGTGCTGCCTGATAGTGCATCGACTCTTGCTGCCTTTATTCATTCATTCTGATTTTTGCTGGTGACACTGAATGTGGCTGGCGTGGCTGAGGCAGAATGTCAGCTGATAGTAGTGGGCTTTAAGATGTGGTCTCCCCAAATGCACTGACCATGAACTGAAAACACTTGCACTATTCATTTGGCTTTTAGATGTTTACTTCCTGGTTATACCTCTGATATTGCAGCCTTGAGGCATTGCTTAAATGGCACATCATTACCCACTACTTCCTATATATCTCATCCCCCTAGTAAGATTGTAAATGGCATAAAGGGCAGTGTCATATCTTACTTATTTTTACTTACTGCCCCCCCCCAGCATCTTTCTCAGTAAATAGTTGGTTTTTTAATTTTAATTCAGTTTCTTTACATTTCCTTCATAGCTGTATTTTCTTTTTTTTAATTTATATTTTTTTATTCTGCTTATTCAACATTAAAAAAATTTTTTTTAATAATAATTTTTTTTATTATATTATGGTGACTAACATAGCTGTATTTTCAAACCGGCACTCATAGACTTACTCATTTTTTAAATATTTAAAACCCCACATTTGAATGTGAGGGTTGATGTTTCCAACCCCCTTTATATAAGTGACCCCTCTAATTCCATAATCACCTACTTGGAGGTTCAGAGCCTTGAAGAACCTTCTCTGGGTTTCTGCTTTCCTCCCTGATCTGTAGGAGGTGAAGAATGAAGGGAATTGGTTCTGCAAATGGGGTAAGTTGCCTGGAAATGGCCTGATCTACTGGTTTCCTTGAGACTGTGTTGTGTAGAAGCTTGTGAACTGCACACAGCTCTGCCCACTCTCTGGCCTGAAGGAGACAACAAAGAGTGGGCCAAAAGGAACGACATGGAGGTGGGGCAGCCAGAACAGGGTAATCAGAAAAGCTGAATGCGGAGAACTGAGGCCCATTGCCTGAGGCTGCTGTGAAATTGGTGGGAGGGGGAGCATCGCAGCCCTCCCCCCCATGGCTGGTGCTCCATGGCTTTAATAATTGTATTCTGAGTAGCATTTAGACTGGCATTTAGTCAGGCCCAGAATGTGAATTCTTGCAGAGGAGGCAGCCAGCACAATCCTGCTTTGTTCTAGTTCTTTGAGGACTAAGGAAATAATTTTTAAAACAATACCCTCCTTCCTGGGCTGTCACTTGTTTGTTTGCTCTGAGGATTTCTCAGTAACTCTTTGGTCTCTGTTGTTTGTGTTTAGCCTCTGTGCTCCTAACCGCAAGTAGGAATTGCTGGAAGGGAGGGTTTAGGTTCATACGAAAGGCTGGCCATATATTAATTGTGCCATTCTACGTATGTTGGACACTCATCAAGGGCCATGGACCAGGGTCTCTCTTTGCTTTTTTCCTTTAGGCATCCATTTGACACTTTGCAGGCCTTGGTTCAACACAGTCCAGGACCATTCTAGGAACTATTTGGGTGTGGAAAAGAAGTAAAAGACATACTGTAGTCGGTATACAATATTATTATAAATGGCTGACACTACTTATTGAATTTCTTTTACTCTGACCAGAAACTAGGCTAGAAACATTATAGATATCACTAAACGTCAAACATTTCTTGAGTGCTTTTTATCCAGGCACGATGGATGTTAGGGGTAGGGAGGGAACTTAGGTTACCAGGAAAGATAGCTAGCATTGAACAAGTAATTACAGGGGTGTATGGGTGCCTTGCCACTCTTAAGGGTGCTCCTCCCAGCTGCATCAGATCACCTGGAGCTTGTTAGTAGAATGTAGCCCCGGATATGCTGCATTTTAACGAGATCACCAGGTGATTCATTTGTATGGGCAAAGAAGGCACTGCCAGCAGACTGGGATGTAGCTTGCTCCAGGATGGGAGACCAAAGAAGGCTCTCTGCATACGTGACTTCTACGCTAAGAAATGATCCCAGCAGGAAAGAAGGTAACAGGTGAAGCAAGCTTCAAGCAGAGGGAGCAACCTGTGCCTGCTGGGGCTGTGATGTGCACTATGATAGCAGAGCTGAGGGGTAGACATGGGCCAGCTGGGGGAAAGCCTTGTAAACCAGGATAGAGAACTTAGATCCAGTGCAAATGGATTGAAGAGAAATAGTGTCCCCAGTTTATGGATGAGGAAACAAACCAGAACTCAGGTGGAGTAACTGGTCCAAGGCCACACAGCTAGGAACTCATTGGTAAACTAATAAGGGCTGGAATTTACATCTGGATCTCCAATTCCAAAGCCCATTTTCTGAACCCCTCCATGATTTTGTCTTCTCAGGTCATTAAGAAGATAAAAGATGATATAATTTTTAATGCATCTCTGTAGTAGTTAATTTGAATGATCTTATAATAAAGTGGCTTCAATAAGAAGATGATTACAGTTGGAATAACATAGTAAAACTCATGAAGTCAGAAGAGATATAAATTCATTTTGAGCACAGATTTTACCCCCGTAGGGGTGGGAAGGTACAGTATAAAAGTTTCTTAGGAGATAGAGTATAAAAGGAGACACTATACATCGTATCGATAACTCTGATTATCTGAAGAAATGGATGACCTTGTCAAAAAGAAACTTTTAATTTTTCTTATCATAAAGTGAGAGGAAGCATGAAGTGGTGAATTGTGAGGGTAAGCACAATATGATTAAACTAGGGTTGTTTCCTTCCCTTGCGCTGCTAGGCTGAGCGAGACCTTGCCTCCCTTAGTTCTATCTGCTCATGGTGGGGATATCAGTGCTCTCACAGCCAGAAGGCAGGAGGGAGCAGAGGGACCAGACACAGCCTGCGTGCTTCACCGTCCAGATGGGTGAGATTTGGCATTGGCACCAGCTCAGAGGACCTCTTCTCAGGAGATCCTCCAGGTCTCAAGTGGCTTACTGATTTCTAAGAGGTCACATTGGCCAACCCAGCCACTGCAGGGGAAAAGTGAGAGCAGACTCCTGTCCTTGGTGTGGGGAAGGTGAAAAGAGGAGATAGGAGCCCTGGAGCTCAGGGGATTCCAAAGCTATTGGGAGGTATGACCTTTAACTTTGGGGAGCTTCCAGTCTAATAGGAGAGGCACAGTCCCTGACTTTGAAGAGCTGCAAGTGTGATGAGGGAGGCACAGCTTCTGTCTTCATGAAGTCCAGACTGAAGGGTAGAAACCGATCTGCCCCAGGGAGACTCCATGCTGATGGGAGACACAGAAAGCAGCACAATTATCAAAGTTACCAAAGCTGTAAAAAAAAAATCACAGCACTCCTGGCTCCAGGTTGCCATCAGGACTTCGAAATATGACAGTTTGCTTCTTCTTGCCTTTTCCTGGCCAGCTGCAAAAGCCACAAGTGCTCATCACATGGGCAAAGTAGAAGCCAATGAAGACAGTAATGTCCCAGATCGTGCTCCTCTTAATTAAATGGGTTATCTCTGCCCAGGGTTTATTTTAGGTTGTTACTTATAACCCTGGCAGAAGAGAAGGAGGTACTCCTGAGGCTGAGACAGGTACCTAGGCAACACTCAGGCCATCTCTCCCCCTTTCCCCTCATCCGAACACCAACTTTGCTCACAGTTCACACTCCCCTGCACAGCCAAGGCCCGTGGCACCAGTAGGGTGACACATTTCCAGTTCCCACCTAAAGAACAGCTGTGCCTTCCAGCTGATGCTCTAGAGCTCTGTCTAGCAGGTGGTGTATTTTTCTGGGCTTGGCAAAAAAGGGGATCCTTCTGTCTCCCTGCCCTTCCTCCCCAACACCTCCTCTGGAGACTGCAACTGCTGATAGCAGGCAAGAAAGAAGAAGAGCTTGAGGTTTGCTGAACGGGACAGTGGATTAACCAGGAGGTTCTTGCTTTTGTCCCACAAGTGATTTACGTGTCACCTTGAGCAAGTTGTCCATTCCTTTACTCTGCCACCAGGACCACACTTTCCCCATCAATATTAAACTAAGACCACATGATCTGAAATCATGAGACCCAGGTTCAATTCCTAGCTCTCCTACTCCAAGCTGCATGACCTTGGATGAGGTGATCCTATTTGTCCTCAGATAAAGGATTTTTAAGAATCATTTGAGTTTAAGTTTTCTTACCAGTAAGATGGGAATGATGATGAGAATACCTACCATGCTGGGTGGTTATGATGATCAATTTCAGTGAATATGTTGAAGTGCTCTGAGAATTTTAAAACCTTTAATAACCAGTGAAGGGGAAATGGACACGTTTCCCTTTTCTCCTCATGTGATTGTGGTGTTGATACTATGGGGGGGGATCATATATGAAAACAAAAAGGTCATTAAAATATAAGAGATTAACGTAGCCAAAATAAATATTGAGTTCACTCAAGCCTGAGAGCCTGAGTAATAGGATCAGGTAACTCATGATCAATACTGTGCCAGGGCTGAGGGGGAGAAAGGAGAAGTGGAAAACCAGGTCTCAGGCTCAGAGAAACTCAGAGTTTAATAGGAGAAATGAGACTAAGAACATGGTGGTAGTATGTAATATTAACTGTTGTATTTCATACTCGAAGTGCTTGGGAGGTTCAAAGGAATCCAGGAAGCTTGCATGGAAGAAACACTTTTTATTACAGCTGCACGTATTAATGTATTCATTTATTGAACAAATATTTTTTGAGCCCCATCTGTGGACTGGGCACTGTTCTAGAATTAGAGATGTAGCAGGAAATAGGTAAAATCCCTGCATTTCAAGGGGCTTACATTTTAATGGGGAAAGACAGGCAATAAACAACGAAAATAAAATAAGTCATCCATTAGGAGGTGGTAAGTGTGAATGAGTTATAAAATAGAGCAGGTATAAGGGGGATGGACAGTGTTGGGGCAACATGGTCTGCAATTTCAGATAGTGTTGACTAGGCAGTTCCTAACTGAGAAAGAGACAATGGAGCAAAGACCCAAGGGAGAAAAATAAGATAGCAGGCAAGAATGGTGGTGTGGACCAGGGGAATAGCAGGAGAGGAACTGAGGCCAGAAAAGATTCCGTTCAAATCAAGAGGCAGTAGGATTTGCTGATGGCTCAGGTGTGAGGTGAGAGGGAGGGAGAAGAGTCACAGATGACTCTTAAGGGTTTGTCATGAACACCTGGAAGAAGAGTCATCATTAACTCAAATGGCGTGTTGGTGGGAAAGGTGGAAGAATATACAGTGAGAGATGCCAAGCAGGCAGTTAGATATATGGGTCCAAAGTTCAGTGGAAGGGTCCTGGGCTAGAGATGTAAAACTGAGAGTTTTCAGCATATCGATGGTATTTAATGCTATAAGAATACATGAGGTCACCCAGGCAGAGAGCATAAGTAGAGAAGAGATCCTAGGATGTAGCCCTCTAACCGAAGTTGGGAAGAAGAGGAGGAACCAGTACAGGAGACTGATAAGGAAGCAGTAAGGAGGGGATTGTAGATATTGTGCTGTTCCAGGTGCCAAGGGAAGGAAGCGTTTCCAGGAAGTTGGAGTGATCACTTGTGTTAGATCAAGAAAGATGAGAACTAGGAATTTATTTGCCATTGGGCTTATACTGTTAAGGTGACCTTGTTAGACCAGTTTGGGTTGAGTTGGAGGGGGAGGGGGATCTTGATCGGAATGGGTTTAGAAGTTTGGAGAAGAGAAATAAAGGAAAGAGAAATAGGGCAGTTGCCAGAGAGGAGAGTGGGGCTAAGGGAAGGCTCTTTAGATTGGGAGAAATCACAGCATGTTTGTAAGCTGGTGGGAAAGATCCAGTGAACAAGGAAGGATTGGGAAGCATTTTTTTCTTTAAAAAATAAAGTGTAGGGGCGCCTGGGTGGCTCAGTCGTTAAGCGTCTGCCTTCGGCTCAGGGCGTGATCCCAGAGTCCTGGGATCGAGCCCCACATCAGGCTCCTCCGCTGGGAGCCTGCTTCTTCCTCTCCCACTCCCCCTGCCTGTGTTCCCTCTCTCCCTGGCTGTCTCTATCTTTGTCAAATAAATAAATAAAATCTTTAAAAAAAAATAAAAAATAAAAATAAAAAAAATAAAAAATAAAGGGTAAGGGGAAGAAAAGAGAGATGAAACTGATAGACTAAAAGAGACATAATACACATAAGAACTAATGTTATTAGTTAGGACCTTGGGACTTTAGTTGGATTCTGATTCAAACAAACAGCAAAAAAACAAAAACAAACCAAGACATTTGTGAGACCATTGGAAATCTGGGTACTGCGTGGATATTTGATAGTAAAAAATTATTGTTAATTTTGGAGTTGTGATGTTATTGAGGTTGTTTTGTGTAAGGGTCATCTTTTAGAGGTCGATGCTGAAGTATTATAAATGATATTATGCAGTAACAGGGGTTTGCTTCAAAATAATCCAGTGGAGACGTGGCGCGGGGTGTGTAGATGGTGTGTGGTTGGCCCGGGCTCAGTAATTGCTGAGGTTGGCTGGTGTGCACATGGAGCTTCATTACACTTCATAATCAAAATTAAAAGAAAAAAAGAACAGGGAAGGAAAGGTGGGTTTAAGAAGAAAAGGGAAGGTACGAATTACCATCTGGGAGGGCAGATGAGGGGGATATGCAATTGATTGTCCAATGCCATTAAGGAACCACTGGAGATTAGAGAACTTAAATCCAAAGTGAGGCCAGACAGCATGGAAGTGTGTATTTCCTCAGCCTGTTCATTATGCTTGTGCAGGCACAGAGTAGGTGGAGAGCTGGATTTAACCAGAGCTGTGGGTTTAGCCAACTATGTCCAAGGAATTGAGAATATCATTCACCCACCATGTTGATAAAGTCTTGGAGGACCAGTGAGATCTCTTTGCCTCCATGACTTCACAGCTAATTTGACTAGCTGATTCCCCAGTCCACCGACAGATGTTGACTAAATTTAATACTTTATCACAAGTACTTAAAAATTATTTATTTGGAAGTGCTAAGGAGGTGGGGGGAAATGGAGATTGCTGAATGGATATGGAGTTCCAGTTTGGAACTGGTGGTGATAGTTGTACAGCAATAGAAATGTACTTAATGCCACCAGACTGTACACTTAAAATAGAATGGTAAATTTTGTGTAATGTATATTTTACCACAGTCTTTTTAAAAAAGATTTTACCTGGTTGCATCTATAAGAAAAAATAAAGTGGGAATAGACATGGTTCCAATTGAATGCAAGCTGGTGCAGCCACTCTGGAAAACAGTATGGAGGTTCCTCAAGAAGTTAAAAATAGAGCTACCCTATGACCCAGAGATTGCACCACTAGGTCTTTACCCGAAGGATATAAACATAGTGATCTGAAGGGACATCTGCACCCCAATGTTCATAGCAGCAATGTCCACAATAGCCAAACTACAGGAAGAGCGCAGATGTACATCGACAGATGAATGAATAAAGAAGATAAACACACACACACACACACACACACACACAGAGGAATATTACTCACCCATCAAAAAATGAAATCTTACCATTTGCCAAGACATGGGTAGAACTAGAGGGTATTTTGCTAAGCAAAAGAAGTCAATCAGAGAAAGACAATTATCATATGATTTCACTTATATGTGGGATTTAAGAAACAAAACAGGATCATAGGCAAAGGGAGGGAAAAATAAAATGAAATCAAAGAGGGAGACAAACCATAAGAGACTCTTAACTATAGGAAACAAACTGAGGGTTGCTAGAGAGGAGGTAGGTGGGAGGATGGGATAACTGGGTGATGGGCATTAAGGAGGGCATATGATGTAATGAGCACTGGGTGTTATATGCAACTGATGAATCACTAAATTCTACCTCTGTGACTAATAATATACTATATGTTAATTAACTGAATTTAAATTAAAAAAAGAAGTGGTTCCAATTGCCTTGTGTCCCACACTCCTCCCCTTTGGCCATAAGTACAGGCAATCTTGGTTTGAGTGTTGTCTCCCTGTGTGCACGTAGCTGGGCAGGTGTGATATTAATGCCTCTGGTGATAATAACTTCTGCATCAGATCCCTGTGTTCATGTGTTAGCTTGTCCTTGGAGGGTGTCATTGAGGCCAGTCGGGAAGCAAAGCATCATCTAAAAACACAGACGTTTCCCACATCCCTGATTATGGTTCATCCTTTGTAGGGTGCTCCCCTTGGCTCCTGTCTAACAGTTTCCCAAGACTTCCACCTGAAGCAGGAGTTCTCTTTCACTGGATCATTTCTTCGTAGGTCCGAGTCACAGGAGTGGGCACCCAGTTGCTATGGCTTACCTGCCTTATCTTCCTTAAGAAGAGATGTTTCATAAAGCAAAATATTTCTCTGGCCAGGTCACGTGATCAGTACAAATTTGTCTCTGATTCATGGTATATTTTAAAACCAAGACATATTGAATATATAAACCAAGTATAGCTACTTTTCTTATTTTCCCTTGGGAATAACAACAGTTTTCTGAGGTAATCACAAAGAGGACTTTTTAGGAAATCCCCTGTGTGGTTTGCTTGTCTCTGTGTCTTCCACACGGCCATTCACAAAGTGGTGGTTGAATTTTGTTGTATTGCTATAAGGTAGATTTTGTCATGGCATCAAAGAGAATGGGCTTTGGGGCCACCAACGTGGGTTGGAGTTTGGCTCTGCCACTCGCCAGCTGCGAACCCCTAGATGAGGAGTTTAACATCCCTGGGCTTCAGGTTTCTAATGTATAAAGCCAGGGTAATAATGCCTTCCTTGGAGGAATGTTGTAAGGACTAAAGGAGATGGTTGCTCTAGGAGTGAATGTTCTTATTTTCCCTCATTGCTGCTGCCTTTTTTTGGCAGACGTAACTGTGAAAGGATTAGGATGTAGATGTCTGTGTGATCTTGGATACTGAACATCAGTGAGTTTCATCCACATTTCTCATGTATCTTTGTGTCACTTTTCTCATCACATCAAATGATGGACTTCAATTAGAGATTTCTGAGATCCCTTTCATTGTAGAAAATCTAGGATTCCTCTCACCCTTTGGAACAAATTTTCTTTTATTTTTGGACCTTGGGTGCACAGCCTTGGGTTAGCCATGATCTTTGGTTCATGACTCATTCTTACCATCCGCCCTGCATGCCCTTGATGTTTTTCTTTCTCTTTTATTCCTGCCCTCTCCCTCCCTTCCATCTCCATAACTTCTCTTCCTCCTGACTTTTTTCCCATTTCCATCTATCCATCCATCCGTTTACTTACTTATTTATTTATATAGTAAGTACCTGCAAAACCTACACCCAGAACCAAAGATAGAACTTTGATAATTAGAAAATATCTGATCTTAGGATTTCACTACCACCATTGCCAAACCATCCCCTCTAGCTCCCTTCTACCAGAAGTAATCATCAATTTAAAAAATATTTAAAATTTTAATTGCGATAAAATACACATGACATAACACTTACCATCTTAACCATTTTCAAGTGTACAGCTCAGTAGAGTTAAGTACATTCACATTATTGTGAAACTGATCTCCAGAACTCTGTTCATCTTGCAACACTGAAACTCAGTACCCATTAAACATAAACCCCATCTCCCCCTCCTCTCAGTCCCTAACCACCACCCTTCCCGTTTCCATCTCTATGATCCTGACTACACGAGGCACCTCACATAAGTGGGAGCATACAGTAGTTGTCCTTTGGTGACTGGCTTATTTCACTTAGCATAATGTCCTCAAAGTTCATAGTTCATCCATGTTGTAGCACATGTTAGAATTTCCTTCCTTTCTGTGGCTGAGTAATATTCCAAAGTGTGCCGCACTTCATTTATCCACTCATCCATCCACGGACACTTGGGTTACTTTCCACCTTTTGGCTGTGGTGAATAATGCTGGGATGAACATGGACATACAAATACCTCTTTGAAGACTCTGCTTCCAGTTCTTTTAGGTACCCAGACGTGGGCTTGCTGAATCATATGGTAATTCTATTTTTGATTTTTTGAGGAACTGCCGTACTGTGTTCCGTAGAGGCTGCCCCATTTTACCTTCCCACCAGCAATGTAGGAGGGCTCCATTTTTCCATATCCTCACCGACTTGTTATTTTCTGGTGTTCTTAGTAATAGCTATCCTAACGTGTATGAAGTAATAACTCATTGTCGTTTTGATTTACATTTCCCTAATGATTAGTGATGTTGAACATCTTTTCATGTGCTTGTTGGCCATTTGTATATCTTTGGAGGAATGTCTACTCAAGCCCTTTGCCCATTTTTGAGTCAGGTTGTTGGATTTGTTGTTGAATTGTAGTAATCATTATCTTGAATCCTAATTTCTCTTATTCCCTCTTGCTTATTGTATAGTTTTATTGCATAGTACTCTAACATACTTATTTCGCTTGCTGTGTAATATTTCATTGTTTGACTCTGACACAGTTTAATTATCCATTTCTCCATTGAGGAGCTTTTGGGCTCTTTCTAGGTTTCTGCTACGGTAAATAGGGCTGTGAGGAACATTTTTGTGCAGGTACAAGAGTGTCTCGTGGGTATATATATGTCCAAGAGTAGATTTGCTAAATCATAATTTGTGAATGTTCAGTTTTAGGAGGTAATGTAAAACTTTTTCCGAAGTGCTTGTACCCTTAGCAATGTATAGGAAATCTTCAACCTCTTGCAACATTTGATATGGTTGGACTTAGTAGTATTTGCTGGCTGAGTGAGTATAAATTGGTATCTCATTATAGTCTTGATTTGCATTTCCCAGATCACCATTGTGTTTATTAGCCACGTATATTCCAGTTTGTCTCCTGCCTTTATTTCTGTTAGTTTGTTATCCTTTTATTTTCTTATAGAAGCTCTTTGTATATATTCTTGACGGTAATCTTTTGTCAGGTGTGTGCATACCGAGTATCTTCCCTAGGTCTTAACTGGTCTTTTTATGTACCATAAGATTTCTTTTTTCCAAGTCAGATTTATTAAGGTATAATTTACAAAGAATAAAATTCACCTGTGTTAGGTGTAGAGCCCTATGAATTTTACAAACACATATAGTTACATAACCACCACTCTAATCAAGATACAGAACCTCTTCATCATTCCAAGAAATTCTCAGGTACCCCTATTTGGTTAATCCTCTCCCCACTGGCCCTAGCCCTTATTAGGTCTTTAGAGTTTGCATTTTCTAGGATGTCATATAAATTAAGCCATACAGTATGTAGCCTTTGGAGACTGGCTTCTTTTACTTAACACAATGCCTTCAAGATGCCTCTAACTTGATACATGTATCAGTAGATCATTTCTTTTTATTGTAAGTACTGTTCTATATATTATGTGCCACAGTTTATTGGCCCATTCACCTGTTAATAGACATTTGCCTTGTGTCTAGTTTTTGGCAATTATGAATAAATTACTATAAATATCCACATGTAGGTTTTTGTGTGGACATATACTTTCATTCCTCTTGGATAAATACCTAAGAGTAGGATTACTAGGTCATATATTAACTGGATGTTTAACTTTCTAAACAACTGCCAAACTGTTTTCCAAGGCGATGCGCCATTTTTTATTCCCATCAGCAATGTATGCAAGTTCCATTTGCTTCACATGCTCCCCAGGACTTGGTATCATGAGCTTTTTTTGTTTTTTGAGCTCTTCTAACAGGTATATAATCATATCTTACTGTAGTTCCAGTTTGCATTTCCCTGTTGACTAAAGATGATGAGAATCTCTGTGTGTGCTTATTTGCCAAACATAGATCTTCTTTGGGAAAGTGTCTGTTTATATCCTTTGCTTGTTTTTTCATTGGGTTATCTGTTTTCTCCCATCCAACTACTAACCAGGCTGACCCTGCTTAGCTTCCAAGATCAGATGAGATCAGGCGCATTCGGGCTGGTATGGCCATAGACTGGGTTATTTGTTGTCTTAGTATCAGTTGAGAATTCTTGATATATCCTGTGACTGGCCCTTTATCAGATGTGTGTTTTTCAAATATTTTCCCCCAGTTTGTGGCTTGCCCTTTATTCTCTTAGCAATGTCTTTCAAATGGCCATGCAGGGCCCCCTCGCCCATCCTGGTCATTCTCCCCACTGACTGGGACAGGCATAGCGCAGAGGCACGCTTGCTGCTGGATTCCCCACTATCACCAGTAGTCACCTGCGGTGCCTTTTGAAGATACTGATTCTCCACATTGTTTGCTGTACTGTTTGGACTGGTCTAATTTTGCTGAATCTGTGGGTGAGAGTGCTCACATGAATCTTGAACTTTCCAGAGCAAATGCCCATCTTCCTTACAGTTAGAGAATCTCTTTTGGTGTCAGAACACAGGTCCAACCATACTAAATAACAGTGTCTGATTTTAGCTGGATTTTTTGCACCTTTGGAATGTGAGATCCACTCAGTGAAGCAAGTTATCAAGGAAATTTAACAAATCTCTTTTCTTGGAAATGTCATTATTTAACACTTATGATGCTCAGCACTGGGCAATTTATTTTGAGGAGAAATAGCTTTTAAATACATTTGAGGAAGTGTTTTTGTTTTTAGAAGTACTGTCAAAATTCTGTGATCTATGCTAGCCCATAATGAAAATATGTTAAAAAAATTATTTCTGTCTAGTTTGTATTACTTTATGTAGTAACAGATTTTTCTTCCTAATTTGTTTTGCATTTGTTTTTGCATTTTAAATTTAATCTGCTGAGAGAAAGAAATGAGGTATAAAAATTGGAAAGCAAGAGATGTTATATTTACATAGAATGCAAAAAGAATCAACTGAAAACTATTTTTAATTAAACTTTTTATTTTGAAACAATTATAGATTCTTTGTCAGTTGTAGCAAATAATACAGGTAGATCCCTTATGTACTTGGCCCAGCTTCCCCAAATAGTAGCTTGCAAATTATAGCACAACTTGGGGCACCTGAGTGTCTCAGTTTGTTAAGGATCTGACTCTTGATTTCGGCTCAGGTTGTGATCTCAGGTCATGAGATCAAGCCCCCCACTGGGCTCCACACTGGGCATGGAGCCTGCTTAAGATTCTCTCTCTCCCTCTGCCCCTATAAACAAACAAACAAACAAACAAACAAACAAACAAACTATAGCACAGGTTATTGACAATAGACTGTCGACATGGAAACTGTTTCCATCACAGCCAGGATCCCTCTTGCTGACTTTTTATTTGTTTCCAAAGATTTTATTTACTTATTTACTTATTTATGTATTTGAGAGAGAGAATGAGCAGAAGGGAGAGGGAGAGAGAATCTGAAGCAGACTCCACACTGAGAGCAAAGCCTGATGCAGGGCTGGATCCCAATACCACAAGACCATGATCTGAGCCCTAACAGAGTCAGATGCTTAACCTACTGAGCCACCCAGGCGCCCCTCCTCTTGCTGACATTTTAAAGCCAAACCCGTCTCCTCCTATCACAACCCACCTTCCTTCATCTGTGGCAACCACTGATCTGTTCCCCATTTCTAGAATTTCGTCATTTCCAGAATGTTATATAAATGGAATCGCAGTATTGGCTTCTTTTGTTCAGCCTGTCTCTGGAGATATATCTAAGTTAACACATGTATCAATAATTCTCCCCTTTCTGTTGCTGCTCTAGTGTTCCACTACGCTCCACAGCAGTGTAACCATTCACCCATTGAAGGATACTTGGGTTGTTTCGCTTTGGGGCTATTAGGAATAAAACTGCTATAAACATTCCTGTACAGGTTTTTGTGTGGACCGAAGTCCTTGTTTCTCTGGGATAAGTGCACAGAAGTGCACTTGCTGGGTCATACTATAGTTCCATGTGTAATTTCTTAAGAAGCTGCCAAGCTGTATGGTAACCTGGCTGTACCATTTTACATTTCCACCGGCAATGTATGCGTGATTTAGTGTTTCGACATCTTACCAGTGTTTGGTGTTGTTGTCACTATTTTTTATTTTAGCCATTCTGATAGGTGTGTAGTGATAGCTCATTGTTGCCTTGTTTCTTTCCTTTTCATTGCGATTTTAATTTGCATTCCGCCATCGGCTAGTGATGTTGAATCAGGTGCTCATTTGCCACCTGAATACCCACTTTAGTGAAATGTCTTTGGCTGTGTTCCCATTGGATTGTTTGCACCGTTGCTGCTGGGTTTTGGAAATTCTTCATATATTCCAGAACCAGTTCTTTGTCATATGTGTGATTTCTCCCACTCTTCATCCTCTTTTGCAGAACAAAGTTTTTAATTTTGATGAAATCCAGTTTGTCACTTTTTTCTTTTGTGGTTGGTGCTTTTGGCATCAAACTTAAGAACTGTTTGCCTACCCCTAGATCTCAAAGATTTTCTCCTGTTTTAATTCTACAAGTTTTATAAGCTTACATTTTACACTTAAGTCTGCCATCCATTTTGAGTTCATTTTTGTATAAGGACTTAGGTTGAGATTTTTTTCTTTCTTTCTTTCCTTTTTTTTTTTTTTTTTTTTGGTCCCATGGATCCATGGATGTCCAATTGCTCCAGCACCATTTGTTGAAAAGGCTGTCTTTTTCCTCCACTGGTGCATCTTTTGAACATTAGTTGTGTGGGTGTACTTCTGGATTCTCTGTTCTGTTGCATTGATCTGTGTGGCTGTTCCGTTACCAGTACCACACACTTTTTATCACTGGAGCTATATAATGAGTCTTTCAGTTGGGTAGACGGCTCCCTCCCGTATTTTTCTTCTTTTTCAAGATCTTGTTAGCTATTCTAGTTCCTTTGTGTTTGCATATAAATTTTAGAATAATCTGTCTGTGTCTACTAAAAATCCTGCTGGGATTTTGATGAAATTGCACTGAGCCAGTGTATCCATTTGGGGTGAATTTGCACCTTAACTGTATTGGGTCTTCTAATCCACAAACACAGCGTGTCTCTCTGTCCATTTAGATCTTTGATTTCTGTCTTAGGCATTGCATGGTTTTCTGCATATGAATCCTGTACATGTTTTGTTCATTTTATTCCTAAGTATTTCGTTTTTTGAAGGATTGTAAATGGTATTGCATTTTTAATTTTTCCATGTGTTCATTGCTTGTATATAGAAATACAGTTGGTTTTCAAATGCTTATCTTGTATCCTGTAATCTTGATGATTCCATTTGCTAGTTCCAAGCTGGTTTTTGTGTTTTTTTGTTTATTTTATAGATTCCTTGAGATTTTCTACATAGACCCTCATGTTATCTGCAAATAGAAGCAGTTTTATTTCTTCCTTTCTGTCCTGTATGCCCTTGACTTCCTTTTCTTCCTTTATTCCACTGGCTAGAACTTCAGGCAATATGCTGAGGAAGATCGGTAAAAGTGGACATACTTGCTTTGTCTCCAGTTTTAAAGGGAAAGCATTCAGTCTTTCACCATGAAGTATAATATTCACTGTGGATGTTTGTAAATTTTTACTTTTATTTTTTTAGTTTTTTTCTTTTTTTTAATTATTATGTTCAATTAGCCAACATATCATTAGTTTTTGATGTGGTGTTCAGTGATTCATTAGTTGTGTATAACACCCAGTGCTCATCACAACATGTACCCTTCTCAATACCTATCACTCAATTTTTTAAAATTTTAAAAATTTTTAAAAATCAAGTTGAGGAAGTTTCTCTCAAATTTTTTCTGAGAGTTTTTTTTTAATCATGAATGGGTATCGAATTTTGTCAGATGTTTTTTTCTGCCTTGATTGATAGGATCATGTGATTTTTTCTTCCTTAGCTTGTTAATATGGTGGATTTCTTTGATGATTTTAGAATAGTAAGCCAGCCTTGCATCCCTGGAATGAATCTACTTGGTCATAGTGTACAATTCTTTTTATATATTGCTGAATTCTATTTGCTAATTTTTAAAAAGATTTTTGTATCTATATTAATGGGAGGTATTATTGATCTTTAGTTTTCTTTTTCTTTTTTTTTTTTTCTTTGTCTGATTTTGGTATCAGAGTCATATACCTTCATAAAATGAATTGGGAAATGTTTGCTTCTATAGTATGGAGGAAATTTTCTAAAATTGGTGTTGATTCGTCTTTAAAAGTTTGTTAGAATTCTTCAGTGAAACAGTCTAGGCCTGGAAATTTCTCTTTTGGGAGATTTGAAATTATGAATTCAATTTCTTTAATAATTATAAAGCCATTTGAATTATCTGTTACGTATTAGGAGTTATGGGTGTTTGCATTTTCGAGGAATTGGTCCATTTTGAGTTAGTTTTTAAATTTATGTGTGTAGAGTTGTTTGTAGTGTTTTCTTATCCCTTTGAGGCCTGGAGGGTCTTTAGTGACATCTCCTTTTTCATTCCTGATATTGGCAATTTTTTTTTCTTTTTCAGTTTTGCTAGAGGTTTGTCAGTTGTACTGATCTTTTCAAAGAACTAGCTCATGTCAGGAGAAAAAGAAAAAGAAAAAAGAACCAGCTCATTTCATTGATTTTCTACATTGGTTTTGCTTCATTGATTTCTGCTATTTCTTGTTTCCTTCCTTCTGCTTGCTTTCGGTTTATTTGGTCTTCTCTACTTTCTTGAAGTGGGACCTCATATTATTGATATGAGACTTTTCTTCTTTTCTAATGTATGTATTTAGTGCACAAATAAAGTCAGGATAAAAATAATGATGTGGACAATTTAGACTCCTCTTATAGATAAAGAGGTAATTTTTCTAGTAAGTAAAGAGTTCCTTCAAACTGATAAGAATAAACTGACTACCCAGTAGAGAAATGGGCAAAGAATAGGAACAATTAAAGAAAAAGAAAATACTCAAATTCATTCATAATAAGTGAACCACAAAAGGCAATTAGATTGTAAAAGACCAAAAAAAAAAAAACTAAATTAATAATACAGCATATTGGAGAAGTGAGCAGCAGAAACTCAACTATTGCTGGTGGGAGTATAAATTTTCACAGCCTCCATGGAGAGCAATTTGGCCACATTCCTTTTGACCCAGAAATTCTGCATCCAAGAAGTCATCCTAAAAATAGTCTTGCAAGTGTGAGAAATCACATATATCCAAGAATATGTATTGGAGCAATTTTCCGCATCTGATGATTACAAACATCCTACATGTCTAAGAATGGAGGGTTGAGCACATAAATATGATATGCTCATACAATGAAATACTATGCAGCTGCTAAAAGCAGTCTTACATGAGCTAATATAGAAAGATATCTAAGATGTTTGTTAACTGAGAAAAGCAAGGTATGTGAAAAATATGTATAGCATGTTGTAATTAAAAAACAAATCTGGGGGCACCTGGGTGGCACAGCGGTTAAGCGTCTGCCTTCGGCTCAGGGCGTGATCTCGGCATTATGGGATCGAGCCCCACATCAGGCTCTTCTGCTATGAGCCTGCTTTTTCCTCTCCCACTCCCCCTGCTTGTGTTCCCTCTCTCGCTGGCTGTCCCTATCTCTGTCGAATAAATAAAATCTTTTTTAAAAAATCTGTATCTATGTATACACAGCCAGCCTCTGTAAGGATACACAAGAGATTGGTAACAGTGGCTGGCCAAGGAGAGGGGCTAAGTGGAACTGGGAAGCTGGGGGACAGCGTTGGGAGGGGAATTTATATATATATGTATATACTTTTTAATATACTTCATTTTATACTCTTTTGCATCTTTTCATATCACGTGAAGGGATTACCTATTCAAAAAAAGTAAAATAACTTTTTAAATGCTTAGGTTAAGTAAGAACCTCCAGAAAGAAATAGAAACAGAGACAAAATAAGTCTTTGTTCCCTGCACACAGAATAAATATCCAAGGGGAGGAGGGGCATGAGCCAGGACTCAGGAGAATTTTGATATTGTTCGTCTTCAGAAATAAGCACTTACAGAATCATAGAATTCCAAGGCAAGAAAGTCTTGGAGATTCCCCAGACCCACTTTTATTCTGGGAAGGACAATCTGTGAGTAAACATTTGCAAAGAAGAAATCTGTAAACACTCCCCACACAGACATCGAGATAAAAAGACCAAGAATAGCAGTTTGGGAGCCAGTGAGCAACCCCAGACATTCCTTCTGGTCACCGTTCGGACATGCTCTGCCTGCCCCTTATTGCTGGGGAGCATGTTCCACTGCCCATTGTGCCCCCTGTAACCCAGCAGGTGTCTGGCCTTCTAGAAGCTGGGCACTACCTCAGATGCCCAGCAACTTGGGAGTGGTCCCCACCCATCTGTAACTGAGTGCCATTCTTCTTGCAGCCTGTGGGATATCGGGTGCCTTCTTGATCATGGTTCCTCCTCAGAGCATCAGGTGTCCTTCCTGGAACCTTCTTACCCCCGGGTCAGGTGGAGAGTTTTTACCATGGATTCCAAGTCTCCCTTCTCACTTAACCCTGAAGTCCTGTGAGTGATGATGATAAAAACACTGGGAGTGGTTATAACCTCCTCATCTTTAAGATTTTCTGTCTGTCTTTATATCTGTCCATTTCTCTTCAAATCACAGCTCTCATTTGATACTCACAGCAACCTCATAGGGCAGATCTGATCCCTAATTTTTAAATGACAGCAAAATATTGTACAAGGATTTGTTTTCCAAGTGCTTTCCCGCACATTATCTCATTGTAGTCCCCCAGTGCCCTCATATAGGCAAGGAAAATTTTATTAACCCAGATATACAAGTGGGGATATTAAAGAAGCATCTGTGGAATGCTGAGTCTTTGGGATAAAAACATGTGGGCTTGAATACTGGTTCAATAGGTTTATTCCTCCTGTTTCCTCCAGTGCGAAATGGGGATGATGATATCCACATCCTTCATCATCAGACTGGACTGCTGTTAGGATTAAATAACTATGGTTTGGAAGGGTTTTAAGAATTAGCATTCTAATGATTTCTTGTTTCTCAGACTATTCCATCATTTAAAATTTATTTGTATTTTGAAAATGTTTTGCAAAGGAGAGAATTATGTAACGAACTGGACATGCCCATCGTTGTCTGCAACAATCGTCAATACAAAGCCAATCCTGTCTCAGCTATACTCCTACCCACCTTTTCTTCTTTTGATTTATTGACCTGTTTTCAAAATAACAAAGTACTTCCCTAACATCCTCAAAATGGGTTATTTGGAGTTTTAAAAGATATTCGTAGGGATTCATAATGTATTTATGTTTCAATCTATTGCAGTTATGATCCTTGTTGATGTCCAGTTTGACCAAGGAGACCTTATTCTGGTTGGCTTTTGAGTCCTTTTGGCATGACTCCTGTTATAGTCTTTGACACTGCATTTGCTCTTTTGGTTTGATGAGATGTTCTAGGCTTATCTTGTACAATTGCTGCCTCAGACATTTCTCCAAGGAAGCCTGATTCCTTTGTGGGGGGGCAGAATTTAGAGTTCATAAACTGATTGCCAATGGTGCTCAATCCTCCTGGAATGATCCTTGTTTCTAGGTCTTACAGTGAACAGGGCTAGAGAGTATGTTTGTATGTGCACATGTACACACATATGTGTGGAAGATAAAACATATGAAGTTCATACTGATACTCCAGTGAACAATCAGGGCTATAGACTTTTTACCTGATCTCATGAATCTTACATCTGTATCACCTTTCAAGAAGAAAATCTTCTTTCTCAGCAACATTAGTAGTATAATTCACTTGACTTATTCCACAATACACTACAAAAGTCCCAGAATAACAATAAGAAAAATATAATAATACCATCAATAATAGGATTATTGAAAACCGTTAGGGTTTGAGGGGCCCAGGGAGTGGGGCAGTTCCTTTTATTCTTAGGTATATTCTTCCAGGGATATTCAATCAAATTACTGTGGGTTTTTTTTTTTTTTAAGATTTTATTTATTTATTTGACAGAGAGAGAGACAGCCAGCAAGAGAGGGAACACAAGTAGGGGGAGTGGGAGAGGAAGAAGCAGGCTCCCAGCGGAGCAGGACCCTGGGATCACGCCCTGAGATGAAGGCAGACGTTTAACGACTGAGCCACCCAGGCACCCCTCAGTCAAATTACTGTGTTTTAATTTCTCTATGTGTACTGCCAACCAGCTGGACACATAAACTCATTTGTTGCATTTTATTTTAATTTTAGGCATTTCTTTTTAAAATATTAATTGTGCTTTTATAATTATGTCAGATATTTACACGTTCCAAAGCAAATTCACACAACAAGGTCTATTTCAAACCCACTTTTATCACTGTCCGATCCACCTCATTCCTCCCCCTCTCAGTAGGTCTTTTAAAAAAAATTTTAAGATTATTTATTTGAGAGAGAGCATGTACGTGGGGTGGAGGAACAGAGGGAGAGGGAGAGAGAGAGAGTCTTAAGCAGACTCCTTGTTGAGTGCAGAGCCTGATGTGGGGCTCAATCTCGCGACCCTGAGATCACGACCTGAGCCAAAACCAAGAGTTCGATGCTTAACTGACTGTGCCACCCAGGCGCCCTTTAAATTTTATTTTATGCTTTATCCTTTTATCGTCTTTTTTAAAAAAGCAGATACTTATCTTTGCATTTCGCTCCCTTTCCCTTATTTATTTCTTAAATAAATGATAACATTTATTTCCTATCATGTTTTTTCCTCTTAACAGTAGAGATCACAACATAGGCATGTAGGATATATCTCAAACAGATTCCTAGAGCTGGGATTGCCGGTCCAAGAGTGAATGCAGGCGTATTTTGATAGACATCACCACATTCTCCTTTACAAAAGTGGATTTTACCATTTCCTGCAGACACATTTTAATGTTAAAGCAAATGATTAAGTGAGATATGTTATCTGCACGGAGAAAGGTAAAATGGTTGCCCAGAAGGACTGGAACTGGGCTTGAACCTGTAAATTCTAACTAGTAATAACTTCTCCCCATTTTACAAATGAAGAAACTGAGACACATGCAGAGAAGTGATCCTCCTTAAATGACATAACAAATTAGAACTTCAAATACATGCCCCTGACCCTAAAATTAGATCTCCTTTCAATGTTATGGATCTATTTATGATGAACTCGGTTTGACTATCTGTAGGTGGGGAAGAAAAACCTAATAGTTCTCTTAAGTTAATTAATGAGATAATAATGGGTAAATTCCCCCATGGGTGTAGGAGAAATTCTCCAAGATATGGCTTAACTCCTTTAGGTGAATGGGGAATCAGTGATTAGATTATGATGTCAGGGCACTAATAATGATCTTGTGGATGAAAGAGACCGCCAAAGTCTAACATGTTTAGGCACCTTGCAGAATCGCTGTCATTTCTTACACAGTGCCTTGAATTTCTTTAAACAAAGATGTCATTATGCTAAGCAAAACTTTCCAAATGGGTGTGGACAACGATGTAATTTCCCAGTGAATGAACAGACTGCGAACCACAAAACAAAGCCTTTTCTCTTTCTTTCCTAGAGTGACCCTGGGGCTCTTTATGCTTTTGCTCTGTGACAGGTTGATTGACTTATGTGCAATTTGGGACCCTGGAGTTTTCCTTCCCGCTGCAGGCTGGAAGAGAGCCTCTGATATCGCAAGAAGGAGGCTGAATGAGGCAGAGACGGTGAGTGGAGTGAGTGGGGCTTGGCCTGGTGCATGTGGCTCAGAGATGGGGGTGGGGGGAGATTCTTGCCTCTCCTCTTCTCTTTGATGAGCCAAGGTTCTTTGGCTTCCCGAGTCCTGTGAAAGAACATCTCCTTCTTTCTCCCTGGAGCTGGCCACAGAGCCAGACCTCCAGGCTCTCCTTTGCAAGGAGGCTGGCACTGGGGAAGCTTCAGCTCCTTTTCTCCAGCAGATTCAGTCAGTGGCATTAGTCTTGTTATTGTCCCAACTGTCCACCTGAATTGAAAAATTGGGAAACAGCTTTGTGACCCACGCCCCCCCGCCCTGCCCCATGGAGCCTGGCCTCCACAACCTGGGAGCCTCCTGAGTGACAGCCTCGGCATATGGGGGACAGTCTGGAGAACCCCTCCTCTGGGCGGGGCTTTGGGCCCCAGCAGATGGACAGCTGTCCATGGCCCAGTGAGCAACCCGAGGCCCATATCACTGAAGCAGACCCTGTGTGCACGGTCTGCATTGTTCCGTTCTCAGCTAGAATTTCCTGCTGCCCACGGCTCCTGTTTTCGTCTCAGGCTGGGGTGGCAGGGGAGGAAACGCGGGAAGTGAAGGCTGCAGTTTTAACAGAGGAGTCACTGGTGACAGATCACAGGCTAGCAGCCTGGAGGCCTGAACAGAGAAAGGTTTCTTTTTTTTTTTTTTTTAAAGATTTTATTTATTTATTTGACAGAGATAAGAGACAGCCAGTGAGAGAGGTAACACAAGCAGGAGGAGTGGGAGAGGAAGAAGCAGGCTCATAGCGGAGGAGCCTGATGTGGGGCTCGATCCCATAACGCCAGGATCACGCCCTGAGCTGAAGGCAGACGCTTAACGACTGCGCCACCCAGGCGCCCCCAGAGAAAGGTTTCTTATTCTTGACTCTGGGCGCCTCTGCCGCATGGCATTTTGTCTTTCTCTCTCCAGCCCCCTTTCCAGATGTCTTCTGTTCTCCCAGGAGTTGGAAATGGGGGCGCGGCGGGGGAGGGGGGGATGAAGGGAGGGGTTGAAAGATGGGAGCAGAGCATGCTGATGACATGGATTTCAGATCTGGACAAAATCCAGCTGTACTTGCTTGGTGACTTTAGGAGTGTTTCTAACTGCTCTAGGCCTGAGTTTCTTGGTTTATACAATGGGGATAATAATGGATGTCTTGTAGATTAAAGATTAAATGTCCAAAGAGCCCTGCACAGTGCCTGACACATGGCAGGTGTTCAGTCAATGAAAGTTATTATTATGTAGCCCTATCAACAGAGCTCAGATATACTTGTCTTATCAAGGTAGTTTCTGTGTGGGACCTTTTAGGGCTACAACTTGCTTTTATAACACTGTCAGGTTTCAGGGACCACTTGGGAAATCCATCTGACCACAGGGCTTTTCACTGAATCGTTGCTACTAAATATTTGAACTTGAACATACACCTGACCTTGCCAGGTGGGAGGCACAATTCTTTTGTTTTACTGTTTTTGGAGGGCCTTGATCACAAAAGTGGTATGCCAGGCTATTTTCATGGACAGGTAAAGATATGAAAAACAGCATGGGAACAGAGCCGGGACGGAATTGGGAGGTAGTCAGCGTTGCATTACCATGCACCCTCTCGGCGCTTTTTCAGGTGCCCTCTCCACTGTCTGTCCCTGTACCCGCCAGAACCCCTCAGTGCCCTGCCTGGACACCAGCCCTGAAGGTTGCCTCCCCAGACTCCTGCCTGAGGACCCCCCCTCCTCAGGTGATAGCAGCACCACACCCCACTAGCACATCTGGCTGGCAGCTGCTGTCACGCCCACGAGCAAACTTGTGCTGGCTTGCACCTCTGAACACTTCCAACCTAACCAGCAATCCCTAATATGGGTTCAGAGCTTTATTTTTATAGTGCGTCCATTTAATTATGTCATCTGACTTTCCTGACCATTCATTCTGTGGTGCAAGCAAGGCAGGGGTCTTCATTCCGTTTGACGGAGGACTATATGAGGCTCCAGAAGTTATTTCTCCAAGGTCCACAAAATACATTAGCAGCGGAGCCCATCCTAGAGGTGAGATGCCCGAATTACAGGTGTTTTTCTTGCCATGACATCACAGCGCCTCCTCCAGTCTCGGGCACCGGCACGTCATGAGGGGTCAGTGGGTCAGAGGACTTTCAGACACACAGAGAAACCTTTAAAAAGAAAAAAGTACAGAGAGTACATGTGAGCAGGCCCATATGGCTATGGAGGGAACGATAAGTTCTGGGAGAAGGAGAGCTGATCCAGGTCTCTTTAGATGGTGAACATCGTCATCCTTAGAATAATCAACATTCTGGGCGCTCCCCATATGTGCCGGGTGCTGTGCTCTGTCCTTGACGTCGCTCTCCCGTGTAATCTGCACAACAAACCTATGACATAGGGCCCGTTGCTCACTTGCTACTGGTGACAGAGATGCAGAAAGATTAAGGCTGTGCCCAAAGCTGCACATCTAAGAAAGTGCCAGCCCTTGAATCTGAAGCCCAGCAGTCCGGCCCCGGGACTCGCACAGTTGGGTTTGGGGGTGGCCAGTTCCCAGTCTTCCTGGAAACTCTGCGTAGCCTTTTCTCGGCCAGCCTCCAGCCAGGTTCCAGGTGGGAATCTGATTTCAGAAGCCTCACGGGGGCCAGTCCTCCGTTTCTGGGTCCTCCTTCCCTCTGGCTCTTCCCCTTTTGTTCAGAGGCCACTGCCATCTGGAGCTGCCCCAGGCATCTGCTCTCAGCACACGCCTCCCTCCCCGCTCAGCCTAATCTCTCCCCTCCCTCCCTCCCCCACCCCAGCACTTCAGCTCCGGGTCCTCACCAGGCCCTCGGAGCGGACACCTGCCCTCTGACGCAAGGCAGAGAAACCTCCCAGTTCCCCAGGCCTTCCGCTTCCCAGATGGATCCATTCGGTTAATTGCACTCAAACTCCTAAGCCCTCCCGCCTGTTGCAGAGAAGCTGGGCCTTCTCTCTCCAGAAACATTCTAACAGGCCACCTCGGACAACGTGGGCTCAGGGCGCATGGCTGTGGGTTGCTGGAGAGGGGCCCGGGAGCTACATTAGGAGCTGTTTTGCGTCTCCACCCCCTGCCCCAAGACTGATTCCTGGGCCCTGAGACAGCACCCGTGCTTAGCTACCTTCTCCTGGTGCGCTGAGATCGGCGGGCTAGGTGTGGGGACGAGGCAGCAGCAGCAGCGAGGTTGGTGAAAGCTAGTCCCCTAACAGCTGTCTACCTCATTTCTCCCGAAGTGATGCAATCTCTCCTCCACCCTCAGCCTTTTCTGCTGCCCCGCTAAACCCACCTTTTTAGCAGAAGCAGGGCTGTTGAATTTGAGACAGCAAGTCACCTGAGTTTCTATTGCTAACAAGAGGACCGCATCTCTAGCAAAGAGAGAGTCGTTCTGCTTGCTGATGTATGTGCGTCACAGGGCATAAGACGCAAAGCTGTCCTCCGCACCGCTGGGGCCAATCTTCGGTGTAAGCACTGCAGCTGCCAGCGCTTTGCACCAGACTCCCAGACACATGGCGCATCTTCTAACGCAGGCAGCAGCCTTCCCTGTCTGTGCCACCTCCCCTCCTCCAAGCTCCCATATTTTTACACTCCCAGCCTGCAGAAGCCTGCCGGGATGGCAGTTGGATCCAGACTGATGTCTGTCTAGGATGTAAATGGAGGGGGCTGGAGGGAGGGAGGGGGGACAGATGCTACTCCCTCCTGCTGTCTTAGACCTTTCCTCCCTGTGCCCCTTTATTAGTCTGACAGGAATTTTTAAAAACTGCAACGGGGCATGTACTATCCTTGGAATATCAGCGGCTACCAGTCAGGAGAGCAGGATGGAAGTCACCTCCGAAGAGGTGCCGCGGCTTTCCCTCTCAGGGGCGGACTCCAGCCAGGCGCAGTTGATGTCATAGGTCATGGGGCGTTAGTGGAAGGAGCTGACGTGAATAAAGGGTAGGGGTCTCCAGCAGTGTGAAGTGTTGGGTTGAGGAGACCCTGGCAGAAGCAGGAAAGAGGAGAGCCCAGAACTGCTTTGGCTGGTCTGGGATCTTACAAGAGCCTCCCTTTCTCTCTGGTCTGAAGTAGACAATGCCTGTGCGGATAACCGTGTGTTGGGTTTAAGAGTGAATAGTGACTCCTTGGCCACAGAGCCGATGTTCAGTTATTGGCACAGGCATTGTGCATTTTGCAGATCTACAAAGCAGACTTGTAGATTCGAAAGCCCAAGTCATCCAAAGCCATGTAACAACACCATACACCAGCGGTAACGTGGGGGATAAGAGAAAGGACCAGTGGTTTTTGAATGCCAAGTTTGTGCCAGGCCTTGGGTTAGATGCTGTATATAGACTTTAGCCTGCTAATTGATGTAAAATGAATTGACTCAAAATAATCCATTTAATTCATAATTATCGCAACAACCTTTTAATAAGTGTCCTCATCCCACTCTTAAAGGCAAGAAAACTGAGGCTCTAAGGGAGAGTGAACACATTGTTGAAGCCCACGCAGCAGGTGGATGGCCAAGGGGGCACTGAAGCCCAGATGCGTGGCTCCAAGCCCATGACCTTTGCACATGCCAGAGGCATTCTTCGTCACTTCCTCTTGAAGCCATATCTCTGAATCCGTGTCTGGTGTGTTTCCCCTGGTCTGCAGGGTTTCCTCGCTAGTTCATTTTTCACCTCTGTTGACTAAACCCAGCCCTGTTCGGCTTTGAACAACAGGCACTTGTTCCTGTGAAGGACACAGGAACGAGGTAGAAGCCACTGCCCCCGCCCTCAGGAAGCTCACAGTCTGATTAAGGGGCTGAAGGTCCAATCTCTTGCACCCCAAACAAGCTTCTCCTCTAATCTTGTCCCTCTTTTTTTTTTTTCTGCTTGAGCTCAGTCTGTGGTTTTCAAGTGGCTTCAGAACCTCGGTCTATGAAGCCAGGCTTATAATCCCACAAACAGAGGATGGAGTAAGCAGCTTCACACGAGTGACGTTGTAAGCAGATGGATCCAGATGGTGGGTCCGCGGATGGACAGTGGCCTGGACTCCACATGGGGCACCCCACTCAGGGAACCTGGGAGCCCCCCGGTCAGTGCCTGGGGTAGGAAGCTGCATTTGAAAGAAAGATGGTTAGGGCTTCAATGCACAGCGGTCTTCCTTTAGGAAAACTTCTGAGTGGGATTGAGTTTCCTACCTGCTCTCTCCGCAGCATGCCCTCCGTACAGCAGTTTGCCATTTACTGTGGAGTGAGGGACAGCACGGTGACTAGCCAAAGGTGGCATGCAAACACGGAGCCCTCCGTCTTTTGTTTTAAATCAATATCCAGGGTATTAAAGTTCCCAGTCCCCCAAATGAATTCTTCCTTAAACTTATCAACTGACAAATTTTATGATTCTCTTCATAAATCTCATAAATTTTAACAAGCATTTGTTGGATCCCATTAAGAAACTTAGTTCAAAAATAAATAAATAAATCTTTAAAGAAAAGAAAAGAGAAAAGAAAGAAAGAAGGAAAAAGAAAGAAAGAAAGAAACTTAGTTCAGTGGGGTGCCTGGATGGCTCAGTCAGTTGAGCTCTTGGTCTCGCCTCAGGTCATGATCTCAGGGTCCTCTGCTTAAGGATTCTCTCCCTCTGCCCCTCCTCCCACTTGCGGGAGAGCGTGCACTCTCTCTCTTTCTCTCTCTCTAAAATAAATAAATAAGTCTTAAAAAAAGAAACTTAGTTCATTAAATCCCTTTCAACATATGAAACTACGTTTGTAAATTTTATCACTTTCCTTTTTGAAATATCAGTTTTCTAACAAAGCCTTCCCATTCCTTATGTAATGCTTTTTTCTTATTGATATTATAAAAACAGCTTTGTTGAGATATAATTCCTATACCATCACCTCAATTAATTTCAAGAACATTTTCATTGCCTTTGCCCTCCAACCCCCCAAAACCCCATACCCATTAGGGGTCCCTCCCCTTCCCCCCACTGTGGTCTTTCTCTAGCCCTAGACAACACTGATCTACTTTCTACCTCTACAGATAGACCTACTCTGAACATTTTATATTAATGGGACTATGCAGTACCTGGGCTTTTGCGACTGGCTTCTTTTATTTCGCACAATGTTTTCAAGGGGCGTCCATGGTGTAACCTGCCTCCACACCTCACTCCTTTTTATGGCTGAGCAGTAGTGTGCTGTATGGATGTACCCATTTTATCTATCCATCCATCAGGTGATGGACATTTGAGTCATTCCACTTTCTGGCAGTTGTCAGTTATGCTGCCGTGAACATTCCTGTGCAGATTTTCCTGCGGACATATATTTTCCGTTCCCTTTGTTACCTACCCAGGAGTGGGATTGCTGGGTCATGGGATCACTCTGTGTCACCTTCTGACTTTTCACACTAAATACAAGCCTCTCTTTCTGGCCTTCTACCTTCAATGTCCATCTTTTCTCCCTCCCGGGTCCCTCCTTCTTACCCTACCCAAATCTTGGACCCCACTCTTGGAGACCTGTCACATAGGATTATATCACTTCCCCTCCAGCCTTCCACTGAGCCACTTTCCTTTAATGACAGGCGGGGGGAGACAGGAGGGGGTGGGGGCCTCACAACCCTCTCTCTCCAGCTGTGAGGAAAGATGTGCGCCTAATTGCTGTGAAACTTTCTCCCTGAGGGTAGAAGATGGGGAGCCAGACAGTGAGAAGCTAGGTTGCTGAACTGTAAAGAGGTGGGAGCTCCTTTCTCCTTCCTGAAGGTGCCAGAATTCCTCCCCAAGGGGGTTGTTCCCTACCCATCCTCCCAGGCCACATTTCCTGACATCAGTTTGGTTTATGCTGATGGTTCCGAGGTGGGGGCTCTCCATCCATGTTAACTTCTGTTTCCTTTACACGCTGCTTTACCCGCTAATCTTTCTATGGAAGGAGACTGGTCAGAGCTCAGTGAACCACAGGCAGGGCCAGTGAGTGGAGCCTGAAACATGGAAAGTTACAGATAGCCACAAACCTTATTTAAGCCAGCCCCTGCACAACATGTTAGCCCAGCTAGTCCTCAGCTACACTGACGACATTGGAGAGCCTGTCCCATTCCACATATGTTTCCTAGTCCTGCCTCCTGGAGGGTGAAAAATAAGCAATAATAATAGGGGGAGAAAATGCACAGCCCCAAAGAACTTCAGAAAACTGGCTGGATTGTAGCACCAGCAGTGTCCTTCCCCAGTGTGGCCAGCAACCGCTGGCCCATATGGGAGCTGTCAGCAGGACCAGAATATGGACCAGGCCACCTGTATGCTTTGGGCTTCCGTGACAGGCCAGGCTAAGATGTGCCAGGCTGCAGCTGGCCTGGATGAGATGATGGAGAGATGAGATGATCCAGCAACCTTGCTTCCTCCACGTATCAGGCTATATGTACAAGGATGTTCATTGTGGTGGTGTTGTAATGGAGAAAAAATAAGGAAGAACAACCTAAAAGAGATGGTTAAAAGCTGTGTGGTAGACCCTCACAGTGCAGTTCGGAAAGAGAATCTCCGTAGGCCTCCGTGTCCAAGCTCCATTGGCTTGGTGACCCAACCACTTATGCCATAACAGTTAGATGCAAGCACGCCCCCACCCCACCCCGGAAGTGCTACACTTTCTTGGTGGGTGCAGCCTTCTTGTGGGGCCCCAGCCTGCCTGGTGGCTTATGAGTACCAGGGTGCCTGGTAAGTACTTTGTGCTCCTATAGAGCCTGGTGTGAAAACTGGATATTCCACTAGATATTTGTGGTGGTCACCGTGAGGGAAGGACCTCTTCCCCCTTTCTTCTCTCCCATTCTCTCCCTCCCTCACCCCCAGCTTAATAAATAGCCAAGTGGTTCAGGTTTCAACCTATAGATTAGTTCTGGGTGTTGAGCAGGAAACAGCTGTTTTCAGCCAAATCCCTAATCTTAAACCCAGGTGTCCCCCTTGGCTCCCTCCCCAGGTGGGAATCAAGGGCCACCTGATACTCTTGTTTCCCCATCCCCCACTCCTGCTGAGCCCTGTGGCCTCTGTGAACTTAGCCGAGGCAAGAAGAGGAGGGGCTGGGTCTGCTCGGTGCCCCTGCCTGCCACTGCCACCAACCGGATCACTATCAGTGGTTAAACACAGCCCCTTACTCCTCCCAGTTCTCTCCCTGTGACAATGAAAGGGAGCCAAGGCTGTAACAGCCACTGAGCAGATGGAGACCACCCCCCTCCAACCCTGAGAAGGAAGGTGGGGGAAGGGAGGGAGTCGAATCCCATATACTGGGTTTCCTTGGCTATTGGAAAAATCCTACAAGACAACTGGTTCAGCACCATGCAGGCAAGAAAGCTGGGTCTCTCTCCTCCTGGGCATAGGCAGAGGCCAGTGTCTAGAAGCAGTCTGGTGAGTGATTTCTTAGGCTGTCAAGCCTCGGTGCCCCAGAGGGTTTGGTGTAGTTACAGATAGCACTTCAGAGAGTGGGAGGTGGGTGCATTGTGTGGGCAGACACTTTCTTAAAGATGCTGAGACATGCGGTCATTCCGTGGGGGTGAGGAGGGGGATGTGGGGAGACGTAATCTTTTGGCAAGTGCTCCCAGAAGAGGAAGCCAAGGACTCCTCCCTGCTGCTCCCCCTTCTACGTTTGTCTTCTTCCAGAGATCCTTCTGTCTTTCTCCTCCTTGCTTGGTGCTCTGTCTCTTTGGGACAGGCTGATGATCATCAGTAGGGGGCATTTCCAGTTTCCTAGGAAACCCACCCCCTGGCCTTCAGATGCCTGTGAGCAGAGGGAGCGGAACAGGCTTGGGTCACCATCTGTTGCATCGTTTATTCCTTGGCATGAGAGAGATGGAAGGGAGGTGGCGGTGGGGATCAGAGGGGAGGAGGGTCCGCTGTAGCGCCCAGGGCAGTGCTTGTGCTGCAGGTGGACTTCAGGACCCAGGACAGCTACACTGAGCCCCAGGTGGACTTCAGAACCCAGGACAGCTACACTGAAGCCCTAGGGATGAGGGAGTAGGCAGGCTGGGAATGGAGGGGATAGCAGTTCTGGGACTAGTTAGTGCCTGGTGTAGCTGAGTCCCTAGATTCTGAGACGTGTCTGTGGGATAGAGAAAATAGGGTAGCCCTGACAGATCAGACAGAAAACTCTGAGAAGAGGGTTGGGGGGCAGTTTTCAGAAAGAAGGAGATGAGAGTGTCTGCTGAGAGGATGCTGGATAGATGCTCTTATTTGGTTATTACTGTTGTTTTCATGACTCAAGCTTATACTGTAACAATGGCTTTTTCCTATGTGATATTAACCTAGGATTTATAATATACTGATTTGCTGATGGGATAAATATCTCTGTCTGCAGGATAGGAATATCTGATCAGATGGCTTTTCACGCATCCAACACATATTTTTTGTACTGTCTCACTTCAGAGGGAGGCAAGACATGGACTCTGAGCTCAAGAAGTTCAGAGTTTGATGCAGGAGACAGACATGGGAATCCCATGGGCAGGAAGAAATGATTGCTGGAACAGAGTTTGGTGGCATGCTGGGGAATACAAGGGAAATGCAGCCTACTATTAGCAGGAAAGCAGGGTCAGTGTTGGGGTGGGGGGTGGGAGTCACCGCTCAGGGCCTTGGTGAAGAAGGGAATCTGCACTGGAGAGAAGTAAAGGAATAGCATTTCTGGCCTAGGCAAAGCAGGAGCAAAGGTGGCCGAAGGGACAGAAGGCACTTGACCTGTTTGGGGAGTGGCACGGGGCCCAGCGCTGGACTGGATCCTGCTGGAGGAGAGGCTCCACGGGGTGGGAGCCAGATCACAGGGACTTGAGTGCTGCCCACAGAGTGTAGGCCAGCCCCACGACCACTTTCTCTGCCCAGACAGATATGATAGAAGATGACCACAGGCAGGACATACACTGGCTCTTTGTTTCTTCTTCAAGAAAGAAAACGGAATATGAGTGGGAATGTGGTTATTGTAGTGGGAATCCGAGCCACTGCATTTTTTTTGTTTTAGATTTATTTATTTATTTTAGAGAAAGCGAGAGCTCAAGAGCACAGGGGGGAGGGGCAAAGGGAACAGGAGAGAAAGAGAATCTCAAGCAGACTCCACACTGAGCACAGAGCCAGGAAGCAGGGCTCAGTCTGAGGACCCTGAGATCATGACCTGAGCTGAAATTAAGAGTCAGATGCTTAACTGACTGAAACATCCAGGTGCCCCTAGCCACCTGAGACACTGATTTATATTTATATATAAATCATTTGCAACTGTTAACTGGTTTGTATTGGGAACAAATTAGCTGAGAAATACCTTAGCCCTAAGTTCCGGGTTCCAGTGAAGAGGGGCACCTGCCTGTCTGTGGGAGCCCTCCGTCCCAGGGTGGGCCACCTCTGAGCTGTTCAGCTCCCACACACCTGGCCCTGCCCCACTTCTTATTTTGAGGTGCCTTTATCGTCTCTTGTCTTTCAGCTCTCCTCTCTGATTTCCAAACAGGTTGCTTCCGGATGGTTATAGTAGTAATAAGCCCTACTGCTTTTTTTTCTTTTTTCTAATGCAGAATGGTGGAGTTTTATGTAGGCTCTGTTGGGCTTTTATTATCTCTCTGTTCCCTCACAACATTCTGTGGCAGTGATGTGTGAATGCATTCCTTAGTTGGGTTTTGTAGTACTATTCTAGTCATTTTGTTATTTATTCTGAGAACTAATTGCTGGCATGTGGCCTCCTGCTACGAATCTGTTGGTATATCCCTAGGCATCATTCGTTCAGGAGCACAGCCTCCAAGTACCTGCAAAACTGCTTTGTTCATGGCTCTGAGTCATCAAACTGAACATATTCCATTCCTAGCTCATGTTCTCCCTATGCCCCAACCACTAACAGATGGTCATTCCCCTTTCTGTATTTTTGATACCAATCTTTAGCATCATCCTAATCCAGTTTTCCAACCTAGAAACCTTGATGCCGTCCTTCTTCTCACTGCCCACTACCAATCAATCATCAGCTTCTGGTGGTTCTAACTCAGAAAATACCCTCCCATCTCAGCCATCTGCCTGTTGCACGCACGCTCTCTCACACTGTGTGCCGAGGCCCCTGTGGTATCTGGAATCTGTGAGATGAGTGGAGTGACGGGGAGAGGAGGTGTGGTCTGAGGAACCTCACCCTGGGGATTCCCTCCTGGAGCAGGAGGATGCTGTAGAGCAGAGAGTGGCCTGCCGCTAAGCCCAGACCAGCCACCTGATGGGCAGAGTGATGGGCAGGTCACAGCCCCTCTCTTGGACTTAGGTTTACCCAAAGTTCAAAGAAAGGACTTGGGGCGCCTGGATGGCACACTAAGTTAGGTGTCCCACTCTTGGTTTCAGCTCAGGACGTGATCTCGGGTTTGTGAGATCAAGCCCCATGTTGGATTCCATGCTCAGTACAGAGTCTGCTTGAGAATCTCTCTCCCTCTGCCCCTCTGACTGGTGTTCTCACTAAATAAATAAATATATACATACATACATAAATCTTTTAAAAAAAAAAAAAGAAAAGAAAAGTTTTGTGTGGAGTGGAGTCACTTGAGGTCATCAGGAAGGAACACAATAAGAATAGTAAATGCAGCGTAATTGGTGTTGTGGTTCACTTTCTCATGCTTTCTCCGTTTGATTCTCCAACAACAACCATCGGAAGCGGGAATATTCATTTCCATTTTTGAAAATTTTTAAAAGGCTTGGGAAACAAGTAATTTACAAAAAAATAAGTGGCAAGACTGAGGCCTTTACTTGGATCTTCCATTCCATAAATATTCCCTGCCAGGCACCATTCCAGACACTGGGACACAAGAATGATCAAGGCATGGTCTAAGCCTCAAGAATTCCAGGGGCCCCTGGGCGGCTCAGTTGGTTAAGCATATGACTCTTGATGTCAGCACAAGCATGATCTCAAGGTTGTGAGATAGGCCCTGGGTTGGGCTCCATGCTGAGTGTGGAGCCTGCTTAAGATTCTCTCTCCCTGTCCCTCTACCCCTCCCTGCCCCCCCCCAGCATGCAAGTGCACTCTCTCTCTCTAAAAAACAAGAGAATTCCACAAAGAGGGACAAAAGGTTAAGCCAGCAGCAAGCAAACTGTAGCCCTCAGGCCAATTCCATCCCACTTCCTGTTTTTGTAAATAAAGTTTTATTGGGACATAGCTATGCCCATTTGCTCATTTATTGTCCATGGTGGCTCCCTCACTACAGTAATAAAGTTCAGTAGTTGTGACAGAGACTGTATGTCTCATGAAGCTCTCACAAAGCCTGAAATACTTACGATCTAGATCTTTACAGAAAAGGTCTCCAATCCTTAGTTTAAACATACAGTTTTACCAGTGTGCTCAGTGCCCCAGAGAGGCAGGTGTAAGGTAGAACAGAGATGGACACTCTCAGTTCTGCTGGGGGCCGTGGGGTGGGGGTGGGAGGTACAATGAATTAGTCACAAAGCAGAAGGTGCCTGAGCTGCAGGATGTTGCAGACTGAGTAGGAATTTATCACGTGACAAGGAGGGAAGGCCTTTGGGGCACAGAAGATGGCACATGTAAAGTGTGGAGGTCGTAAATGGTGTGGCATGCTTAGAAAATGGCATGCCACTTAGGGAACATTCAGCATTTGGCTGGCATCCAAGAGCCCTGCAGGAGCCTGATCGTCCAGAGCCTTGCTGCTCTCGGGACTTTGGATCTGATCATATAGACTGATTGGGGTCATGTGGAAGGGTTTTCAGCAGAGCACTGACAGGATCAGACAGAGATTTAGAAAAATCACTGTAATAGCAACATGGAGAATGGATTGAACAGAGACCAGTTGGGACGTGATTGCAGTGTCTATGAGACATCATGTGTGTCAAAGGTAAGAGGATGGGAGTGTGGCGAAGGAAGTGGGGGCAAGAGACACCAGGAGGGCATATGCGGTCCAAGGGTCTCGGTGCTTGATGTGAGGTATGAAAAGAGCTGGGATTTCAGGGTGATTCCCAGGTGTCTGGCTTGGGTGACTTGGGTGGGTGTCACCCACAAAGACAGAGAATAGAGATAGAGGGGCAGGACCCCAGTGGAGACACAGAGAACATCAGGCAGAAGTAGAGGATCTAGCAGTGTGATCAGTGCCACCATGGAGGTTGGCAGGGCCAGAGAGAAGAGGAGCTCTGGAGTGGTATTTCAAAGGCCAAGGAGGAAAACGTGAGGAGGGATGGATGGAGTGGTTAACAGTTGCTGATGCCTTCAAAATATCTAGCAAGATAAAGACTGGGAACTCTGGAGTCAGCCATCAGGAGGCCAACAGGAGGTCTAGAGAGAGAGATCCAGAGTTTGGTTGGAGGAGTGAAAGAAAACTCGGTAAGTAAAGGCAGAAGCCATAGCCCACTCTTTAAACAAAGAAACTTGCATGAGAAGAGATGGAGGTGGAAAAAATTCAGGTATATATAGGGGAGCTGTGGGATCCAACGAAGATTCTGGTTTTGTTATGAGAGAAACTTGGAGGTGTTTCTCTGCTGAGGCCTAGAGGTAGTTGAGAAGAGTTTGAAAATTGAGGGGCATACTAAGTGGATAGCTGATGGTCGAGGGCCGGACTCTGTGGAAGGGAGGGGCTAGGTCCAGCAGAGGCAGGCAGGAGGAGGAAGGGACACTTCTTACACAGAAAGTGGAGGCCATGGGAAGCTTATGCATTCAACCAGCATTCCAGGGGCATTTCTGATTGACAGCACAGTCAGTTGCTAGTGATAGAAAACTGGCTTCCAGCTGGCTTAAAAATTAAGGGGAATTTTTAATGTAAACATATATGCAATTTTAAAAATCCACAGTTAGGTCTTTCTTCAGGAAATGCTCCATCAGCGACACAAACCGTGGCATGAAGAATCATGTCTTCCTACATCTTCCCTCTGTCTCCTGCAGTGTTCGATTGTCCTCCCATGACACAGGGAGACACTCCTCCATTCCCACCCACCTGGGGTACCAGGGATTGTGGAGCAGTCCCGAGAAGCCCCCTGGGCCTGGAGAGCACCCCAGGCCTCAAGGCAAAAATGCTAGCACTGGGAAGCTGGACGGATGGGTTTCCAAGTCCGGCACTGCAGCCCCAGCCTGGTGTATTCTTCCTGGCCAGTGTGCCTGGCTCTTGTGCCCATGGGCTGTTGCTGTTGGGTGCGGGGCTTCTGCATTTGGAGAGTTAGACCACTGTGCCAGGATTTTCACTTCTTTGTTTTACTAATAGAATCCTTTCTTCAAATAAAACCTTAGGCAAAATCCAGTGTAAAAACAGAGACTCTGAGGCAGCCCTGGTGAGAGTGAAGTGTAGGGAGGCCTAAGCCCCACCTGCTCCTCCTCCCCCAGTTGCCCTCCCCCCTTGGAGAAGGTCCCCAGAGGCTGCAGAGCCTTCTAAAGGGTCTTCCTGCCTCCACTATTGCCCATCTACTTGCCACCCTCCACAGAGCAGCCAGAGTGGTCTTTGTGAACAAATCTCATCAGATACCCCACCACGTAGAACACTGCAGCAACGTCCTGACATGCTTAGAATAGAATTTAAATTCCCTGCTTTGGCCTTCAGAGCCCTCCGTGAGCATGCCTGCACATGACTTACTCCATTCTTCCCCATGTGCCCTCCAGACTCCAGCCACACTGCTTTCTGTCGGTTCCTTACACCTGCCCCTCTGCTTCCTGCCACAGGGTCTTTGCACAAGCGGTTCCCACGTCCTGGGGTGTTTTTCTGACTCATCTTTACAAAGTTGGCTCCTCCTTGCCATTTAATCTTGGTCAGTTGTCGCCTTCTCACAGAGGTCTTCCTTGACCATTCACTTCCCTTTCCCACATCACCCTACTGTGGTTTCTTTTCTTTTCTTTTCTTTTCTTTTCTTTTCTTTTCTTTTCTTTTCTTTTCTATTAATAGACTTTATTTTTTAGAGCACTTGTAGATTCATAGCAAAATTAAGTGGAAGGTACAGAGATTTCCCATATACCCCTGGCCCCACACACGCACAGCCTCCCCCACCCTCACCTTCCCCACCAGAGGGGGCACGTGTTACAGCTGATGAACCTACCCTGACACGTCATCACCCACAGTGCACGGTTGACATGAGGGCTCACTCCGGTGTTGTCCATTCTGTGGGTCTGGACAAATGTGTAACGACACGGGTCCATCATTACAGTCTTGTACAGAGTTTCACTGCCCTAAAAATCCTCTTTGTTCTACATGTTCATCACTTCCTCCCCCCCCCCCCGCATCAACCTCTGGCAACCTCTAATCTTTTTACTGTCTCCATAGTTTTGCCTTTTCCAGAATGTTCCTCAGCTGGAATCCTACAGTACATGGGCTCTTCAGACTGGCTTCTTTCACTTAGTGATAGGCATTTAAGTTTCCTCCGTGTCTTTCCATGGCTGGATAGCTCATCTCTCTCTAGTGCTGAATAATAATCCATTGTGTGGATGCACCCCAGTCTGTGTATCCATTCACCCGCTGAAAGACGGAGGACATCTCGGTCACTCCCACGTTGTGGCGATTACGGATGAGGCTGCTCTCGACACCCGTGTGCGGGTCGGATTGTGTTCTCTCCATTGTGCTTATTGCTACCCGATTTGTTTTCGTTCAGCATTTATTTCCGTCTGCCCCACTGGGAAGAAGTCTCCACGAGAGCAGAGAAACCTTGTCTCTTAAACTCATGTATATTCTCTAAAGCGGTCCCTGCTGCCAGGACTGTGACATGAATGAATGGCCCGCAGCCTGCTGCCCACAAGCCCCAGGTGGGCTCTGCTCGCGGAGCCATGTTCCAGCACTGCCGGTCTTTCCTCCCATCATCACAGATGTGTTGTGACCACTGGCGCAGCCCGCCCAAAGCGGGGCTGTGGAAATGCGGGGGGCTCCCCATGATGACAGCTTGCTGGAGCCGTGGGCCTCTCCTGCGTCTGCCAGGGACAGCTTGTGGTACCAACGCCGGGGGCCCCCCGGTCTGGGGAAAGAAAACAAACCGGGATCCAGAGAGAAAGAAAAATAGGAAAGCAGGTCGATTCAGGGTGGCTAATTATTTTTCCTTGCTGCCGTTACCAGTAACCTCATGTATGTAACCAGCGTGCTTCCTTCATCCCTGTGGGCTCGAAGCCTGATCAGTGGCAGCCGCTAATATTTACCGAGCTTTACTTTGCCACATACTTTATACAGGAATTGTGTGTTAAGTCATCCCAGAAGCCCCCTGGAATATGATTGTGTGCATTTTGCCGATGAGAGATACAAAGCTCCGAAGGTTCAGTACTTGCCCATGACCCCCACCTTGTAAGTGGGGGGCAGCTTCAAACCCAGGCAGTCCATGCTCTTGAACTCGACCAAGGGAGGCCATCACGTCCAGCAGTCCCCACTGATGGCTGACCATCACCCAACTTGCGTACCCATCCTGGCCCCCGTCTGAGACATTTTGAGTCCGAATCTCCCACAAGGCCTGCAAATTTAAAGTTTAGGAAACTTGAAAGCTGCATTTTGGGAAGTTGCATAAGTGAATGAGGCATCCCTGTGTACGGTAATAGAGGTTCTAAGGGCATTCGAATTCAGAAAGTGTTTTTTTGAATCTGCAGGCCCAGTTTGGCGCCTGTTTAGAAGTTTGAGGGTCCAGGGATGTGTGTCTAAGTAGCTCCCAGGAGATGCTGAGAAGCATCCGATTTCGTTCCTGTGTGGGTACATGGTCATCACAGCACCTGACCAAATGCTGTTTGCATTCTTTATGAAACGGGGAGCTCAGTACTTCACATGGCAGAACATTTCATGTGTGAGTGACTCTGTTCTCTCTCTCTTTTTTCTCTTTTCACTCAGGGGTTGCAGGGTGGGTGGGGGGGAGAACTTCAGATATACAAGACTTGAATTCATCCTCTCCCCCCGTTCATAGTACACCATCAGTCCACAAGATTATCTCCTTCGGTTTTATTTATTTTTGTTCTGTTCCTCACTCTCTCCCCTGTAATCACCCCCCCCCCACTTAATGTACTTTACATCCCTCTAATCTGTCTCTTACCTGTTTGATTTGATCTAAATCAAACACATACTGGTAGTGTCTTCAGGTAGACTATTTATTATCATGGGTGTTATTGTAGGATGGCTGTATTTTTTAAATTTTTTTATTTTTATGTTCAATTAGCCAGGATATAGTACATCACTAGCTTTTGATGTAGTGTTCAGTGATCCATTAGTGGTGTGTAACACCCAGTGCTCATCACCCCACGTGCCCCCTTCATACCTATCACCTGGTTGCCCCATCCCCCACCCCCTCCCTTCTGTAACCCTCAGTTTGTTTCCCAGAGTCCAAACTCTCATGGTTTGTCTCCCTCTCTGATTTCTTCCCGTTCAGTGTTCTCTCCCTTCCCCTGTGGTCCTCCGCTCTAGCCCTTATGTACCACATACGAGCGAAACCATATGATAATTGTCTTTCTTTGCTTGACTTATTTCACTTAGCACAGCCACATGCAGAAGAATGAAACTGGACCATTCTCTTACACTATACACAAAGATAAACTCAAAATGGATGAAAGACCTAAATGTGAGACAGGAATCCATCAAAATCCTAGAGGAGAACCCAGGCAGGAACCTCCTCGACCTTGGCCACAGCAACCTCTTTCAAGACACGTCTGTAAAGGCAAGGGAAACAAAAGCAAAAATGAACTTTGGGACTTCATCGAGGATGGCTATATAGATTAGATTATTCTTCCTTGCATCTCAGAGAAGCAGATGCCTCTCTGGAACTTTCTCCCCTTTGGTTCTAGTTTTGCCCTAATGGAGCTAACCAGAAAAATTCCATACCCTCTCCCACCATTCCAAGACAGTCATCATGGCCCCTCTTCTGCAGCCCCCATCTGCCCTCTCATGCGATATGGGATTTTCCTTATTCCTCCCCAGGATGCTCCGTAGTTACATGGCATTCCCCTTGAAGGGTCCCGACCACTCCACCCAGTCCCCGCACCCACCTCTGGATGCTGTACTTCTCTACTCCTAGCATTGGAGGAACCTGAGATAGTATATGACTGGGCCATGCAGCACGAGAGTGTAAGAAGTAAGATTTGATTAGAAGTGTGCATTTATTGCCTTCGGTTAGACATCCCTGCCCTTGACCTTTTCTTCCTGGTTATCAGGATAGGGGAACTGTAAGCCTCGGTGGTGTGGGGGTACCTGCAGGCGGAGCATCTCCCTCCTCACTCTGCATTGAGTTCTTTGAGCATGGCGCTAGAACCCCCATGCCCAGACACCAGTTGAGACTCCCCTTCCTTAGATGTGGGTGGTAAGTCCTTCAGAATGTACTAGAAGGATTGCAAGGCACATACCTGTCTTCCAGGCTCAGTGGACCGGGCTCAGGGAACTGAGGAATAACCCACCCTCCTCATCCTCTGCTGTTTTATTCTTATGAGCACATCATAGACACCAGTGCTTACTTTCTTTGTTATTGAGGTAAAATTGACATAAAGTTAACCATCGTATAGTGAGAAATTCCCTGACATTCAATGCATTCACAGTGTGTGTAACCATCCCCTCAATCAACTATTGCTTATTATACTCCAGTGGAATCCCTCTCCCACCCCAACATTATCATCACCCCAAAAGGAAACCCCATACCCGTTAAGCCGTTGCTCCCCATTCCCCCTTCCCCTCTGCCTCTGGAAAGCACCACTCTGTGTTCTGTCCATATGGATTGACCTATTTTGGATCTTGAACATAAATGAAATCATCCTATATGTGACCCTTTGTGTCTTGCTTCTCTCATTGAGTGTAGCCTTCTCGGTCTTCATCCATATCACAGCACGTGTCAGTACTTCATTATCTTCTAGGGCCAAATAATATTTCACAGAACATGCAGACTGCCGTATTGCTTGTTTATTCATCTCTTGATGGACATCTGGGCTGTTCCCACTTTCTGGCTGTGGCGAGTAGTGCTGCATGAACGTGTGTGCATGTGCTTGTATGAGTCCTGGTTTTTAATTCTCTGGGTGGTCATATATCTAGAAGTAGAAATATGGGGTCATAGATAGTTCTATGCTTAATTTTTTAAGGAAGCCTATATATTAATTTCTTTTTTAAAGTAGCAATTCTACTCTGGAACTTCCCTGCATAACGAGAGACAGGGGAAGTGGGTGAGGAGTCAGGAGATCTGGGTTCTTTTCCCGGCTTTGCCACTAACCAGCTGGGTGACCTTGAGCAAATCATGTCCCCTTTCTGAGCTCTTGTTTCCTCATTTGAAAAGTAAGGGCATTGCATAAAGCTAAATGATCTTTCAATTCTTTTCGTCTTTTAAGATTTTTGTCAGAAAAATTTGGTTCCAGAGAGAAGAGAGAGAGAGAATTGTCAAACCACTATACGTGATTATCTCTATGTGCATTCTCTGCCATGTTTTTAAATTGTGAGTTGAAAGCACCCCAAGTAATTGGGCTTTTCTTCCCCTGCCTGTGTGTTTCTAGTTAATGAATAGCTTCTGGCTTCCTATTTCCATCAAGATTCCCAGAACAAGATAGTCCTCTCTTGCCCATCACTTCCTACTGCTTAGCAGCTCCTGAGCAAAACATGGCCGTCATGAAGCCAAGACTGGCGCCATCCCATCCCCACCGTCCTCTCTGAAGGAACGCTGAGCCTCCCCCCATGCTGGTTCTCTCAGCACTCAGGTGTCAGCTGGATAACCTGAGTCTGGTCTTTGGAGATGGCGGATCCAAGGAGAGGAGTTGGCGGGTTCTTCCTGAGTCCATGTAAAGACCATCTTAGAAGGTTAGGAGGAAGAACCAAAGACGTCCTGTGATACCGTCCAGCCAGGAGATTTTTCTTCCTGGGGGATTTCTACTCTCCTGAGCATCTTCCGGCTGACTGATTCCCTGGCCCGAGTGCAGTGCCTAGGTAGGGAGGGAGTTTTTCCTCCACTAATTGGTAGCCTCCGCAGTATGCCATCCAGGTCCGAAGCATGTGTTCTCCTGAGCTGCCTGCTTGCTTTCTGGAGGAAGCATGAGGTTTTAAAAAAACAAGTGATCCAAGTAGTTTATTTCATTCGGTAAGCCATTTATTTGCTCATTTTTCATCCATCCATCCCATATTTTTGAGTGCCTGCTAGTGTTTTCAGCACCATGTTAAATTCTAGGAATAAACAAGATGAGGCAACTTCCCTATGGAGCCTTCCTTTTTAAATAGGGGATACAGACGAGTGGCTTTTGGAATGAATACAATGAATACAAAGAGACAAGTGCTAGGGCACCTGGGTAGCTCAGTTGGTTAAGCATCAGACTCTTGATTTCAGCTCAGGTCATGATATCAGAGTCCTGAGTTGGAGCCCCCCGTCAGGGTCCACGCTCATCAGGGAGTCTGCTTGAGATTCTCTCTCTCTCTCTTGCTCTCTGCCCCTCCCCACCCCCCTCTTGTGAGCTCTCTCTCTCTCCAAAATAAATAAATAAATAAGTCTTTAAAACAGAAGTGGCAAGTGACAATTGCTATAAAATGGGGAGGGGTGTACATGGTGTTGAGGAGTACAGACGAGGGACACACAAGTCATACTTGGCAAATCCTCATGACAGGGCAGATTCAAAGTGTGTTCTCGACAGAAGCTCATCGGTGCAGAAGTCACAGAGTAGGACGCATGAAGGGACCTGGCAGGTGACTGGCGTTGGCTGGAACACAGAACACGGAGGGAGGGTGATGAGAGGTGAGATTGCAGGGGGGCTGCGCTCAGGAGGACATCCGAGCCACGTCGCAGGCTTTAGCTCTCCGGCAGCTGTGAGCTCGTGAGTTTGACTGGGGAGTGGCATACTTGTATCTGCACTTTAGAGAAGGACAACTCTGGTGATGGTGGAGAATGAGTCAAAGGTAAGAGTAGAAGTGGGGAGAGCCCTCAGGAAACTCTTGCGGTCACTGTCATGAACAAAGGTGGAAGCAATGGGAAGGAAGGCAAGTGGTTGGAGTCCAGAAATACATGTGAGGCTGGGGGGCTGCTGTTCAGCCCAGCTTCCAGGAAAGAAACTGCTGCAGTCGGAATCTGAATCCTTTCCCTGGCCCCACGTCCCGGCCCAGGGAAGATGCCCCATCCTCCAGGTCTTCAGAAGGGTAACCTTGTCTCCCAGGAGCCAGCCCTGGAGCCTGCTCCTCTTGCCAACAGCCTCAGGCAGGATAGATGGGAGATGGTGGTGGGGTACAGGGAAGAGAAGAATTCTGGGGGAACCTCCTCCTGCCATCCTCTTTGACTCAGCCCCAGGGCGGAACAGCACACGGCACCCAGTTTGAAGACTCCACGTTTCAGACCCCATGGCAGTCTTCAAGCACCATATCTCAGTGCCTTCTCTTCTTTTCTCAAGTGTGGTTAACATACAGGGTTGTATTAGTTTCAGGTGTACAATATAGTGATTCAGCAATTCTAGACATTACTCCGTGTTCATGAGGATAAGTGTACTCTTAACCCTTTAATCTGTTTCACTCATCCCCCACCCACCTCCCATAGGCCATTCTCTCTCAGGAGGTGGGAAAAAGGGCTGTCTCTTAAAGACTCATTCCAGGCCCCTTGGACAGTCATTTTTAATCAAACATGATTTGTTGTGCTTGAGAATGTGAACATTGGGCTGTCACGGTATCGCTGATTCTACCAACCCACTGGAATCCCCTTCTTCTGGGTCATAGCCTCAGCATTGCCGTTATCTCCAAAGGGACAGTATCAGGGACTGCTGTACCTTTGCGGCACAAAATATCTTCAAAAATCCATTTTTTTAAAAAAAAAAGTCCTTTGAGCAACCAGCTTTCACCCGTCTAACGCCACATGACACATAGGGTTCAGAGAAGCTATGATATTGGTGTTTCTTACTGGCCCAGTGCATGGCATCCTCTAGGTGCTGGACCAGTGGGACAGTGTTTTCATGACTCTTCCGTGCAGAGTTGCCCCTCCTTCTAGAACAGTGGTTCTCAGCTGGGAGTGGTTTTGTCCTCCAGGGGACTGTTGGCAATGTCCAGAGACATTTTTGACTGGGGGCAGGAATGGGCTCTTCTGGCATCTAGTGGATAGAGGCCAGGGGTGCTGCTAAGCACCCTGCAACACCCAAGGTCATTGCTCATACAAAGAACTGTGGGTCCGAAATGTCAATAGCACAAGGTTAAGAAACCCTATTTAAGAACATCAGCCTTGAGCAAACCCTTGAGTTCTTTAGGCCCTGTAGGATTCCTAGAACAAACTGCAAGTTCTAGAAGAACTCACTTGGCATTGTATTTCTTTCCACAGCTGAGCTCTGTCCAGGAGGCCCAGTTGGAGCGGCTGGAGGCAGCAAGACCCCGCAGGCCGGGGAGCAGGGAGCGGGGCCCCATGCTGAGGATGGCCAGGCAGCAGCCGCCGCCCTGGGTCCACGCAGCCGTCCTGTTCTGCCTCCTCAGCCTCAGTGGGGCCATCGAGATTCCTATGGACCGTGAGTCCTGCTCCATCCTCTTCTTTGATTCTGCTGATTTGGGGCTGAGGAGTTGGAGGGGAGGGATGGTCAGGGGGGAGTTCAGACCAGCTTTTGGAAAGGCTGGAGCAGATTCTGGACGCAGAGCTGGGTTTCCCTTCCAAGAATGGAGGCAAGCAGGCTTGCATTTGGGAATGTGAGACGAGCTGTGTGGCACGATCTCTGAGGACTGTGGCTGAGCTGATGCTCGCACTGCCTGGAAACTGCTGCGTGGGACCGGAGGTGGCAGAGTTTGCAAGTCTGTGTGTCTGTCACTCAGGAGTTCTTCCCTCCACTCCCTTCCCATGGCCCTCTGCGGTCTTGACTTGCCCATCAGCGTGGAGCTTCCAAGGACCAACTGTAGTGGACAGTTTTTTGCCTTTCTAATATCTGAGCTGGACCCTTGGGCCGTCTTGGCTGGACTAAGTCAGGACGGGTGGCCTGGGGAGGGTTGGGAAGGGAATGATTTTGCAAAAGACTGGGGCTAGATGAAGCATGAAAATAGAGCCCCGTTATAATGCCACTGTGGGAAAACCAGGCGCTCATTCTTAATGTTTGCTTTCACCTCTTCCATGGCAAAGTTGGGAAGTAAGACCCGTGTCATTCTGTGTCCCACGGTGGGGGCGTTATTTGGCCATCAGAGTCATCAAGCAGGGGGCTTCAGATGCCGATCTAGCAGCCCCATCTCTAGCAGCCATATCTGTTGTTACGTTCAGAAGGGGCCTGTGGACTGGCAGCCCCACTCCTTGGCCCCATGTTTAGATGTGTCCTGCATTTGCCACAATTCTGGCCCTTCCATCAGAATGTCTTGGCATTCCAGTGCTCTGATGTGGGCATACTACCTCTGTCGCCTGTTCCCTGCTTCCAGAAATAGATGGGACCCACATGATGCCAAGCCTGACTTGGGTTTTGTCCAGGTGACAGATGTCTGGGGAGGTTTAGAAGAGTGATACAGCCTCCAAGGAGTGCCCACCGAGCTCTTCAAAGCCAGGCCCTGGGACCTGGAGTTAGCCCAGCTTGGAGAAGAGTTGCACATACTTCAGCCCCCTCCTGCCCAACCCTACCAATAATAGCTGCCCAGAGGAGTGGCCTCTTCTGGGTAAGAGAAGACCAGCAGAGACTACAAATTGGATCCAGAAGCAAGATGGGCCAGGTCCCTGCTGCCCTCCCAATAGCCCCAAGTGTGTGTGTGTGTGTGTGTGTGTGTGTGTGTGTGTGTGTGTGTGTACGCATGTGTATGTATGTGTGTGTGTATTCAGTTGGGGGGGTATCATGAAAGGAACTGTTCCCATGGAGACCAGCTGCACTGCTAACTCAAGGAAGAGTGTCTCATTAACAATCCCAGGCAGACAGTCTAATAAGGAGCACGATAAGGCCATGTCCCTGGAGAGGAGGGGGGTGCAGAAGAAATTGGGTTATCAAGGAAGTGGTGAAGGCTCATTTCTCTTCTGCTGCTTCTCCTCACTCATTCACCTGCCCCTTTGATCCCTGGGGTTAGTGGGGGAGGGGTTGCTCCAAGATGAACTTGTAAATAGATGGCTTTGACATCTATGTTAGCAATCTGGATTTCTAAAGACCTACTGGAGCAGTGGGCAGGTGACCCAGCAGTGGGGGTCTCCAAAGGACCGCGTGCGGGGCAGAGAGCTGCAGGTGCCCTCACCTCCCCAGCACTGTCTCCCCATCTCCTCAGTGTCTGTGAGGAGGGAGGGCCCTGGAGAGTCCCTGCTTCTGGAACTGTCTTCAAGGAAACGGAGACCCTTGCTTGCTCTGGGTCACACAGCAAACAGGTGCCGGATTCATGAATAGACCCCAGGTCTCTTGACCTCCCACCAGGTTGGCACTCGCCACATCTCACGCCCACCTCTGGTAATCCCGCCTTCTTTTAGTTCTTGGAACTCACCGGGGTAGCAGCTGCCGTGCGCCCGGCCGACAGCTCAGTGTTTCAGGAGCATCTCCTGTGATTCTCACAGCGAATCCTTTGCTGACAGTTTACAAAACTGAGGTGCCATTCTCTCCAGCGCCCAAGTGGCACGGCCAGCGCATGAACAGCCCGTCTCTGAACGAGGAGGGGAATCCTTTTGTGATACCATACCTGGTGCCCCGGCGGTGTCACAGCAGGAAACATGATGCCTTCCCGGAACAGGTGTATTTGAGGTAGCTGCAGGCACAGTGGCCTTAGCGACATCTCCAGAACGAGTCCGCTAAAGCTGAACGCAAGACAAGAGAAGGCCAGCCCTTCAGAGGGGACCCAGTGGCCCTGGGAAGAGGGCCTCTTCAGCCAGGTTTTCCTCTCCTGCTGGGCCAAGCATGACAGGCACCCCCCCCCCCAAGTTACCTAAGCCCATCCTTCCCGCTTACCCTGGGCTGAGGCCCAGTGGGGTGGGCTGGGGAAGATCACACATTCTTTTTCCTCCCCCCCAGAGTTACTGGGGTATTTATTGATATACAACCTATGTGAGCTTAAGGTGTCCAACCTGCTGATCTGCTGCACGTATGTATTGTGAGATGATTGCCACGTGGGTTAGTCTACCCGTCCACCCCTCCCATAATTACCTTGTGTGTAGCAGTAACTTGGAAGATCTACTCCCGAAACAACTCTCAAGTATATAATAGAGCATGTTAATTATATTTGCATGCTGTGCATTCGGCCCCCGGAACTTATCCATCTTATAGCTGGACCTTTATACCCCTTGACCAGCATCTCCCCACTTCCCCCCCCCCCCCCCGCCCCTGACAACCACCATTCCACTCTGTTTCCTTGAGTTTGACTTTTTTTAGACTTGACATAGAGTGAGAACATACCGGAGCTTTCTCTGACTTAACTTCACTTAGCACCATGTCCTCAAGGCCTATCCATGTTGTCACAAAAGGCCAGAGAGATACCTACTGCCCGTGTTCCCTGCCGCGTTGTTCACGATCACCCGGATGCGGGCCAAGTGAAGATCAAGCATTGGAAACATTCCCTGCGTGTTGCCTGGGAGCGGCTGAGGGGGCTCCGGCTGGAGGCTGCACTGTCGGGGGCGCCCTTCTGCTCTCCTGCCCCTTCAGGGGGCAGTATCTGTGCCTTGAAGACTCGGGCATTGCTTCTGCTCTGGGGAGTTTGGGCCCAGCAGGCTTCCTGGAACAGCCCCGGGCTGCAACACAATCCCTCATTGAAACGCTGGCCTCCAGCCCATGCTGCCCTGCCAACAGAGTCACACGCACCCACCTCCCCCCCGCACCCACCCCAAGGAGAACAACGTGACCTTTGAAGAAAGCAAAGGGTCGCCTCATCAACAAGAGTGGGTTTGCCAAAAAGTGAGTTTGCTGGCAGCTCGCCCCTCTGCCCCCCTCCCCACATCGAGGGACTTGGGCATTTTTCTCCTAGGAACCCACAGAGGAGACAATGGGGTGGGAGACACATTTCGTCCTCACTGTCATCCCAAATAGTGCTGCACGATGACCTCAACACACACACACACACACACACACACACACACACACACGTGCGCACACACACACACATTCACACACATTCCATCCTCCAGGGATGTGTGCCAGGGGCTGTAGATATCAGCCAGGGAAAGAGAAGAAGTGCAGGGATAAAGAAACCTTGCAGACGGGGCAGGCCTCTGCCTTACCCCCACAGAGCTCATTGGAAGATTTTCCCTCCACCGTTGAAGCCAAAAGAGCAAACTCATTTTCCACTTGACATCACCAGCAAGTTTTGTAGATGGAGAGAAGGGCAGGTGGTTTGGGGGTTGGGGGAGTGTTACAGGACTAGGTAGGTTTCTCTTGTTCCCACGCGGGCGGCCCTCACCATCATCTCCCTGTGCTGCCTTGTCTTCAGGGTTGGTTGTGTCTCTGAATTAAATTCCTTGGTGACACAATGGTGGTTGCAGATGTCGTGACCTCTTTAGGGAAGTAGACTCTTCAAGAGGGCCCTGGCCTGATTTCACTGTGGTGCTGGGGAGCATCTGGCCAGCTCTGAGAGTCTCCATTCCCCCATGACCTGCCCTCTTACTCACCTTTGTCCGGAATGTCAACGAGAAGAGCGTGCTGGGGCCCACCTGGCCAATCCACCTCTCTGGCCAAGGATAGATTTGTAAAAAGAGCTCTAGACCAGACTACAGGAGAGCTGGTCCGCATCCCAGTTCTACAGCAAATTTCCTATGTGCCCTTAACTGAGTGACTTCCCTTCTAAGAATCTGAGATTCCCTGGATAATGTCTAGGGCTCTTTCCATTGAGCCAGCACTTGATTTTTTTAAAAGAGAGGCTTAAAGGCCATGTGGGCAAAGCAGAGCCTCTGCCAGGGCAAGGACAGAGCCCTCCATGGTGTGTGGGGACCCGAGAAGAATCAACTGTGTCTTGAGATGAAGAAACCGCAGGCCTGGGCTGGTGGTCCAAAGAAATAGGTCAAGTGTCACCCCTGCTTCTCCTGAAAATGGCCTCTTCTCCCCACCTGCCCTCCATGCCCAGTTACACTGGCTTTCCAGAATTACCTTTCTCGGGCCCCTGACAGGAAAATCTTATATGGGTGAAGATGCCACTGTGGGGAGCTCCAGGGAGGATGTGTTCAGAAACCACAGATTTCTGCTTTTCCCTGGGACCATTCATTGCTTTTTTTTTTTTTCAAGGCTGCACCCAGGCAAACGGTAAAGCAGATAAAATGACTTTTCTGTGCCCCAGCAGGTCACACGAGCCTGGCCCACTTGAAAGAATTATTCTGAACCTTTTAGTGCGTCTTACTCAAGACTCACACTTACTGACAGCATGTGCATGGCAGGGACTCCTTCCTGCCACACTCCGCCTTTCCTCCCTGATGCCTGTCTTCTATCTCTGGACTCTACTGGAACCTCTTGGTCCTGCCTTAACTCTGCCTTCTCCACGCCGCCCCCTCCCTGGGCCCCTAAGCTCCTTTTCCACATCTCACTGTGGCTGATTCAGGAAGCTTCGAGGTCACCTGAGCTCACCCGCAGCCTCTGCTTTCCCCTGAAAAAGTCAGCCCACAACACCAACCCGTCCCTGACATCAGCGCCCGCGTAGAAGAAGCCTGGCATAGGGCTTCATGCTACAACCATCAAGAAAAGGCCTCTTACAAAGTTACAGAAACACATGTTCTCTTTTCTGCAAATTGTAAACCAAGGCCTTCTCCCCCAGAAAGTTCATTGCCATCGAAAGTCTTGCTGTCTGTAATGTGGTACCCGGCCCACCAGCATCAGCACCACCTGGCGGCTTGTCAGAAATGCAGGATCTGCTCAGTCGGAGCCTGCATTCTAACCAGACCAGCCCCCCAGGTGATTCATATATTTGTCACAGTTTGAGAAGCCCACCCTCAAATCTGCTCATACCTGTACACGGGCCATGCACGTCTCAGGTGAGGGCTGGGGGAGACTTGTGCTACCTGCTTCTTTATCTTTTCCGTTAAAAGCACAGAAAGGAGTGGTGGGCTCCGCTTCATCCCTGCAGGTGTTTGGAAGAGGGATTTCCGTAGCACAATGTACTTCTGCCACGAGCAGAGCCACAGTGATTCATCGGTCCCTAGAATTTTCCATAGGGTAGGCAAGAAGGTGCTTGCATGTGTGACAGAGGGGCAGGTGCAGTGGGAGGAGTGAGGCCTGGGCCCTTGGGGATTTGCTCTGGAGCCCTGGTTTAGATCTGCTGCCGCCCAGGCTTCTTAGACCCACATCAATGGCCAGGGAGCCCGCTTTCCTCAATGGCGTCTAGAGAGGATGGGCAGCGTCTTCAGAGCTGGCCTCTTTCAAGCAGCCTTGTCACTTTTGATATTTGGACTTCCGTGGTGACGTCATTTGGTCAGAGGCTGGCCTTTCTGCTCAGCTGTGTGCTTTGAGCTCCCTGTGAAGGTGTCACCTCTTCCACAAAGCCCTCCCTGGGACTGTCCCCACCTCTGTGTGGCTGTCCCTCTGAGCCCTGCAGCCAGGAGCAGAGAGCCCAGGCGCCGTGCCCTGCCCAGGCTGGCCTCAGCGTTCCCTCTGTAGGCTGGGGCGTCAGCAACCTGGGCGAGTAGCCCGACGCGATAACCTCTAACCGATGTCTTCTTTTCTCCCCTCACAATGCTAACCCACCGGAACTAACAGCAAGCATTCAGAATGAGCGTAAGTGCCCCGGGCGCCTCTCTGCACTTGTGCTTCTGGGAGGAAGGAGGGCCGCAAGGAGGGGTGGGAGAAGACCAAGTGAGGAGATACCGGTGGGGGGGATTAGCCACCTCTCCGCCCTGCCTTGACTTCTTGACACCGGAGGCCTGGTGGTGCGGCCGCTTGCCCCACGGGCAGGGAAGCCGCTCATCCAGAACAGCCTGTTGCCGGGAACGGCAGAGGCGCAGGTGGGTACGAGGGGCCGTTGCTCCCCGTGCTCCGGGGGCCGGCACAGGAGCACCACGGGGAACGTTGGAGGTGGGGGCCAAGAGTGAGAGGAGCTGGCTCTCTGGCATGCGGACGAGACCCTGGGGACTTGAGCCTCTGAGCTCCAGCATCACCAGAGTTTGGCCATCCATTGACCCTCAGGGCTCAGAACTCCTGGCCACAGGGTTCTGGAAAGCTAGCTGCTCTGCGTTCCTTGATTCGTTCAGTAAATGTGTCTCAAGAACTCTCGTGCACTAAGCACTGTACTAAGCGTTGGGATAGAAGAATGGGTAAAACAGAAGTTTCTCGTAGGGATTCCATGAGATCTTAAAGGGATTCTTCTTATGCTCAGTCCTTGCCATAACCCCCTTTCCTGCGTCCCCGTTGAAGGAGCTGGGTCCCTGGCATGGGGCACTGCCCACCCCCTGCTTGCCTGCTTGTCACGTGGCTCCTGAAGCTCTTCCTTTCAGCCACTCCCCCAGCCAGGGCCCCAAAGCCCTGACCACCCCCCGTTTGTGCTCTTGCAGTATCCCAGCCCCCAACAATCACCAAGCAGTCAGTGAAGGACCACATCGTGGATCCCCGCGATAACATCTTGATTGAGTGTGAAGCAAAGGGGAACCCTGCCCCCAGGTGAGTGCCCTGGCAGGTAAATCCAAGCCTCCCCAACCCCCCCCACCCCTGCAAAGAGGTACTGAAACCACGCCCTGGCCCCCGAGCACAGTTGAAGCAACTGAAAATTTTAAATTATCCAGCAGACACTTCTTGGATACCTACTAGGTGGAAAGTACAATTCAGAGAACTAAGAAATTTAGTTTCCTGATGAGGAGGCTGGGGTCCAGAAGTCTTAAGTGGCTTAAGGTCACACCATGAAGCCACGACTAGATACTAAGTTTTCTGACTGTTGGTGTCACACATTCTTTCCGCTGCCTTATGTCCCCAACATCCCCCCACCGCCCATGCCTAGCTTATCGGAAGTTCCTCTTGCTATCTAAGTTGAGTCTTTCATTCTGAGCGCATCTCGGCTTGTGAGCGCATCAGCATCAAATGAGGCGTCGGCAGACAGAGCTGAAGGCCTGTGGCGGGCAGGCTGAGCTAGGTGTTGCTGGCCACGCCGTCTCGTTAGAGCACCTCCCTGCCCTTCAGAGAGGGTCCCACGTCCTCATGAAGGGAAGTGAAGTGGGAGCACAGAGATAGGACGTACCTTTGCCAAGGTCACCCCGCTTGAAAGGGGGCAGAGCCTGGATTTAAACGCAGGCCTCTGATGGCACCCCGCCTGCCTGCCACCCCCTCCCAGGCCAGGTTTGTTTCTACCAAACAGAAGACACTGGAGATGTAGAGATGTTTCGCTCTTTGTCCCCCACCTTCAAAGCAGCCACAGCCTGCACCGTTCAGACCAGACATGACCGGACCCCATGCAGGGCGTCTGTTAGGAGCAACGAGGCAGGGCGGAACCTCGGGTGTATGGCAGCCTCCCTCTGCCCACCCCCCGCCCGGTTTGCATGAGCCCGAGAGCAAGCAGGGCCTCTCTCATCCAGGCTGGAAGAAGCAGGTCACCTGGGAGGGTCAGGCAGGGCATAGATGGCCTTCTGAAGTTTGGTCTTCCCACCATGGTTCCTCTGAAGGGACAGTGATTCCATGACGCTGAGCAGCCACGACTGCTCCGGCTTCTCCAAAGGTTCTGGCCTGGGCAGCTGCAGATGCATCCCCCACCCCCGGAAGCAAAAGGAGATTCTAACCTCTTCACCCCTGGGATCAGTGTTAGGAAGGCTGCTGGGTCTTTCCAAGCTGCCGCTCCTGGGCTATGGTGTGCGGCCACTGCTTTATACTCTGCACCCCCTGGGCGGGGGCACAGATAGCCTGAGCCAGAGCTAGCTGCCTAGTGTGCTTGGCTCGGTGAAATACGAATTTGGGTTTGCATTCCTAGTCGGAGGCTGGGATGCCCTGGGCGGAAGCCGCAGCTGACTCTGGATTTTATAAAACTCAAAGGCCCTGCCTGCTCCTGCAAAGAACATAATCCCCCAGTGGCTGCTTGGATGCCTCTCACTTGCAGCCGTGACTGCCTGCCTCGGCTGGGTGAAAGCACTAATGTCAGGAACCCGCCCCAGAGCTTCACCCGTGCCTGTGACCTGGGACTCTGCATTTTATCCCGCTTCCCAGCTAGTGCTGCCCCTTAGCCAGGGTGGGGACGCACTGGTATGGAGGTGTGGTTATGGAACTGGGCCAGGGACCATGGCCCTGAGGGTCTCGCCTGGAGCCCGGAGCCCAACCTGGTCCTCTCCGTTGTCCCTGCTTCTCCCCCCACCCCCCACTGTCCACAGCTTCCACTGGACTCGAAACAGCAAGTTCTTCAACATCGCCAAGGACCCCCGGGTGTCCATGAGGAGGCGGTCTGGGACCCTAGTGATCGACTTCCGCAGTGGGGGGCGGCCCGAGGACTATGAGGGGGAGTACCAGTGTTTCGCCCGCAACAAATTTGGCACGGCCCTGTCCAATAGGATCCGCCTGCAGGTGTCCAGTGAGTAGCGCGGTGGGACTGGCATGCCCTGCTCCTGGAGCCGGGGGGAGGGGAGGGGCGGGCATGGAGGGTCTTTCCAGAAGGGCCGCCCCTGCCCTTGGCCGATCGGTGCCTTGGTGCCCTGCATGTCCTGCTCACTGCTCTGCCTCTGAGCAGGGCGACACCTGGCCCTGCTCAAAAAGATTCCTTGGAAAGGAGGCTTCCAAGCCAGAGTCTTGAACTTCACCGGCACTCCGGGCACGGGAGGAGAGGAAGGAGAGAGAAGGCCTGTCTTCTCTTGCTGCACCTGGCCCAGACTCACGGACCGTCTCCGCCCGCTCCCTTGTTTTCCCCATTTGCCCTTCTGCTTTTCCTCCTTGTATGCCTGCCTCTAGCTGAGCTCCTGGCTCCTTGCCCTCCATCACCCCCGCTTCATGCTCTTCTGTCTGATTCTCCCCAGAGTCCCCCCTGTGGCCCAAGGAAAACCTAGACCCTGTCGTGGTTCAAGAGGGCGCTCCCCTGACGCTGCAGTGCAACCCCCCACCCGGACTTCCGTCCCCAGTCATCTTCTGGATGAGCAGCTGTGAGTCTTGGGGGCCTGGCGTTTGATTTCTACTTTCCTCTTAGGGAGTGGGGCGGGTGTGACAAATGGGAGGGGCTTGCCCAAGGCTGGAAGACCTTGACTTGTGAGAAGCAGGTGCAAGGGGGCCACACGACTGAAAACACATCGAGAGGCGGCTCAGGCCGTTTTCCTAGCCCAGCTGCTATTAGCTGTGTGATCTTGAGCAAGTTGCTTAACATCTCTGGTCCTCAGTTGGCTCCTCTGGAAAAAAAAAATAGGGCTAATACTTGTACTTATCTAATAGGATCATTGTGAGGATAAATGAGTTAATACATCCAAAGTACTGATAACAGAACCAGACACACAGTAAGTGCTGAGTAATATTGGTGATGAAGAACAGCACGAAGAAAGGAAAGAAGAGGAAGAGGAGAAACTGTCAATAAGCCAATTGACAATTTGGTCAGTTTGGATTTACTAAGTGCTGCCCTCCAAGGACAGAGAGGCCACAGGAATGAAACCTTTGATAAAGGAGCGACAGGGAGACGGGATGTTTGTAGCAGGGGCAAAGTATTGTCACTGAGAGCTTGTCCTGTTTCATTTTGGACTGAGTCATTTAACCACTCTGGATCTCAGTTTCTTCCCACGTTTTCAATCGGAGTAAGTGGGGGCGTGTTATAAAGGTGCCCAGAGCATTGCTAGCTATCTGTGTCTTCCTGGTTTCCCTCCCCCTCCTCTATACGTGCCCCCCTCCCCCTCGTCTATCCATCCATCGGTCAGTCTATAGATCTGCCTGCCTGCTTAGCATCCATCATCCTCCATCCCTGAGTTTTTACCAGCCTGTTTCCAAAAGAGGCAGGGTAGTGAGCTGTTTTGCAGAGAGAGTATGGCTTTGTGCTCACCCCTTGTCTCGCTCTTTGTCATCCCGGTGCATGTGCGTGGGGAAGGCTGCCTGGCCACAGGCTGGAGGGTTGGTGGGTTCACTAACCGTTCAGACTTTCTCGTCCCTTGAATCACACCTGTCACCACCTTATGTCAACGCTGCCTCCTGAGCAGATCTCATGACCCTCCTCTTTCCATCATTGCTGGCATCTCCCCAGTGCAGGCCACCACCAGCTTTTCCCTAGGTGGCAGTAATCATCTGTAACTGGCCTCCCGGTCTTTCTAAAAACATAAATCTGATCATTTCATTCATATGCTCCCCGCCCTTTACTGGCTCCTCCATCACCTCGGACAAGGTCCAGACTTCTTTCCCTTCCTGATCTAGTTCCCTCTGCCTCCCTGGCCTTTCTCCTACCCCCTGCCCCGGCTGTGTGTTCTTAACCTTTAGCACCCACTGTTCCTGCTGCTTGGAAACCTCCTAGGGCCCCTGTCTCTTCTGTCCGGTGTCATGGAGCCTCCAAGGCGGAGCTCAGGGCCCCCTGGCAGGGACTCTGTGCTCCTCCTCTCAGCTCATCCCCTTCTGATCCGGGCTTCCCACTCACCACATTGCGTAGCAGTGATTTCTTCATCTACCGCCTCTTTTGGCTGCAGGCTCCTTGAGGGCAGGAACTTGTCTTACTCATCACTCTTTCATCAATCCTGGGCACAGTGCCTGGCACACAGTAGGCCTGCAGGTAATCTTTGATAATAAGTTATTTGAAGAACTGATCAGCCCATCGTTGGAAAGTCAGCATCATTAACCTTGCGTTTAAAAACTGGTGACTTAATAAACAATTGTGGGGGATGGGAGGGAGTCAGCTATGAATGGTCAGCCTGACAAATACGCTTTGACGAACCCAGTAACCTGCAGACCTGATCATTTGAATTGACATCTGATGCTTCGAAAATCATAGATAATGTAGTCCACATCCTCAGCTGCTCCCATGATGTCATTAATTCTAAAAAGCACCATGTTCACCTTTTAATATCTCAAAAATTAGAAAGCTTCCTACAAAATCGATGGTGTGCATCATTGATCAGTACGTACCTTACAATTATAATTGGCAGGGCCTTTCTCTTTCCTGGTGGGAGTGAGGGCGTAAAAAAGAAAACAAGTGAATTTGACTCCTGGCTTGGGGAGCCTCTGAAGGATTGTGCTCCCTCCCTTCGGTTCGGGGCCCATCGGAGCTTTCGTGACGTGAATAGGAGCTAGAAAAGTCTGGTCACCGAGTGTGGGCGTGGGGGGCAGACGGTCCGAATCTAAATCCTCCTCTTCCCTCACTGCTTTTCAACCCAGGACACGTTAAATCCACTGCTTTCTTATCTGTAAAATGGGAATAACCTTCCCTCAGAGTTGAGAGGATGAGACGGAATCATATTGAGCTCCTGGCCCCACCCAGTGCTCTGCAGGTGCTCAGTCGCCAGACCGATCACGACGGTCACTCCTGTGACCGCGACCGCTAACCTCCGTCTGTACGTCTGCTTCCTTACAGCCATGGAGCCCATCACGCAAGACAAGCGCGTCTCTCAGGGCCATAACGGCGACCTGTATTTCTCCAACGTGATGCTCCAGGACACACAGACAGACTACAGCTGCAACGCGCGTTTCCACTTCACCCACACCATCCAGCAGAAGAACGCCTTCACCCTCAGGGTCCTCACCAGTAAGTGCGGGTCCCGGCCCGGGGCTGGGAGCCAGGGGCGGAAGCCCACGGCGCCCGAGGAGCCCCGGGTACCTGTGTCGGGGGCCCCCGAGGCTGACCCAGACATCCTTCCAGCTCACGGTGCCCGAGGAGCCCCGGGTACCTGTGTCGGGGGCAGCCTTGTCCCCGAGGCTGACCCAGACATCCTTCCAGCTCACAGCGCCCGAGGAGCCCCGGGTACCTGTGTCGGGGGCAGCCTTGCGCCCGAGGCTGACCCAGACATCCTTCCAGCCCACGGCGCCCGAGGAGCCCCGGGTACCTGTGTCGGGGGCAGCCTTGCGCCCGAGGCTGACCCAGACATCCTTCCAGCCCACGGCGCCCGAGGAGCCCCGGGTACCTGTGTCGGGGGCAGCCTTGCGCCCGAGGCTGACCCAGACATCCTTCCAGCTCACGGCACCTGAGCTACTTCGGCGGCTCTGAAACCACCTCTCTTGACTCTGAAGCCTTGAGCTAAACTTGGTCCTACTCTGAGTCAGTGCTTCTCAAGCTTTGGGGTCGGTCCCAATCATCTGGCCAATGGGGCAGCCATCCCCGGCCCAGCCCCGAACCTGCCTCCACGGTCCCAGCCTCCGTGTCTTCCCTTAGCTCTCCAGGTGCTCGGGACACAGCAGCATCGGAGAAGCACTGCTTTCAGTGGTCACCCGGCATCTCTCCCGGGCCCTCAGCTTAAGATTTTCCTTTCTATCTAGGCCCCGTTTGGTTGTCTGTACTTCTAGAAATAAAGCCACCGTACAGAATATCCGCATGAGTAGGGACCCCAACATGAACTGTGTTTGATGCTGGACCACATGGGTTGACCACATTTGCTAGCTGCAGATTTACGTTCTAGTTTTATTTGTTTTCATTTGTATTTCCTGATTCTGTTGGCTGGTACCAAGGGGAGTCAGCGTTGCCTGACCCAGGATAGTGTGGGTAGCCCTCCGCAGAGGAGAGAACCGAGTAGTCAGTTCCCAGACACGCTGCTTGCCGGGGACTCGCCAGCCTGGAGCTCTGGCTGTGAGTCCTCAGCCTGCCTAGGACACTGAATTCCAGGTGGCTGTGCTCGTTCGCACTGTGGATTCATAACAGGCCTTCTATAGAGGAGCCCCCTCCCCCCCAAAAGACCTTGGTCAGTCTGAGTCAGCTGTGGCTGCTGTTTTCCACACCAGGGACAGTGGTGGTTGTGGGGGAAGCCAAGCAAAGGGCACCATGTGGGCGCTGGCAGCTGCCCCAGGTCGCAGAAGAGAGCCTGAACCCCGGCATCCCCGAGCCCACACGTCTCTGGGGGGAGAGGCCAGGAGAGCTTGCTCCTCAGTCAGGACAGCTGGGAGCCTGGTCTTCTTTCCTCAGCTGCCCCTGCCAGTGACGGAAGCAGGTGGTGCTGAGAGCCCCAGCCCCACACTCCGTCTCCACCCGGCATCGAGGTGGACCCACAAGAGGCAGCTTCCTTCTTGTTCCCCTTCTCCTGTGTGGGAGTTTTTTCTCTCCTTTTCATTGTCTTCCCTTTGCTTTCTCACCTCTTTCTTATTTCCCTCCCTCCTTCTTCCTTTCTTCTTTCTGCCTCCCATCTTCCCTCTCTCGGGACCCCATCGACCCTCCTCTGGCACCCCCACTTCTGCAGCTTCCCACACGGCTCTTCTGAATTGGAGTCGGGCTGCCCGCAATTTGCTAACCAACAGGATGGCCGGAAACCCCCGGGATAATCCCCCACATGCTCTTGGCAGTAGACCCAGCTTCGGTCTACTTTGCTGTCCCCTCGCTGGCCTTCTTATTCCGGACCCAGGCCCAGAGGGGACCCTTGGAGAAGAAAGTTGGGTTGTCTGAAGTGTCTCAATGCACGTCAGGAGCGATCGCCTGCCAGCTGGCTGAGCTGCGGAGGACAGTGTGGGCTGCCCAGGACCTCAGAGTGGCCTCCGGAGCCAGGATTGGGCTGGCAGCATGGGGCGGTGAGGGCGGCAGGAGCATCGAGGAAGACGCTCGCTGAGCTGATCCCTGGACGGTCCTCAGTGCCATCACCCGGCTTCCTCTCTGCCTGCCCAGTGCGATGCTTAAAGTCAGACTCCTGTTTGGGGACTGAGTCAGGTGACCTTCTGCGGTCCTGGGCAGAGGCCTTCAAGGTCACACAGGGTAGAGGCAGGGAGGTGGAGGTGCTAAGGAGCCTTCCTTAGGGGAATTGGGCAGTTAGAGATTTTCAACAACATTTAGAAATTGGGCTTTCCAGAAACATCCTTTTCTCTACCAGAGGAGGTAAGGGCTGTTTGTTTCTGCTTCATTTCTGGGTCCCCCCACTCCACTGAAAACTCTTTGCTCCAAATGCAGGGACCTCCCCCAGGTGATGGGAACAGAGCCCTGTCTGCTTCCTGGAGTTCTCCCAGGGGCAGCTTTGGCCAGGAGCAAGTTCTGGGCATCTGAGCCAGCCCCGAATTGGGTACAGTTGTTTAAAATAGCACAGTTGTGCTCTCTCTGCTTTCCTGCCTGGAAAGGACACAGGCTCTTCCTTGTACCTTCAGAACCAGGTCTGGGGGTGGGAGGCAAAACAGCCAAGCTGGGACCGCTTCAACGTCTCCTCACCGAGGGTTTCCGTCACAGTTTGCCCCTTGGGGGAAGACGCCAATCGCATTTACCTACATTTAAGGAAATGTAGGGGAGAAAGTTATCGAATATAAAACGCTGGGCGATCCGAAACTATTTTTAAAATTTGTTTTGGGATGCCGTCAAAGACAAACAGGGGAGTGAGACTTACAGAGAGCTGACGCACCTGTCCCGCTTTGCCCGCACCGGAACATGTCCCTCTGGTGAGCATGGCGAGGGGAGGGCAGACTGCGGAGCACTAGCCCTGCTTCCTCTTCGTGTCTGCTGTCTAAGTGCCCCTCTTAGGAGGCAGGAAGTCTCCCTGAATTCCTCAGACAGGCTGCTTCTAGAATTCACAAACTGGGAGATCAGTTCCAGGCTTGGGTCTCTTCTCTGGAAAGAGAGCAGTTCTATTTCACCTGGTGGCGTGGGAGCTTGGGAGCATGAAGCCAAGGCCCTTTAAGCTGTGTGCCCCTGTCCTCCCCCCAGAGAGGAATGTCCCCTCCCTCCCGAGGGCATCCTCAGCCCCTCCTCCCTTCTGCCACCCTGCCTCTCCATTCCACGGCAGGTTGGTTCCCACCCTTAGCTCCGACGAACCCAAGCTGACTTCCCAGACAGGCTCGGTCTTGCAACACACTCCATCTTAAGGGATAGTTCTGAGTAATACAAACCTCCCTACGGGGCTTTAAGCACGTTGGGGAAGCCGTGCAGTACGGGTCCTAGCAAAGAGTGCATGCGGCCTCTGAGATCGGTTTTAACAGGAGTTGATCTGTCTTCAAACATGCAAATACTCGGCACGGCGCCTTACCTCCCTCAGATGCTTGCTTGGACCGTGTCCGGCTTCTCAGGGCTGTCTGCTTGGCTTCCACTCGGCTGTGCCATCCCCCACCCCCTGCGGGTGCCGTCAAAACTTGAACCCGGTAGCTGGACAGGGATAGCGGTAGAAGAATGAAAAGCCTAGTCTTGGCAGGCCTAAGTGCCCTATTCCAGAACGTCTTTCACTGAGGATTAAATGCCCAGCAGTCTTAATTACCTAACATTGGAACCAAAGGCACCCGTCTGCTCCTTAAGGAATGACTTCAGCCCAAGCCAGTCTAGGAGCTCTGAACCTCCAGCTTAGTCCATGGGCCTTTCCCATCCAAGTGTAGAACACTGAGCCCATACACTCCCTCTCTCCTGTCCAGGCTCCCTTTCTGTTTCGAAAAATCTGAACCACAATCTGGCTCTTTCTGCCTCCCTGGAGCACTCCCGGCCTCCCCAGGAGGGCTTTGCCACCAGAGACATCTCAGAGACCAGGGTGGTGCCCACTGGTCGGGGGGGGGCTGGTCAGGTGGGGGGCTGCTTGCTGCTGGTCGGCCCACGATCGCTGGGCGCTGCCAAGGGTCCCTCTGTCCCTCTCTCTCAGTTGATGAACTGTATCTCTTGGACTGTCTTCTCTCACTGACCTCCCCCCTTTGCACCTTAGCTTCTGCCCAGGGAGGGCTTTGCTCCTTGCCTCGGGGCTCACTCACACTCCTTTCTCTTTAGCTGCCCTGGGAGCTGGCCTGATCCAGAGTCCTGGGAACTGAGGATTTTGATGGGAAGTTGTTCAAAAGACCGCTTCGGGATACCACTAATCCTTATTTGTTTGAAATACAGTAGGATCAAGCCATTAAAGGTCAAGCCTAATTTCTTTCATTAAAAAGAAATTTCTTTTATTATTGCCTTCTTTTGCAGGATTTAACCTTTTCTTCCCTTTTTTGGGCTGTTTTATGTTGCTTGTTCTTCACCAAGCACCTTTCCTTTCCAAATATGCCGAGTCGTTCCTTTGCAAAATCCCCGGTCGTTTTCTGTGGCTTTGCATTTCTGTTGTTCTCTCCCTGTTTATGCCTCCATGAGCTCTCCGTGGCCTCCTGTTCGCTCACCCTCTTTTGTTTATTGCAGACAACCCCTATAATGACTCGTCCTTAAGAAACCACCCTGACATGTACAGTGGTGAGTCGCTGCGGTAACCTTGGGAGTAACCTTGCCTGTCCTAACCCCAGTTTGCCTAACTTGACTGATACCGTGTCTCATTAACTCACATCGGTGGCAGGGCTGACAGTGGGCCAGACCAGGGTGCCAAGGGGCCCCCTTCCGGACACTGCTCTCCGGGAGGACGGTGGCCCGTGGGGGAGTTTGAGGTAGCTCACGTGGTGCTGTGTTTCCCGGAACGTGCAAGTCGCCAGTTGCTGAAATCTGGACAGGTTGGTCAGACCAGAGTAGGACTCCAAAAGAGCGTCTTGGAGGGCCCCATAGAAACGTAGGAATCTGTGGTGGGTGGATGGAAAATACCCGAGGAGAGGGGAGTCCGCACAGTGAGGAGGAAACAGGGAGTCTGGTTCCTGTTAGCGGTTTAAAGGACGCAGAAAGCTTTGTGATATAGTTAGTTAACTCGTCGTAAGTGTCTGGTTGTGACCTGCCTGCCTTGGAATCTAGCCTGAGTTACGGGGGGTACCATTTCACCAGCCCCATGTCTCTTTAAAAGCCCTCTGAGAAAAATGAGTAAGAGTCCAGCTCTGAGTTCTCTTTGAAGGTAAGAATAAGGGAAGGTGGGCCACGCCTGGTCTCTGTTGCCTGGGCGGCTTCTCTCCTGCAGCGCGTGCAAAGCCAGTGGCCACCAGTCCGCACGCTTGCAAGTCTGGGAACAGTTTCCGTGAGACATATTTCTAACTCATTGCACAACTGGTTGCTCAAGCTGATTAGTAGGGTAATTGGCTATTTCCACACCTGAGCCCCCGCCTCCCCCCACCATGGCTCAAGAATGTCTTGTTTTCCTTGAGCAGCCAGAGGGAACAGTCATTTGCTGGCTTTGGCGAGGCAGCTGGCCCCCATCATCAGTTATGCCTCGGAAGCTGAGTCTGCAGGTCCCCAGGGCAGTCATTGTGGCCTCGAATAGATAGGAAGTGTCTGCACTGTGATGTGCTAATATAAACAATGATCGCTGTCTGGAGTGGCGGAGGGGAAGAGGGAGGGAGAGCCTCGGAGAGAGGCAAAGGCTCTAACTTGGCATCAAGCAGCTAGAGCCACACTGAGATTCTGCCAGAGAGATTTACTGCCCAAGGAAGCAGGGGAGCTTTGTTGGATTCGAGACATTGTTTGTTTTCAAAATAATGGGGCTAACCACCATGTGTCAGGAACCCCAGAGCATTGGTGTGGAATGTGCCTTTCTCTAAATTGGATTTCAGGTAATCTGTTATGGAAGTATTCTTGAAGCTAGAGTATGTCCGAGCCAGAAGGTCCCTTAGAGACCATCTGGTCCAAGCGCCTCGCTTTGTGTTAGATAAACTATTCAGGGGAACATGCACGTAGACTTGTTTTCTCAATGGGAGAAGTTTGAGTGATTCAAGCCACTTAAGCTTTGTGGCCAGTGGTGGATGTGAATACAGGTGAATGAGTGGGAGTTCTGAGAACCATCCAGGGCTATGAAACCCAGCAAAGCTCGCCAGAACTCACATGGAGATCGACCCCTTCTCCTCAATCCAAGGTGGAATGAATGGGGCTGACCCAAGCATGAAGCCAGCTGGAAGGGATATAAAGTCAAAGTGAGACACATGCTGAACAAAGGACAGCTAGGCTGAGTGATTCTACAAAGAAACAGAAAGTGAGACGGAAGGAAGATAAGGTCCTTCCTGAGTACAGGGCTGGACAGAGAGACACAAGGCAGTGAAAAAGCCAAGTCTGCTTGACTTTGGAATTGCTTGGCTGCATGTCCCTTGTAGTGGTAGGGCCACCCCATAACTACTTTTTGTTCTAGTGATTCCTCCAGTGGTTTGGTAGCCTTTGAACCTATGCCAGATGTCCCCTGACCTGCTGAGCGGCAGGGGGAAGCTGGTCTGAGATTGTAGCTTGCCACGTAGAATTCACCCAGCAAGGAGACAAGGAAGAGAAGAGTGGGCACTCTGAGGTAGGCAGCCTCGAATTAAATATGGGCTCCTGAGTGACCTTGGGCAAGTCATTTAGTGTATGAAAACCTCCATCTCCTCCGTAAAGCAGGTATATGACCTGCCCCATAGGATTGTCATGAAGAGTAACCAGGATAACATGCATCTGGTCGCTAGCATGGTGTCAGACACATCGGTGATTAGTATGTGTTACCACAGTATTGGTATCGAAGGGAATGGTTTAGTGTTGACTAAAGTTAAGACGGACACAGAGAACTTAAAGAGAAGCCAAGGGGTTCAGCAGGCACCATTATGGGAAGAAAGTACGATGGAGGGAGGGATTTTAGGGCAGACTAGAAAAATGCAAGCTATTCAGCGCCTCAGCTCTGCTGAGACCTGGATCAGAAAAAAACTCCCAACTATTGCATGAGGCGTTGTGGTTAGACTTACAGAGATTTCCTGACAGTGGAAGGTATCAAATGTTACTAGACAGAGAGTTTTTCTTGTCTTCTGGGATTGTTTGGTCAGCCATTCCTGGAGCCAGAGAGGCGAATGAGATGCCACAGATCCAACCCCATGAGATGTTAATTCTGAGAGTTGAAAGCAGCAAATGTGGGATCCAGCTGCCCCTAAGAGCTGTTTTTGGCAAAGGTTCTCAGAGACATCCGATGCATTGAACTCTCTGCTGCTGACCCACAGAACTTAACAGAGGAGAGCCACTCGGGTTTTCAGCAGTCTTAACCCTTCCTCTCGTAGGAGTCGATCAAGACATTTTTTCATTGGCCCTTTGAAGCCGAGGTGGCTGCGGCACTGTCATCTCTTGATATCTCCCTGCTGACCAGATTCCCCGGGAACCCCATGATCCCACTCTTGAGCCAGGGAGAGCAGGAAAGGATGGACTGTCCTTGGGCTAGAGGTCAGAGGGGCCCACGCGGGAAGCTCTTCCTGAATCCACCGACGTGAGCTTTGGTGTCTGCGTTCTGAGTTTTATCCAGTATTAGGTCCAACCCCACCCCGAAGATCAGGGAGAATAAGAGAAGTGCCATCAGGCTGGACAGGCTGACTCCCCACCTCTAAGAGGGGAGGAGAGATCCTATGACCCTAGGAGACTGTCATCCTCCACCATGTAGAACCCTAGGGAGTAATCACCTTTGTCTTGGAGATTCTTCCTAGGTCTCCTTTTCCAGGGAAAGAAATTAGCCACCTTCCCTTGGGAGCAGTGACCCCCAAAGCCACCAGCTGGATTGTCCTTCATCATTTTTCATGTAAATCCCTCCTGCTGCAGCTGACCACAGTTCTTCATCACCTCCCCTTTGGGTCTAGCTTCTCATCCCTTAATGATACCACGTGTCACCCTGACTCCTCTTCAAGGTTTCCATGGCCTTAAGAAGCCAGCTGAAATGCCTTTGGCACCTCTTAATCCCCAGCCCAGCTTCTCTCTCCAGCCTGGGCCCGAGTTTATTTGATGGCCACCAAGGAGGGATGGAATCTTAGCCCAGGGGAAGAGGTTCACCAGAGCAGCTCCCTAAGACACTAAGTCTTTCTCCTTCGCCTCTTTTGCCCTCAGATTTGGGTTTTCTTTGGTTTGATACTCCCAAAGCTGACTGTCAGAAGGAGGGACAGATGGGGTGTCCATCTTTAAAGAGGTGAGATAGTATAGCTATCAGAGTACACGCTTTGGTGCCAAATGGTCCCGAATCCAAAACATAACTGGCTTGTGACCGTGCCAAGTCTGTGAATTTCCTTGAGCCTCGGTTCCCCCGGCTGAAAATGGAGGTGGTAACTCCCAGGTTTCTTGTGAGGATTCAGCATGACTATGAAGTCTGGAGAGAGCTGTTAGCACAGGCTTGGCCCCCCCATGAATGCTCACCATGGTGGCCCTGATGATTACCTCTGACTTCTAGGATGTTCTTCCCTATATTTTTGAACTTTGGCGTGTTTCCCAGTAGCTTCTCTTCCTTTGGGATAATTCTATGGTTGCTAGCCCACATCCTACAAGTGAAGTATTGCTGTAACCTTTTTATAGTCACAGCTACAGCGTGCCAAGGCCCCCACAGCGAGACTCTGCTCGTTTCTCCTCCTTCCCATACTTCGTGCTTTGCCGGTCAAGTGTGCTTGTGGTGCTGCATGCTATGGTGTGAATTAAATATCCGTGGGGTCACAGGTTGGTTTCTGCAGATTTCATCCCTGCGTGGAAGGAGTATGCCAACTGAGCCAGGACCTCTTCCACATAGTCCCAGCGTTCCCAGCACTCGACAGAGTCGTCAGCCTAACACCAGAGCCTCCTGCCCTGAAATATCCTTCTCCTCATAGTTCCCTTGACCTTGTGTTAACAGACTCTTTGGGCGATTCCATGATAACGGGTGGGAGGAAGCTACTGCTTTGGTATCAGGCTTCCTTGGTACTGAGAGCCGGCTGCTACAAGGGTCATGGACGGTAACCGATTAACCACATAATGGATTAACCCGCTCAGTAGCCACTGTTGTATATGTGTGTGCTGGTGGGACACATGAGGACATCTGCAGAAACAAATAACACACGGGGTACACTGTTGCCTTCTTCTTTTTTGTTCCCTTGTCCCCTTGAATTCATTCATCCCACCATCACTTACTGAACGCTTGCTATATGTGCCGCGCGCTGTGCCGGCCGCCTCACTAACTGTGCAGACATCTCATCATTTCTTCCCCCGACAAAAGCATAAAGTAGACCCCAGCTCTATGAAACGCACTCCCTGATGGCTAATGGAGAGAAGCTGCGTGCCTCTAAGACAGGAGCCCTGCTGATAGAGCTAGGCACCAGCCTGTCCAACAAGGAGACACCAGTGTCACAGAGATAAGAGTTCCCCTTCCACTCTGTCCCCACTGCCAGGACCCGTTCACAGCCCCCAGCCGGGAAGGTGCCTTTGTCCCCACTCCAGGCATCTCTGATGGCTCCCAGCTCCTGGCAGCTCTGCCTGCCTTCCTCCTCTCGCTTCTCCACCTGAGTGTAAGACCCGCTGCACCCTGGATAGGCTCAGCTTCTAGCTTTTACTCTTCTTGTGTATAACCCTACACCTTTGGGCAGGGGTGTCTCCTCCAGCTTCCCTTTGCCTTGGGGCTCCTGGTTGGAAAACCCTCACTCTTCTCCCTTCCGTCTTACCCATGTCCATAGATCTGTGCAAAGAGCTCCCCAGGAGAGGTGAGGCGCAGGTAAGGTGGGGTCCGCCATGCTGGGGGTGCGCCCAGACTTGCATGACCCCGTCCACAGCCGAACAGCCTCTCTCTGAGCCACCCGGCCCTCAAATCCCGCATGCTTGTCGCTGTTGCGGGCGTGGCTTCTCCAGCCTAGTTGAATTGTAGATCACCTCCCCCATCTTGGCCGCCACTTTCCACTCCCCCTCCTCCAGTCTCTCACATCCAATTAACACCCTCCTCCCAGCCCCCTTCCAGAGTCATTAGTGAGGAAGCAGAATGGTCTTGGCCCCAGAGTGACTTCCTGTCATCTCTGCTCGTTCAGTCTCTCCATGTGTTTGCTAAACCATTAATAATGTTCCTGCATCTCTGACTGTTCCTCTGGGTCTCTGCGGCTTCATCCCAGCTCCTTGTCTCCAGGGTCCCAAAGAGCAGGTTGTCTGTCCTGTGGCCCCAGTACGTGCCTTCTTGTTCATCCTCTGGTGCTGAGACGGCCTCCCGGGGGGGCCACCACATTGGTCTCTGGGGTCCCCACTCAAGATACTCAGGGGATAAACCTCTCACTGCTCGGGCAACCCCCTCCTCCTTTCCCAGGAAGGCGGGGTTTACTGAACCGGGGAGGAAGCTGGACTCCTCTTGGCAGATCCTTTCAGAACTTAGAGCTGCTCACACACGTGCCAATGGGGCCGGGGAGCCCCGCGCTTCCTAACACACCTCTCTTAATGATGCCCCAGCCCTTGGGGGGGGTTTCAGCGGGGAGGGTCTGGGGCTTGGTGCCTCTGAGGGTAAGGGGGTAAGTAGGGGGAGTGATGACACTTCTTTCTAGCCTGACCACTAGGGCCCAGCTGGGTCAGCTCTGGGCAGAAGGCTCATGAGAGCTTCTTCTATCCTATTTCAGCACGAGGAGTTGCAGAAAGAACGCCCAGCTTCATGTACCCCCAGGGCACGGCGAGCAGTCAGATGGTGCTGCGTGGCATGGATCTCCTCCTGGAGTGCATCGCCTCCGGGGTGTACGTACGGCTCGCACCCCTGCTCTGCTCCCTCTCCTGGAGGACAGGGGGTGGGAATTCGCACGGGCTCCCTTCTTGCCACAGTTTAGGGGGCCAAAAAGACACAGACAGCCCCTAGCAAGTCCTTTGCAAAGCATCATCATTCCCATCCCATTCTGGCTGTCTCTTTTATGGGTAACGGATGAGGAAAGGAGACCGGTTGGCTTCCTGCACATGTGTTCGAACCCCGTGTGACTTTACAGTAGCCCCTCAGTGCTCTGTGGCCGAGCATCCGCTCCGTAAAGGAGAGGTCTGCTCTCAGAGGACGTGTGTCCTTCTGGGTCCATGTACACCAAGGACACCTGCATGTCCCAGGCTCTGCAGAAGAACAGCAGGGCTGCAGTTGGTATTAATTCTTGTGTCCCACTTGGTCCCTCTCCCAGCCCAACACCAGACATCGCATGGTACAAGAAGGGTGGGGACCTCCCATCTGACAAGGCCAAGTTTGAGAACTTCAACAAGGCTCTACGTATCACCAACGTCTCCGAGGAGGACTCTGGGGAGTATTTCTGCCTGGCCTCCAACAAGATGGGCAGCATCCGGCACACGATCTCGGTGAGAGTAAAGGGTACGTTGTGTGTATTTCTCATTATGATGATTTTGCCAGCCCCACACGCCACGACCACCTTTCCCTCTGTGGGTGGAGGAGGGGCAGGGTGAGTAGGGGAGACCCAAGAGCACACCAGTTAATGGCAGTAGTGACCAGCCCGGGATAGCGTCACCCCCTGGATATGAGAGAGAGAGAGAGAGAGAGAGTGTGTGTGTGTGTGTGTGTGTGTGTGTGTGTGTGTACACGTTGGGTATGAGGGGAAGGAGATCCACCCTGACCATCCCCTACCTCTCTGTGGTGCCTGGGGCTCCCTCCACAGATGAATGTACCCCCATGGGCCATTCGGATTTCACAAAGCACCTTTTCTTTCTCTCATTTTGCATTCCCGTTCACGGTGTGTCGTCTTAGCCCTGTGCTGTCTGTGTACTTGTGCATGGTTCTTTCTTAAAAATGGGGAGTCATCAAGGCACAAATTATTCTTTAAAAAAATCACTTCCCTCCCTCCACAGCGCCGATGGCCCATCTGAGCTGTTGCAGGCAATAGAGCACGTGCCTTTGTGGGTCCTGGCCGTGGGTGGTGGGGTGCACCAGCCCCTCCTCAGCCTGGGGCTGACCAGATGATGGGGACAATGAGGTCTGACACCAAGAGTGCAAGAACTTTCGAAGCATATGCTCAGTTGACCTTATAACTTTGGTTTTAGCACCACACTCAGACCAGGGGTTCTTAACCTTTTGGGGGGTCTCAAGATCTTTGCGAATCTGATCCACAGGAACTTCTCAGGAAAAAAGCCCATGTATCCCCATATTCACAACTGGAGGGGATAGCTGGCTCTGCTGTAACCAAAGCCCAATGCCTAAGAGTGAATATGAGGCCTTCTCTAAATGGTCTGACGTCACAGCAAGCACAGCAGAATCCAGGGGGGCCAGCCCCGGGAGCGCTTTACCAACTGCCCAGCTGTTGCCCTTGGGTGCTCGTCAGGAACACCTGTGGGGCTCTAAAAGCATCCGCTGCCCCAGCCTCCCCTGAGGATTCGAATTTAGTAGGTCTAAGACAGGCCCCAGTGTCCCTGTTTGTTCAAAGCTCTTCAGAGGATTCTAACGAGCAGCCCCAGTTTAGAACTATTGTTCTGTGAACTCAAAATAGAGCGGGCAGCATCTATGGAGACAAGCCGACCAAAGGCAGGCTGGCCTGAGTCACCCCGTGAGGATGAGCCCCGGGCAGGGGGTGAGGGGCCGGAGCTGGTGCTCAGGGGCTCCTGCCTTCCTGGCGGGAGTCGGTCTGGTGTCTCCTGCCTGCCCCGAGCCGTCTAACTCCGCTGCTCTCTGCTCATCTTCCAGCGGCTCCCTACTGGCTAGACGAACCCAAGAACCTTATCCTGGCTCCTGGCGAGGACGGGAGACTGGTGTGTCGAGCCAATGGAAACCCCAAGCCCACTGTCCAGTGGATGGTAAATGGGGAACCTCTACAATGTAAGTAACAAGCCATTGTCCCACCTGACACTGCTGCGTCTCCTCTCAGAGGCGCCAGGTCCCCTTCCCTAGGGCCCAGCCCCAGGTGTACAGGATGAAGTTAAAGAACAGCCCCTTGGCCACTGCTTCTGGACCATCCCAGCTCTTTGGACATCTCAAGAGGCAGGAAACCTGCCTCATCTGTGTATGAGAGAACAGGAAACCTGTGCTGATGTTCCCATATTTAGGGAGCATAAAACTCCCTTGGGTTTTTCTTGAATCTTGCTTTCTGCCCTAAACAACGACACAGCCCCATTCAAGGTCTGGGGACTGCGGCTGTGTCTGCAGAGAGCCGCCCTCCTAGTGGGGGTGGGGCGTGGAAGGTAGAGCAGAACTCAGTAACCCGCTGTCAGTTACCCCGGCCCCGCACTCTGCTGAGGGCAAAATGAGAGCCAGGCTGGGTAGGAGGAGGAACTTCCCTCTGAGCGCAGAGACGCACAGATGCCATTCCTGGGCATGCCCAGATTTGGGGAAATTGAGTGCTGCCCACTGGCTGGAGTAGGTGACTCTAGGGCCCCTTCCGGTCAGGGCTCTTGGTCAGGTTTTCCCATCATAGTCTCTCCGGTCGCATTTACTTTATAAAATGTCCTTGTGGGTCTTTGTGAGAATGCCGTACCCCTGCACAGTCTGTTGCTAAGCACACAGCTCCCTCCCAGTCCACATCCTTGCCCTGGGCATAAGCAGAGATATGGACGTTGCCTGCCCTCTGCTGTTCTCCCTGTCATGACAGCACTCTGGGAACAAGGCAGACAAAGGCAGCAGACTCCACAGCACCACTGAATACACGCAGAGCCCCGGACTTGCGGCTGGGCCTTGGCCCTGGAAAGGTCACCTGTCACTTAAGGGGAGTGGCTGAAAAGAAAGTTGGCTCCATGAGAATTGCCAGGGAAGGAAGCGTTGAAGTTGCTGGCGTGGACTTCTTCGTGCCTTTTTGCTGAGTGGGGGCTTGGGGATGAGTGATAAGGATGCTGACCTCGTCTTCATTTACCTCCTGCTGATTCCCCGGTTCCGGGCTCGACTTGCTATCCGCAGAGTGGCGCCTCAGGGGCCAGACCTGAGGTGGTCCTCTGCCCACTGCCGCTATAGGTCTGAGCGATCTTGGATGAGTTCACAGACCATCCAAGCCAAGTCAGCTGGCTCAGTCCAGAAACCTTACAGAGGAAAGTCACCTTCGAGTGAAAGAGGAAAAAAGTGGCAACTCTTTACATTTCTAGAAAACTTTATTTATACAGCTCATTATCATTCTGAGCTCCTCGGAGTAGGGGAAGGATGGGAGTAATTCTCCCCCACTTGATAAATGAAGGAAATGAGGCTCAGATTTATTGATTTGTTCCAGTCCCAGATTGACGTGTGAACAGGACTGAGACCCCACGGCCACTCCCCAGCCTCTGCCCTCTGCACCCCAAGCCAGGCATACTCAAAGAGCTATGGGAGGAAATATCCTCTCTCAGTTTAGGATACATTTCTTGGGACAATCAGGTAGCCTTGGCAAATTTAAGGACTCGTTCAGTTTCAGCAAGCATTGACTTACGGGTCTAACTGTGAATGTTTGAAGAATGCTCTGCTCTGAGGATGGGAGGGTGGCAGGTCTCATTCAGTTGTATATTTCTTTTCTTTTTCAACACATTTAAGTGTATGCAGAATGGGTTAAAATAATAACAACAATAGTAATCGGTGTGTGCCGGGCCTCTGCTGATGACGTTAGACATGCATTAAAATCTCAGGTTATCCTCATAAGCACCCCACAAGGTGATATGTAGTCCCCATTCTGCACACGAGGCTGCTGGAGCCTAGAGGAGCTGAATGACGCGGCAGGTGATGTGGCTGGAATTCAGACCCTCTTCTGTTGCCACGGCTTATGCTCTCAACCACACGTGCCCAGCTGTTACATAGGTCCAGCAGGGATTCACAGTCCCATTGGACAGACTGAGAAACAAGCCCCAGTAGGTTTGATGATGGGCCCGAAGTCACACAGCTAGGCAGCAATGGAGCTGGAAGCTGGGTCTTCTGGGGGCCACCCAGGGCTGCATCTTCCACAGCACCCGGTCGTCTTAGGAAGCCCTGGCCGGAGCCCCAAGTGCCCTCCACCCTGCCCTTCCCGTTTCTCACAAGGACAGTCTTTCCTGTCTGCAGCGGCACCACGCAACCCAAACCGTGAGGTGGCCGGGGACACCATCATCTTCCGGGACACCCAGATCAGCAGCAGGGCTGTGTACCAGTGCAACACCTCCAACGAGCACGGCTACCTGCTGGCCAACGCCTTCGTCAGCGTGCTGGGTGAGAGCTCCCCTCCGCTCAGCCACGGTGGAGCCTCCCTGGGGCTTGCTCCTGTCCTGGGCTCACTTTCTCCTCTGGAGGTCAGCCAGGCTGGGTGGGTAGGAGAGCATGGGACGGAGGAAGCATGGAGACTGAAGATGAATTTGCCGGGGAGGATGGGGAACTTCAGCTCCATGGAGCTGGGTGTGCAGACAGTCAATTCTATACTAGGATCGGGTCTCCAGAGGAGGGGGAGGGGCCTGTCTCACCCCCTCCACATAGCCAGGCCAACTCTGCCTGCATTCTCAGTGGCCCCAGGGTGAGAAGTGGTTCTGAGTACTAGGGTCACCCCTAGATCAGGAAGAGAGCAGGGACAGCTAGGAGATGCCTTAGGGTGGTGGAGAGGCAGCTTCAGAACCTGCTGGATAATCTGGGAGACCCCTTGCAAAAGCTGGATTGCACGTAGGGTAGGTTGAGGGCAGATGGATAAGCTTCCTCTTCCCTCCCGTAACCCTGGGAGGCTTCTTAAAGGAGGGAGGTGATGGAGGAAGGATTGGGGGTGCTTGGAAAGCTGCTGTGCTGCCAGGGCACATGGAAGATCCAGGGTGTAGGGGGGGACTGGAGGAACTAGGCCCCCCCAACCAAGGTCCGTTCTCTGGGCATTGCAGACGTGCCACCCCGGATGCTGTCGCCCCGAAACCAACTCATTAGGGTGATCCTGTACAACCGGACACGGCTGGACTGCCCGTTCTTTGGGTCCCCTATCCCCACACTCCGATGGTAAGTTCCAGGAGACCAGGCCCCCGCGGGGGTCCTCATTCCCCTCTGGCCTAAAATAGGTACTCAGTGAGATGAGGCAACCTTATAGGGTCGGAACTGGGAGAAAGTTGGCCCATCATCGAAGTCAGCCCCCTTATTGTGCAGAGACGAAAACCGAAGCCCAGAGAGGGCCAGAGACTTGCCAGGGCCACCCAGCAGTGGGAGGCAGAGCCCTGCTTGCAGGGGCCAGTCCTCTCTCAGTGCGCTGTGTGTTCCGCTGCTCTGTTGTGAGGTTTAAGAACGGGCAGGGAAGTAACCTGGATGGTGGTAACTACCACGTCTACGAGAACGGCAGTCTCGAAATCGAGATGATCCGCAAAGAGGACCAAGGCATCTACACCTGTGTCGCCACCAACATCCTGGGCAAAGCTGAAAACCAGGTCCGCCTGGAGGTCAAAGGTAAAGGAGAGGTTGGTAGGGAGAGGGCGGGGTGGGGCAGGCAAGGAAGCCGTCTCCTCAAAGTGATACCCGTGCGCCATTCCCTTTGAAAACACACCACACATCCTGTCGATTCCCTAATGGGGCCCACCCGTGGGCCCCTGTGTCCTCACAGGGCTTCCAGCTGGCCTGGGTGCTGGGAGCACGGAGTCCTGTTCAGCCCGGTCCATGTGGGATTAGAGAGGGAAGCCTGAGACCCCCACCAGCAACCCCCACCACCCCAGGAAGGGCATCATAGATTCCCAAGCCAGAGAGAAAGGACTTGGGGGTTGTTTCCTCCTTGGAATCGCCCACACCAGCCCCCCGCCACCATTCATATAACTGAATGTTATTTCTGCCACCTTCCGTGGTCCGTCTCACCTTTCATGCCTGTCATGCCATGTGGCCATGTGGAGAGGTGGGCAGAGGCCACACCAACGACGAGCTCCCTCGGCTTCTCCACAGACCCCACCAGGATCTTCCGGATGCCTGAGGACCAGGTGGCCAAAAGGGGCACCACGGTGCAGCTGGAGTGTCGGGTGAAGCACGACCCCTCCCTGAAGCTCACAGTCGCCTGGCTGAAGGACGATGAGCCTCTCTACATCGGAAACAGGTTTCTATTCCTTCCTTCTCTCTTCCTGGTGCGAGTCTGGGCCCATTTTCTTCCTTCTTGCCCTCGATGACACATTGAGGGAACCTGAGGACAGGGAGCCTGCATCATGCGTGTCCCTCAGGAACTGCTGCGGAGGGGGTGACAGCGCCAGTGTCTCCCCCACCCCGTGTGCTCTCTGCCTCTTTCCCCCTCTTCTCTATCTCTTCTCTTTTTCCCACTCCTTTCTCTCTTCCCTCCTTCTCTCTCCCTCTCCCCTCACCCCTTTTCTCCCTCCCTATGCACCCCTCCTCCCTTCCTCTTCTGCTACGAGGTCCCCTGGGGCTCCATCTTCAGCCCCGCTTGCAGTGCCCCTGTTCTCCAGCAGAAGGCAGGGCTGGCCCGAGCTGCCTGCCACTAGGGTGTTAGTGGGGCAGTCTCAGCAGGTGGGCACCTGGACCGCTTTTACTAGACCACACCGGCTCCCTTGTCCAGATTTAAGTGGTGTGGGGGTGAGGGGAGGCATCGATAGTATCTAAAAGTACCGACGGGTGTCTCTAATGTGCAGTCAGGGACGGGGAGGGCTGGTCCGAGCCTCTCCCTCCACAGGGCTCTTTGTTGTAGCCCGTAACATCTTAGGGGGTGGTGCAGGGTCCCGAGGCCAGACAGAGGCAGCAGCTGTTGGCACAACCATCTGACTTTTCCAGGGGTGCACCCTGCAGGTAGGCATAGGCATCCGTGCCCTCAGTGGGCGCCCACAGCTTTCCCAGCCCACTCTGCTCTGTGGTGCCCACCTCCCTCCGCAGGAAAGAGTCCAGAGAAGCCAGGACACCTGTTCTGAGCCCAGTGCACAGACTGGTCTGGGATGAAGGGAGAGCTGGAACTAGGGGAAGAGGAGGGACACCAGCCTGCCTTTTGGGGGTGGACCTAACTGTGCCCTCATTCGGGAGGGGAGCACGGCATCAGAAGGGCACAGAGAATAGACACTAGGGAGTTGGAGGACACGGAACGTGGCTCAGAGCCACTTCTGCTTGACCCGCTTGCCTTTTACCCTCCTTCAAGCCCCGAAGTGCTCCAGCTATCGGTGAAGACCAGGCCCCTCTCAAAGCACTGGGAGGGAGCCTCATGTCCCCTGCCAGGGGCTATGGCTGTCCAGCCCAGCCTGTGATGCTTCCCTCTCACTCGCCATCCCCACTCCAAAGGAGAAAGCAGGCAGTGCCCAGAGCTCCCCCTGCCCCACTGTCACCCCACTCACCCTCCTCCCAACCCCTCCTGGTGCCCCTGCAGAATGAAGAAGGAAGACGACTCCCTGACCATCTTCGGGGTGGCCGAGCGGGACCAGGGCAGCTACACCTGCATCGCCAGCACCGAGCTGGACCAGGACCTGGCCAAGGCCTACCTTACTGTGCTAGGTAACTGCCACTGCTCACGTGTGCTGTGACCTCCCCCGTCCCAGCCCTTCCCGAGGCCAGAGAAGCAGTGGGCGCTGGACAGGCCCCAGGACAGGTCCCAGGCCATCGCCTGCGGTCAGCGGGCTGGGCAAGCATGGTGATCTCCCGCCCTTCGATGGAAGGGTTAGGAAGCCGCTCCTTTCCCAGCAAGCTGTGCCGGACACCTTACCTCTGGGTGGAATCGTTACTCGCCTAAACTCTCAACGGATGGGCACTTGAACGAGAGAGGGAAGGTGGACAGGGGGTGCTGCTTGTGATCGCTTTTACCTCTGTACCAGTTAAAACAATCCATCTTTGAAGCCAGACTGCATTTTGAGTTTGTCCTGCCAACGCCTTCGGCTAGCCTCCCTCCCCCTCCCACGCGGCTCCTGTTTCCTGAGGGGATTTTATAGAGTGAGCGCTCTGCACTTAGCAAACTGATCCCATCATGCTCTGCCCTATGTCTAAGCCAGACCATAAATACTGAGCCATCCAGACCCCAGGGGAAGATAGCCTTTCCTGTCCAGGGAAACACATGCCCTCATGTCCCCGCGTCAGCTCTGTCTTCTGTCTGGGCACCCTATCGCCATTACTGTTGGTCCACTCTGTCCCTCCGGGGGTGGCAACTCATGGTCCCTGGGGATGGTGGTCCCAGGCACATGGTGGCATTGGGAGGGGAAGGAGACAATCCGCCCTCCACCCTGCCAGCCATGGAGGAAGCACGGGGGGGTCTTCATGGAAGCGAAGGTGAAGCTGTGCCCAGAACACCTCCACCCAGGGCAGCTGTTTAACCCTCGGCCACCTCTCCCCGTCCTTCTAGAACACCTGTAACCCCGGATAACTTGCTAACCTGGATAACCCGTCTTACCTTTGCAGCTGATCAGGCCACTCCAACTAACCGTTTGGCTGCCCTGCCCAAAGGTAATTCATACTAATCACAGGACCCCTGCCAAAGCCCACTCTCGGTAGCTGGCGGGTGGGGTCGGAGGAGGAAAGTGCTGCAGGCAGGCCGTGCCGGGCGGAGGCAGGTGGGTAACAGTCCCCAGTCACTGCCAAACCCGATTCCTTTCAAGGGCCCCGCCCCCCACCCTGCAGCCCTGCCCCAGCCCCACTCCCGGCTTCCTGCACCTTCCCTAGGTTGGGCTTGGAAGCCGTCGGCTGCTGTTCCACCCCATCCCTTCCTTCTGGCCACACTCCCCACTTCCTTGTGGGGGCCTGTTCTCTCCCCCCAGCTCTGGCCTCAGAAGTAGGGAGGGTCCAGTCGGGAAAGGCCCACTCACTTCAAATTACCCAGAGGCCCGTCTCGTTGGCAGCCTCCCCCACCTGCCTGCTGCACACCTTCCCAGTCTGCATCCGCATGCGCGCACACAGACACAAATGTGGGCTCCTGCAACCCCCCTCCCAGATCCTCCCAGTAACCAGCCAGAGTACCGAAATAACTGGTTCAAGCAGCCAGGATGGGGAGACAGCCCACGTACCCCACCAGGCCGCAGTGAGGTGGCTTTATCCCCAGGCCAGGATGGCCCTTACACACACAGAGGAACTCCAGTGAGACTGGGGCCCCTGAAGGTGCCGCCCCAGCCCTGTTTGGACTCTTGTTGGGGGCTCCTCTGCCCTGCTGTCTGTCACTGAAACTCTAGACTAAGTCCCTATCCCCACCCTGGCCTGGTCCTCTGCCTTTGTCCCTCCCACGCTCCTAACCGGGCCGCCTTGCTCAGCTCTCCAACACCCTCCTGGGCTCCTGTCCCCTCAGAGCCTTGGCACACAGAGTAGAAGGTAATTATCCCGAGAAAATGAGACCAAATCCCACACTTGCTCACCAGTTTCCCTACAGGCGGCAAGCATGGGTCTCATGAAAAGGGCACATTTTCCAAATGCTCACCCCTAAGAATAGCCACAGAGATGGGATGGGTTGCTCCCTGTTCTCTCGGTGCCCTACATCCTTTCATGCTGTTTTGGGGTGGTGGAACTTGAAGTCCCCTCTTCATTCTTCCTCAGCCCCCTGAGGGAATGGGCTGGTCCCTTTGCCGACCCTTCCAGGCAGGCTAGGGCTGGTGCCTGCGGGTGCTGACCCCGGCCTGTCAGGGACCTGTTGTAGGACAGGGTCCAAGGCTGGGGCCGGCGCAGGGACGGGCTGGCTCTAACTGGGGAGCCCCGCGTGGTGTCTTCTCCCTTTGCTGCCAGGACGGCCAGACCGACCCCGGGACCTGGAGCTCACGGACCTGGCCGAGAGGAGCGTGAGGCTGACCTGGATCCCAGGGGATGATAACAACAGCCCCATCACAGGTCAGCCAGGGGCCCTGCGCTCCAATCCAGAAAAGAGGGATGGATGGCAGCCTGGTTTCCAGTAGCAGCCGGAGGCCTTGCCCCGGTTTCTGGTCCCGCTTCCACCTCACCTGACGTGTGCCCCAGGCTCTTCACAGAGCACACGCAGGCCTTGTTCCCTTCTCAGTGTCTGGGGAGGAACTCTCCCTGTGCCTTGGTCTACCCAAGGGAGAGTGTAAGGACTAGTGGCAACCACGCAGGAGTACGTCCGAGAACTCAGCCACCTCGGCTCCCAAACAGTGCTGTCTTCCTTGCCCACTCAGACTACGTCGTCCAGTTTGAAGAGGACCAGTTCCAGCCCGGGGTCTGGCATGACCATTCCAAGTTCCCGGGCAGTGTCAACTCCGCCGTCCTCCAGCTGTCCCCGTATGTCAACTACCAGTTCCGCGTCATCGCCATCAACGAGGTGGGCAGCAGCCACCCCAGCCTCCCCTCTGAGCGCTACCGGACCAGCGGGGCGCGTGAGTACCCGAGAGCTGACGGCCAAGGTGCTGAACCCTGGTGCCCCGAGGCCACGCTGAGCTCCCCCCGTTCCTGGTCACGTGAACATGGCAGGTCACTTATCCTGTCCAAGGCTGGACTTCCTCAGCTGTGAGACGGGGAATGATAGCATCACCGCCTCCATCACAGGGCAGTTTGAAAATGCGGTTTGGGTACCTACTGTGATGCCTGGCATATCGTAAGCACCCAGTAAATGCTAACTCTGGTTATTATTACTAATATCCTTAATAATTCTTGATCGTCTGCTTTAAAGGGAAGTGCTACGACAGCGACTTGCAGTAGAAATGTATAATCTGGTGTTATGTCAGATTTCTTTTCCTCTCACGCTTGGGTAATGTTTAGATTTCTGAAAATACACCAGCTCATTGAGAGTGGAGCTGCTCCCCCAAAACGTTGAATGCCAGGGATAAACCAGTCTGGTATTCAACTTCTTTAGTGGATAATCCATGACGGGGATAATCCACATTGAGTTGGCTGTCGGGCCCATCCGAAGTATGGCAAGCCTTATGACAAATGCTGTCTAGTGAGGGATTAAAATTCAAAAGAAATTAGCCCTGCTTGGTGGGGGTGGGGGAGGTTCAGTCTTAGCTAGGAAGGCACATCTTCCTCATGAGAAAACCGCACAGTGAGTTCGGTTGCCTGAGGGACAGTGTGCAGAGAGACGCTGAGGAAAGACGGCCACAGAAGGCTGGGAGGGGGAGAGGTGGCTCGCTGTGCCCGTAACACACATCGGACCTGAACGTTGCATCCCCTTGGGTTCCAGCCCCCGAGTCCAATCCCGCCGACGTGAAGGGAGAAGGCACCAGAAAGAACAACATGGAGATCACATGGACGGTAAGGGTCCTTTCCCAGCCCACCTCTCAATGGACCCGCTCGCTTGGCCTTGAGCACCTGAGAGCCCTTTTGTTCTTTACACCCCTGAGACCCCAAGGCCGCTCCCTGCACTGGACATCCAGGGGCCAAACAGGAACATTGTCTAAGAGCAAGATTTCAGACAGAAGACAGGAGCAGAGGTGACCAAGGAACATAGCTAGTCTGGCAAAATCAGAGAGAGGATGAGCAAACGAAAATGGACTTCTCTAGGAGAAGGAGGGGTCTAGAAAAGATTTAGCCTGAACGTCGGTGCCCAGTGTTGGTGTGTTCTGGAGTACTCCCACCAGAGATGGTTGGGGGTGGAGGGGAGACCAGTGCCCGAGCTGCTTTGACTGCAGGCTTTCTTTTAGTCCAGGAATGAATGAGAGGGCACAGAAGCTTCTCTCCGGGCCAGGATTGAAAAAATCCCATCTTCATCTTGGCTCACTATGTTTTCCAAACCAAAATTGAGACATGCGGGGTTTTTTTCCAAACCACTTCCAAGTCTGAGAGATGCACATTCAGCCATGGAAATATTAACATTTCTGTGCTGTCGCCACGAGTAACAAGCAGGGAGATACAGGCGTGTGGGATCACGGCTGTCCCCATCTTTCTGAGGGCTGCTCTCACAGCAGCCTGGGCAGCTGGGCCGAGTCCAGATTCAAGACCTTGGGGCTCATCTTCAGGACCTTGCAAGGACCGGCTCTTGGTCTCCAGCCCTACAGGGGACTGCTTCCTGGACCAGGCCCTTAGGGAACGAGGAACAGAGTTGCACCCACCCTTAGCTGCTGGGCAGGCAGGACAGTCACACATAGATTCCGTAGAACCCAAGCCAGTTCCGGACTTTTGAGTTCATTGGCAGCGGGCATGCTGTGGCTAAACCAAAACTCATCCCTCTCCGTTAGAGAATGTTCTACGATTCTCTTGTTTTGTTCTGCTTACCACTCGGTCACAGGAGAGTCCTGTTGAAAATTAAGCTTTGGTTCCCTGTGTACTTGCAAATGTGGGTGGCTCTGGGAGTGAGAGTGACTAGGTCTTGGGTGAAGCCTTTGTCACGGAAAATCTACATGTTGCTGAATTCATAAGACTCTGGGCTTTGGGGGACTTGGTGTGAGGGTGGCACGCTCTCCCAGTGCCACAAGGGGGCCAGTGAGGGGCAGATCGGGGCAGGGTGCCTGGCACAGAAGGAGAGTGCAGGCTGTGGGTGGGTCTGCGCTCCACCCCTGCCCTTGATCTCTCCCTGCTCAGCCCATGAACGCCACCTCCGCCTTTGGCCCCAACCTGCGATACATCGTCAAGTGGCGGAGGAGAGAAACCCGAGAGACGTGGAACAACGTCACAGTATGGGGCTCCCGCTACGTGGTGGGGCAGACCCCCGTCTATGTGCCCTATGAGATCCGAGTCCAGGCCGAAAATGACTTCGGGAAGGGCCCTGAGCCCAACACTGTCATCGGTTACTCCGGGGAAGATTGTGAGTACCCTCCCCCGTCCCCAAGCAAGGATCCTCACAGCAGGGCTGCACGAAGCCAGCCTCACAAACCAGGAACCTCGGGGTGGGTCATGGGACTTCCAAGAACATCCTGGGAGGACAGTCGGTTCCCAGGAAAGAGAAATCCCCTGTGGTAACCTCGGGCAAACAGGCCCCCGATAATGTCAAGAGCGGCAATGTCATCACCCGAGTGCTAGTTAGAATTGCTGAACATCATCACCTGGTCTAATACTCCCATTTTATGGATGTGAAAACTGAGGCCCTGCAAGGGAAAACCCTTGTCAATACTACACAATAGCAAATGTCAGGCTTGAAAACAGAAGCCAGGCCTTCTAATCTACCTCAGTGCCAAGCCTTGCTAGTGCCAAGCCTCCAGGACTCTCCCTCCCAAAGAGCCATAATTAGACTCCCCCACAGGAAGCAGGGCCACAGACTCCTCCCTGGCTCCCCAGGGGAAACCTCGAGAACTAGAGAAGGTCTCCAGAGCCCCAGACTGGAATGATCCAGACCAGCTACCGCTGGCATCCCAGGGTTGCCCTTAACCGTTGGAATTGAGCACACAAAGAGAGGTTCTTTGGAGGCTAGCCTTGCTAAATCAACAAGATTCTGGGCATGTATGTGGAAGTATATGCCTGGCTTTTAAGATGTCGGTGTCCTCCCTATCTCCAGCACGTCAATTCAGTAGACTGCTGAGCAAAGCGGGAGGGTCGGCGGAGCCCGTCCTGGTCAGGGTGATTCAAGAAAAGATCACGTAGGCGGATGGGGTGGCCAGAAGGAAGGGAGGAGGAGAGTCTTGGGGAGTTGCAAAGGCCAATGCTGGGGTCAAGAGTAGGGCCCATGCACCACTTTCCTGGAGGTGATTATGGGTTGGACCCACTCGAGAATAAGCGGATAGTATCAGCAGACTCTCTGTCCATCCTGCTCCTTGCCTCGTCGTGGCAGACACTTCCAGGCAGGAGACGGACGGGAACTACCGGCTGGTGAGTATGGAATGAGCAGTGTCTAGTCGTGGACTTCATGGACCCGCCCACAGTTTCCATGGCACCTGCCGACCCCCCTCGGCCTGTGCTCTGCTGGACGAGAGGGATGGGCCAGAATTGCTTCTGCAGCGGAGCGCAGAAAATGGAGGCGAGAATCAGTCCCAGGGGAGGGAGCTCTCTCTCTTCGGGGAGTGGAGGATCAGAATCCCCTCCCGAAGGAAGTTAGGGCATCTTCAGTCTGTGGCTGAAGTTTTCTTCAGGGTCCTGGTAGGAAACGAGTGTCACTCAATGGGGACTATCTCTAATGGGAGGACAGGGTTCGAGGGAAAAGAGCAAGGTATCAGGAACCACCCAGAGGGCTAGCAACAGCAGGACCCCAGTATAACATTCCGAGCCTTGAAGGGGCAGCGGCCGGGGGAGTCCCCACAACCAAGGGGTAGGACCTTGGGTAGAAAAGTGCGATGCTGTCCACCTGCAGCCCCGCAGACAGGAAGCCAGGGGACTAGGTACCTCCCTCTACCCCTGCCCTGGGGTCTCCTGTTGACCTTAGCTATTGAGCAAACCCACCGGTGGCCTGTGAACAGGAGGCCAGCTGACACAGTCCGGAGAGGGCAGCCGGCTGGGGCACAGAGCAGGTGGTGAAGAGTAGTGCACGGGATGGTGGGGCAGACGGAGGCTACCCAGCTGGGAGGATAGTGGATAACTGCCTTCTAAACATGTAGGCAGATCCTTCCCACCCAGACGGCCGCCCTCTTGTCCTGGCCTTCCCCCGTGCCCTCATGGAGTACCCAGGGTCCAGAGTGGGGTGAGAGACCAGCTGGCAGAGAACCAGTCCAAGTCCGAGGGGACCCTCGAGTCCAGGGGCCAGCCCTGCTTGCTTAACCAGCTCTCTGTCCCAACGCATTGCAGATCCCAGGGCTGCACCCACTGACGTTAAAATCCGAGTCCTGAACAGCACAGCCATCAGCCTTCAGTGGAACCGCGTCTACCCCGACACGGTGCAGGGCCAGCTCAGAGAGTACCGAGTGAGGAAACCAGCGCTCAGCCCCGCCTAACCACCCAGCTTGCTAACCAGGGCAAGGGGGTAGCAGATGCGGGCCATGGGCTACTTGGGAGGAATCCTAGGGATTGTTGTTGGATCCAGAGTTGATTCAAGAAGATGATGTCTAGTGTTAGCCGTTCAAAAATACACCCTGAAAAAAAATTACGTGTATATCCCCAGGCGTGTCCTGCAAGAGACACGCTGAGAGGTTCTGCTCCGCAGAAAATCACGCGGAGGGCTGTGGGTTTGGGTTGACACTGCGTATCGCTCAAAGACACGTGCAAGCAGACACACGTGCATCTTAGGGACAGTGTTGAGGCACCCCTGAGCTACACCCCTCCCCTCGCCTAATGGCCCCCGCTGGGCTGCTTGCCTCACCCAGTCCGGTTTCAGGAAGCCCTCACTAACAGGCAGAGCCACCAAAAGGCGTAAACACCTTCCCCGTTGTCGCAGCCAACTCCGGAGTACCCAGGGCACGGACCGCCAAGGCCCTTGGCTTCTCCTGGTCTCCCTGCCTGTGGGCAGCTTCTGTGCATGTGTCTGCCCTCTTGGAAAGGGCAAGCTGAGGCAGGCAAAAGGAAGAGAAATCCAGGTTATGCCAGGCTCTCCCTTTATTTAAAACTTGTCCGGGAAGTGACAGAGGCTGGAAGCGTGGGCCACTGCAGGTTCTGTGACGTGGGGGTCACTGGGAGTTGGCTGTGGACAACCGGGGCAGAATGGAGGGGACCAGTCTCTTTGGGGACGTGAATTCGGGAGGTAGGGGAAGGAAGGCAAGAGGATGTATCCACTTCAATGAGCTCTTCCCCAGCACTTGACTTGCACCCTTAACCTACTTGCCTGGAGATGTTTCTGGCTAAAGCTCCCTCTGGGTCCCCTTCTTAAGTGTGGACCTCCGCCTGCCTTTGCCGTTGGAGGCCCAAGTGACGCTGGTGTGGCAGCCTGACCTGGGCCTTCTTACCTACTGCTAACCATACCTTGTGTCCCAAACTCTCTTGACTCTACCCATAACACTACCACCTTCGGAAGGCCATCCCATTCAAGTTCTTGCCACCAGGCAGCCTGGTGTCCACTGACCTGGACGTGTGCCTAGCCCATTCTAAAGGTCTTCAAACAATTTTAAAAGAAATGGTTTGACTTCAAAGGATTAAATCAACTCTCCTATTCAGACTTCCGGGGGTAACGTGTTCCTTTTCAGCTCCTGCCTACTGCCGGTCTAAACTCATACTAATCCAGCTCAACATGACGTGGCCTTTGAGCCCAGAAGAGAGCTTTCCATGCCTGGACCTTGGCCCGTATCTGTGGTTCCGGCATGGACTCCATGAGCAACTTGTTCCCCAGCTTGGAAATAAGTGTCCACTCCATCAGTAACTTTGGCCAACTTGCCTGTTTCCCAGAGAGGTCCTGTGGCTCAGAAAATGATTGAACCCCAGACCCCCATTTCCTGTGTGACGTCAGTTCGTACTCACTAGGGGCTAGTGAATGGGGACTCACAGGCCGCTCCCCCAGCCCCAGGCGGGGCTGCTGAGGGCATTCGGGACTCGGAGCCTGTGGCAGGCGAAGGGAAGACCGGTCGCTACCACCGGCACTAACAACTAACCCAGCCCCGCCTGACCGTCCCCTCACCGGCCCGCCTCTGTCCCGAAGGCCTACTACTGGAGGGAGAGCAGCTTGCTGAAGAACCTGTGGGTGTCTCAGAAGAGGCAGCAAGCCAGCTTCCCTGGTGACCGCCCCCGTGGCGTGGTGTCCCGCCTCTTCCCCTACAGTAACTACAAGCTGGAGATGGTCGTGGTCAATGGGAGAGGCGATGGGCCTCGCAGTGAAACCAAGGAGTTCACCACCCCGGAAGGAGGTAGGTCTGACCTGCAGCTCTTCGGGGTGGGGCAGGACAAGGGCAGCACCCCCAGGTGGGCAGGAGCAGCCCCGGCGGCCTGGGCCGGAGAGCACAAGGTGACTTCTGCGTGACCCCAAGGCGCCGATGTCCTGCGAGCCAAGCAGCTCCTGCCATTCGCACAGTGCTCCATCACCGGGGTGGCCTGCCCCGACGGGACGTTGTGTCTCAAGAGAAGACCTGTACCGCCTGCTGACAGAATTCCAGACGGGCTAGCAGACTGACCCCCTGCCGAGGGCACTGCGGGGGCCCGGGCCACCCCCACCACGGGAGGCCGAAGCACGGTCACCCTGATGACCAGAAGCACCCGGCTTGTTCCCCAGTACGCAGGACCTTCACTCAAGAGTTCTCTCAGCACTGTGATCCAGAAGCCCATGTGCACGGTGGCCCTGCAGGGGGAGCCCTGCCTGCAGCTGCTTCCAGGTCTGCCTGGTCCTGGGAGGCAGACACCTGTGTGAAGTTCACCATGTCCTCGTTTATGAGCTCGGCTTTTGCTTTGCCCTCTTCTCTTTCTCCTCCCACCCTTCTTAACTGCTTTTTTCCCCCAGTTTTCTTCTCTGCCTCCTTTGTTCTTCCCTCTTATTTTCTTGATTGGTAGCTTTCCTGCCCCCTCGTTTTGCTTTTCATCTCCAGCCTCTCCCCATCGCTCCCACTCCTGGGGCCCTGCCCATGAGGCCCATCCTCGGCTTCTTTCTCCTCACCCCCGAGCCCCGCATTCTCAGCTTGGAGGCCTGGGCCTGTGCTGAGACCCAGGGTGAGAATCTTTGTCTGAGGACTGGGAACCGCAGCCTCTGTGCACAGCTCTGGTTGGCCCCCCCGCTGGCTCGAAGGCATCTTTGCAGGCGCAGAGCCTAACATCTGCCGGATCCAGGATAGCTGCCAAAGGAAAACCTGACTGCCTTCCTCCCCATTTAAACAGAGTCTGAGCCATGCTTGTCCTAAACAGTGGGGGGAGCAGCATCCTGGATGGGGCGAAGGGCTCTGGCCCCGCTGTGGTCCTCCTGGGCTCTGGCTTAGCAGTTCTCCAGCATGGGGGCTGCCCCAAGGTCAATGCCTTCATACTTGTGCTTTGTTTTTTGTGTGTTTCCTCCTCCTGCCTCTGCCCTCCCCTTCTTTTCCCCTGCCCTCTCCTCCTTCCCCAAGTACCCAGTGCCCCCAGGCGTTTCCGAGTCCGGCAGCCCAACCTGGAGACAATCAACCTGGAATGGGATCACCCGGAACACCCCAACGGGATCCTGATTGGATACACTCTCAAATACGTGGCCTGTACGTTCTGCCCTTCCTTCTCTTAATCCGGGATTCAGAGACCCCATTCTTCCCATTTCACTAAGGAATCGAGGGAGAAAGCCTATGGGTGCAGAGGGATGGGGGTACCAGGGAGAAAGTTCCCCAGAGGATTAGGGGAGGCAGGGAGACCCAGCCCCTTGCCCGCCTGACACAGCTCCTGCAGGGAGTTTCTAGTTGATCGGTGAGACAAAGGGAAATTCTGGTCTAGTGAGGAATTCAACCCTGGGCCCCTCGGGGATCTTAGAGTCTCCAACACCCACAAGTGAGTCTAGCAAAGACAGCTTTGCACCTCATCCCACGGGGTAGACTGCATGCAATCCACACAACACTCGGGGAACACTACACGAGGTGTCATGTATGGTGTGACAACTCTATCTAGAGTGACTGGGTCAGGAGCTTAGTGTCACCATGCGAGGACAGAAGTGTCGTTACATTTGAAAAGCCTCTAAAGTAGGCGATGTTGTACCTCGTTGGGAAGCTCAAAGGGCCAGGTGTTGTGTTGTTGACCGTTGTAATAGCCAACTGTGTGCCTGTATGCTGTTCTGAATCATCCCTGGACCTGACCGTCCCCCCTTTGAGGTACACTGAATAGGCCTTTTACAAAGGAGGCATTAATGATCAAAAGCTCTAGTGGTTTTGCCCTACTTCTGTTTGAAAGGAAGAAAGGACCTTAAAAGTTTTGTCCTTGTTGAAAAGGCCTGGGGATTATAAACTAAGTCTTTCAGAATCAGCCACATAACTTTGCAGTGAGCTGGAGATAATGAGATCAGTGAGAAAACCTTAACCCTGGTGTGTCATTGAAGAGCCGGAAAGTTATTGCCCAGGTCTCTGCCCTTGAACCCCAGTCTCCCATCCCCCGGGTCACTAAGGTCCTGGGGCACACTTCAGTTGTTCTGTTTGCAGCAGGGTCCGGAAGGCTTTCTCCTTCCAGCTGCAGATTACATGACCCACCATGGTCAATGTTGCTGAAGTTCGATTTCACTTACTATCTCTCCCCAGTTAATGGAACCAAATTAGGAAAGCAGATGGTGGAAAACTTCTCTCCCAATCAGACCAAGTTCACGATGCAAAGAGCAGACCCCGTGTCGCGCTACCGCTTTACCCTCAGTGCCAGGACGCAGGTGGGCTCTGGGGAAGCAGTCACAGAGGAGTCGCCAGCACCCCCGAACGAAGGTAGGTGCATTGCAGTGGCCTTGGGGGTGAAAGGTCCCAGCTAATTCGGATGCCAGAGAAACACCCTGACCTGGCCTTCTGGCCGGCCGGCCTTCTGGGATGGAGAGAACACAAGGCTGCGGGTGCTCCAGCCTCCCCCATAGGATACGAGAGAACCCATCTCTTGTGCTGAGAGGTAGGTGCTGGCGATGTATCTGGAAAACTCAGATCTTCTTAGACGATCGCAGTCAGACCTGACCCCCATGTTGCCTTGACTTGCTCAGCTATTTAACATCCATCATCTGTCCTCCTGGGGGGTGGGGGATAGCATAGAGAGCCTGAGTCCATAGTAGAGATGACATGAGGGAAAGCATATCGGAAGTAAACGTGCTAACGAACTTCAGAGGACTGAGGCGGTGTTCGCCCATCAAGGGGGCAGCAATGGTACTAAGCGTGCCTGGGGAGGGCTCTGGGATACCCCTTCTCCCGAGGGCTCAGGGAGCCAAGGAATGGGGGAAGCAGCCTTGAGTGAGGCTACTTGCCAGGATCATGAGCAGAGCGGGAGGTGTCGTCCCTGCTTGCAGCCTGAGCTGGGTGGGGTGTCAGGCCGTGGGGAGGGGGGCGTTGGGAAACAGCCACTGGCCAAGCCAGCTTCCCCAAGAGCAGATGCGCTCAGCTCTTGGCTCCTGGAATCTTCCCAGCCCCGGAGCATCCCCACCAGAATGTGCCTGCCTGGGAAGTCCACTAGAGGGGACTCCAGGCCCACTCGTACCCCTGCTGGCACCCAGAACGTCCAGGATGCCAGGCTGTAGAAGCCTGGATATTGGCAGGCCCCCTACCAAAAGGGGGGAACCCTGCCTCTCCAGAGGTTCCGTGGTGTATTCAATAGCCGTTTCCTGAACCCCTGCAGGTGCTGGACACTGTGCCAAAAACAAGAGATACAGTCTAGAACGGGAGACGTCACAAGACTGTCTCCTTGCTGTTCAGTGTGAGGAATACTAGGTGTAGCTGAGGCAGGTGCAGAGGCTGGGCAGAGGCTGGGCAGAGGAGGCGTCCGTGCTGCAAGAGAAGAGGCAGTGTGAACAGGGATTCTAGGAGCAGACAGCAGGTTACTCTGTGCAATGCTGGCCCCAGAAGGCTGAGGTCCAACTGCCTGACGTGGCCCAGAATGGACCTCCTGAGCACCTCCTCCTCCTCCCAGGAGAGCCCCTTCACTGGGGCTGCCAGGCCTGCTGCTGGGGCTCCCCGCTTCAGAGCCACCCCGCATCCCTCCCCCGCCCTGCCCCCGGGCCAGCAGGCCAGTGCTGAGGCAGGTGGGAGCTGGGACGGGCAGAAACTGGAGAAAGGCTGAGGGTCCTTCTCTGGTCTTGCAAACCAGGTGTGGGCCACATGATAAGCTCGCCTCCTAGTGTGTAGTGTGCTCGTCGACCCCTCTGGGCCCTCGGGCAGCTGTTAGGGCTGGGGGCCTTTGGGTAAGTGGCTGATAATATGCCTCTTACCGCAAGTCTGGCCAGACAGGGGACAGTGCACTTTCCTGATTCCCTAAGTCTATAAGGAGAGACATCAAGAGAGCCTCTTGTCCCTCCCCATCCCCAGCTCAATGCAGAACATCAGATCAACAAATACCCCATTGTCCAGCCCTAGTGACCACCACGGTACGTTCCGGGGCCCCAGGGGACAAGAGGACAAAGGGAGACTTTCTTCTCCATTTAGGGGTTTGCAGTAAATTCAGGAATTCCTTTTAGGGCTCCCAATCCACAGTTGGGTTTCTTATTTCATAAAGTACAGCTGGTGGGAAAGAACTGGGGCAGCAGACCCTCAGGGCAGGGGCCCCCGGGCTGCCATCTGCGGCAGCTCCTGGGCCTCCCAAGGCTGAGATGGTGTGGGAGAGGGTTCACGACATATGCTCGCCCCTCCTCCATCCACCCCAGCACTACTCACCATCTTCCCCCCAAGATACAAGAACCATCCTTTTGATGGGGCTTAATGTCCTCCTATGCCACCTACACCTTATGCCCTCAATTCTTGGCATCATGGAAGGCCACCCAGCCCGCTTCATAAAGATCATCCAGGCCAAGGAAGGACACACCCTTGGGGAAAGTCCTGGAAACAAAGCACTCTAGGCAGACCGTCCCTATAGCCACCCCTTAGATGATTGTCCTTGAGCGGAGGTAGAATCAGAGTATATTAGAAAGGTCTCCAAAACCCAGGAGGAAAGTTTTCTGTAGGAACATACTAGACCCCGCATGGATGGAGTTGAACATGAACCCCCGACACCAGCTGGCATCCTCAGGGCAGTAGCCAGCACCTGGCCACACGGTCTGGGTCAGGTTTGAGCCAGACGCTTCTCTGCTTGCTTGTCCTGTGGTTTCACCTGTGCTCTGTTTTGTCTTCCCTCTCTCATCCTCTCTCCCTCTCTCTGGCCATCTTGGGCGCTGTGCTCTGAAGCTACTCCAACCGCAGGTACCGTACCAGCCGCGGAGGTAATGGGCGTGGCATGGGACAGTGCAGGTGGCGCCCAGCCCAGCCAGGGTGGAGAAGGAGGGAGAAGCTCGGGATGAAAGCATGCTCCAGACTCACTCTTTCAGGGGCTGGGAAGCCAGACTGTCCAGAAGGATGTGTGTGGAGGATGGGACCAGAGGAGGTCAAACCCTCCCCCTCTTCCCTTCACTTACTCTTGGCCCCCCTCGGATGGCTTAGGAGGGGCCCCCCCACCCATGGGCTCCAGACCTAGTCTCTGCACCTGCGGCTTTCTTGGAAGCTGAGAGATTCCTTCCCCTGACTGACCTGGGCCCTTGCCTAGTGTTGGCGTCTCAGAGCGCAGAGAGAGGGTCTGCAGCCCTTGGGGGGCCGGCTGGGCCCCTTGGAGGAATGCCGTACTGTGCTGTCTCTTGGTCAGGCGGCCATCCCCCGAAAGGGTGACCTGTGGGTGAGCACACTGCATGCTGACCATGCATGCTGCATGGGGGCCCGGCGCCAGCTCCGCTCCCTACCATAGGTTCTGCTCAGTGACCATGAGGGAGCTTGTCCTTGGATAGGGCCAGGTGCTCCAGGACCTGGAGTCTTAGTGGGCACCATGGGCTGATTGTTCGCTTGCCCCTTAGAAACCCAGATTCTCCGTCTTCAGCATGAAGAACAGCCTCCACTCTCGGGGTCCGGGACGTAAATTCACAGCAGAAGTGAGGAGTGGGCGGGCAGGTCCCGGCTTAGGAAATGGCCTGCTGCCCACAGAAGGCCTATCCTCAAGCTGGAGCTGCTAGGCAGGGGACCCCAGGGTTCCTTCCCCAGTCCTGCTCTGAAGCGGAGGACAAGGCTCCCCCTGGCAGAGCAAAGGCCAGGGGGCAGGGGATCACTAGAGCCTCCTGAAGCTCTAGGCAGCGGGGAGCACTGAGAAGCAGGTGAAGAACCGGAGGGTTGGCTTATGAAGACGATTGCCTGACCTGGTTCCTCCCACCCCCATTTTAGGTTGATTCTTTTTCTGTTGCACCCCCGCTTCCTTCAGTTTGTGTTTGTTTTGCCAAATCTGTGGGCGATGCGCAGCCATCATCCTTCCCTCTCCCCCGCCCTTGGCTCCCCATCCCCCCTCCACGTCATCACCCAGGCTGGTGGGTCCCAGTACCTCCCCACAGGGCCCGAACCACCTCCACCGGGATATGAGGTGGAGAGATGACCTGGGCCTGGGGACCGTGGAGAAAGCCATCCTTGTACTCCAGGGTCTGCCCTGACTTTCTGACGCAACTTGGCACAAGGGTCTCTTCTGCAACTATTCTAGCAGGTGCTCAGGGTAGCCTAAGCAGGCTTAGTGAACATAGAAGGGGAGACATAGGACACCGAGAGAATCCGCTGGAAGCTCCTTGGTCAAGCAGCTCCCAGCCTGCCTCCCCCCTTTCTGGCACCCTGGGACCCAAGGCAGGTGGGTTGGGTAGCAGGGAGTCCGCCTTGCTCAGCGAGCATCCGAGCCAGCCTGGGCTGCCCCTCTCACGAGTGGCACCTGCGAGGAACAGGTGATCATTCCAAACCCCCCACCTTCTGCTCCCCGTTTAGAAAGGACCCAGGCCCATCGTGGTATGGGCAGTGAGGGCAGGGTCTCTGACCCTCCATCAAATATGCTTCCTGGGCTCTAGCTTCCTTGTGACATGACGGTAGAGGCACAGAGCTCGTCTTTGTAAATGACATGTGCTCATGGCATCGGCTGTTCTCGGTTGTGAATGCTCAGGAACCTTCCGCAGTCTGCAGGTGCCCAGCAATGGAGCCTAGGTTCAATGTTTCAGACACGGGTGTGTTGTCCAGCCCACTGCTCCCTTCCCTCTCATCTTCCCCGAACCCAGGTGTGTTTTCCCCACGCTGATCTATTCGTATCTTACCCGCTGAAAACAATCCCTCTCGTGCTTCCGTGTCTGTAGCCTCTCAGGATTGCTGCCCATCTGGCCTGGCCATCTGTGGTTTGGCCAGGGTAGTCCGTGCGCCATGTGGCCATTTTTGGACTGAACCTGCCACCTTGGAATGTCTGGAAACTGCTGTCCTCCTCTGTGACTCAGATCTGCAAATGTTTGCTGGGCAGCTCCATGGCAGGTTCTGGGGTCAGCAAGATGAGTGAGACAAGTCCTCTCTCCTCAATTTTCTCCACCTCGTCTGTGGTGTTTCCCGAACCTCTGGTGGCAAACCATCAGCCACGGCCGGGGTGCCTTCCGCTGAGCATGACAGAACCCATTAGGCTGACATGGCCTTTGGGTAGGGGTGCTGTGCTTCCAGCTCTAGGCCCACCCTGGACCCCCCCACCGCCCACCCCCCACCTTCCTCTCTGTTGCCAGGCTGCTGCTCTCCACCGATCACTGACCAGGGTCGTTCTCCAGCCCCTAATTCCTGCTTTAACTGGACCGGACATCCGAGCTCAGCAACGGGCCTGTCCAGCCTGCGAACCACTCTGTCTATAAGCCCTTATCCCCTTCTGTCCTCTACCCAAACCCCACCCCAGGGGATGAAGTCCTCTGGGTCTCCTTTGACCTGAGCACCGGACAATTTCCCCATGAAAACCTGCCTTCCCCTCTCGCCTGTGAGCCTCCAGCAGCTCACTTCCCTGACCCAGAGCCTTTCCATCCGGCCTCTGCCCTCCCTGTCTCCCTGGCCCTGTCCAGCCATGGGACAATAGACAGAGCTAATGAGTGGGTCAGAGAGAACAGTGATTTGCCAGCTGTGACCTCAGCCAGCTGAGGCTGCCGCCTCCATGGAGACTCCAATGGGAGGACGCTTGGGAAGCCACTCCTTGTCTCTTGTTCCCTCTTACTGATACCCCGAGACTGTTGCCGCTGAGCTGAAGGAAAAGCAGCTGGGTGGCCGTCATCAGAAATGCTTCCGTCTTGTCACGCTTGGCAGAAGGGACCGTTGACAGGGGAGGGACAAGACCGTGAAGCATCCTCAGAGTCATTTCCCATTCTTGTCTCTGGCCAGCAGGGCCCAGGAAAAAAGTTGCCCTAACCTAGCCTCTCTTAGCATCTTTGTTTCTAGGGCTGCTCCCTGGAACGCCCAGGGAAGTGTGTGCGAGCCTAGCTGTGGGCCTGTAGGAGTGTAGTGTGTGTGTCTCTGCTTTATGAGAACCAAGGGGCATGTGAGAGCGTGTATAGCTTTGGGGGAAATGCCACTGATTCTGGGGGCCCAGAAATGTAACACCACCGCCCAGGTGTGCAGTACACAGAACAGGATGATTTTAACTCAAAAAGAGTTTTTTCCCCCAAAGCTTTTTGATGATGCCTTTTAAAAAGTCATAGAAAAGGAGGGTCCTGTGAACATTGTACTTGCCAGAAATGGTTAGAAAATATACCATTGATAAGGAACCAAGTCAGAGCAGGTCCTGCCCAGGCGGTCAAGATAGCCTCTCCAGGTTCCCTCCTGCAGCACAGAACAGCAGGGAAAAGCCCATGTGTGTCCGCGGCCACCGGAGCTACAAGGGGCCGGGCCTGGGAGAGAGCTGACCTTTGCCTTGTGGGGCCTCTCCGGCTTTCCCATGTGTTTGTCTGGTTTGGTGAGTGGGCTAGGTGGATTCCTTCATGCACTGAGCTGGAAAGGCCTGGGGCCACCTGGAAAGGCCTGGGGCCACCTTGGACTAATACGTCCTCGAACAGTGACTTTGACAGGGAGAGTTGTCCCCAACCCACGCCCCACACCTTCCTGATGTCCGTGTTGACTGGAGTATAGGAAATAGAGTGCAGTCTGCTTTGACCCTGTCCAGGAATGTTTGGAATGCGTGGGACATAGCTGGCTACCCAATGTGACTTCTGTGGTCGGCACCCTCAGGGTCCAGTACCGCCTCTGATCTTGCAAATAGGGAAGTGGCGGGGATCCCAGAACACTCTCCGCTTCTCTATGGGGACTTGTAATATTGGAGAGCCAGGGTGATGAAAGGGCCTTTGTTGGTCAGGCTCTTGTTGAAAAGGCCTCGGGTCTCTTCATTCTCCTTCTCTCTTCATTCTCTGGCTCCCTCCCTGCCCTGGCCTCCTTCTGGGTGGTGGGATTCTTATCTTCCTAAACTTCTGGAGCTTTGAGACAGTGGCTATTCCTCGGGGGTTTACAAGTATCTTCTTATGTCTTAACGTCCCTGCCTTTGGCCCCATAAAGTGGACCGTATTCAGATGACAGGAGACGGCAAGGGGGAGAGGGGCTCTGCCTCTCTCTGATTTGCCCCCATCGTTCTCATACTCTCGGCTTTTGGTAATATTGGAACTAGAGACTAGTAGGGCTGCCCTCGGTTAGCTTCCATAACCCTCTGTAGAAGGAAATCAGGCCTATGGAGACAATGTCACACAGATAGACTTAGCCCCCGGGGGCTGACTGACGTCCAGGGTAGCTTTGGATGGGAGATGAGAATGTGAGAGAGAGCACAGATTTGAACCGGTCTCCCTGAAGACTTAAGCAACAAAGAGGCCCCCAAATGTATCTCACTTGCCTCCTGGGATTTCTCCTTCTATCGAGCACAGACTACACTGTGACTGTGAGATGCCATCCCGCGTCCTAATGTGAAGGGAAAGGACCTGGGGCTCCTGGAGCCCTAACGTCCTCGGAAGGGAGGAGTTACTACAAGTCAGGGTGGAGCGGGGTCATTGCAGGAGGGTGCATCACCGGGCAGAGAAGGGAGGAGAGGCAGGGCCACGGACAAGAGCTGAGAGCCTGGGGACGGGCAGACAGAGAGACAGGAGACGCAGACCCCGCTGGGAGGCTGACCCCCAGAGTGGGGACTGTTCTCTCTCTGTCGTTGGGTTTGGGGGTGTTAGAACTCGAGCGGCTGTGAGAAAGTGTACTTTTGGAGTGAATGGCTGAATGGGAGTCTTCCCAGTGCTCCTGCAGGTCACAGCCGCCACCTGCCCCCCTCCAAGGCCGGAGCTCCAGGGCCGGACCCAAGTGCTGCTAACTGGCCTGTGTCCGGGTGGTGCTGGCCGGGGACCCCATGCCGTCCCCGGAGCCTGAGCGAGTCGGTGTGGGTCCTTTTCCATCCTCATCCTCACTCTTGGCGGGGTGCATGCTGGGTGCTTCGAGTCACACAGACCATGAGAAGAAAATGAAACGCGCACGGGGCTTCATTCTCTTCCTGGCCCATGGCTGTGTTCTCTCGCCGCGATCCGTCTGACCCGGTCGGTCACGCTGGGGGAGGCTTCTGGAGCCTGAGCCCCATCTCCTCCCCGGGGCTGCCTGCCTTGCACGCGGGGCCGCGAGTCCAGGCTGGGGGACGCCCAGACCAACCGGCCGCGGCTGTTCTACATTTCCCTCCCAGCTCCTCCCACGTCGCCCCCGACCACGGTGGGTGCGACGGGCGCTGTGAGCAGTACTGACGCTCCTGCCCCTGCTGCCACCACCGAAGCCACAACAGTCCCCACCATCCCAAGTGTCGCACCTACCACCGTGGCCACCACCACCGCCGCCACAACTACCACCACTGCCGCCACCACCACCACGGAGAGGCCTCCCACCACCACCTCCGGGACTAAGATGCCCGAATCCGGTACTGCCCACTGTCCCTGCGCCCTGTCCCTCCTCCAGAGGCCCCCCGCGTAGGAGGGCGGGTCTGGGGTGCCGTTGGCCGACACCTCCCGTTGTTTCGACCTGGAGAGCACACGGGGATTCTCAGTCCGGGAGCCTGGGGGCACGGAGCACCCCCTAGCGCCGTCCTTGGGTGGCTCTCCACCGCTCCACACCCCCGTTCTAGCCTCAGATCCTTGTTAACAGAGGCCCACACTCCTCAGGCAGGACCCCTGGGTCCCGGATGGGAGGGCTGCCTCCACCTCTGTGCTGAGCAGCAGCTCGGGGCTGAGCACTCTGGAAGGGAGAGAGTGTGGTCAAGGGCAGGGGCCCGACCCTGGATAGTTGGCCTGAGAGGGCTTCCTGCCCCTGCCATGTCACTTCCAGCCCTGCAACAGAGAGGAGAGGGGCATGGTCGGCCCTGCTGGGTAGCTCTGTTCCCAGAGCCCTGCTCTTCCCTCGCCCTCTCCCAACAAAGCACATTTACAGCCCCCCCCCCCTTTTTAAGTGCTTCCAGGAAAGAACACTGCTAGGGAGCCCCATAATGCCCAAGGGTGCTCTGTTACTCTTCCCACTTACATTCCCCACACCCCCAGATGGAGGGAGAATCGCAGCCTTTCTCAGGGCCCCTGGTAAGAAATGATCCCAGGGCTGGCCTGCTGAGCCCAGAAAATGTGCGGTTCCTCCATCATGCATCCAGGCCAGGAAGCTCTGTTCTTCCAGCATGAGGAGACCCTCTCAGGAATCCAGCCATACTTCTAAGAACCAAGCATCAAACACTCTTTCGTGACCATTCGGGGAGGGCCTCTAGCTTGCAGAGCCCCCAGGCCAGCTGTAGAGTCAGTGTGACGCAGCTGACAGGACAGGCAGGAAGCACCCAGAACCCCGTGCCGGCAGCTGTAGGATGGTAGGTGCCCCTGAGTCCTGGGCAAGTCCCTTTACCTTCCGGGGCCTCACTTCTCAGCACCTGAATGAGGACGGAGGCTTGATGCACCTGTGAGTATTGTCTTTAATTCAATTCCATGGAGTTACACGAGCCCTAAGGGCACAAGGGATACATAACTGACATTGTGTTCTTCAGGCCTTGAAAACACCGATTTGCTTTAAAGGTATCATATCTAGAATTTAAACGATATGGACTCTAGGAGGACGTTGGCCGAGGAGAAGCCTGGCAGGCCGCTAGAGGCTGCCACCAGTAGTTGGGTGATGGGAGTTCTTTGGGGCCACAGGGAAACATCTTTGCCTTATAACAGGGCTCTGTGTCCCCATGAATGCTGTGAGGTCACAGAGGAGATGCACAAAGAATGAAGAAGGGACTGGATCTTGCTCCCCAGCAGAGTTACTTGCCCTCTGGAGAGATTGGCCTTGCTGCCGCATAGGACTAACACCATGGACTCACGTGCGACTTCTAACTGCCCGAGTCACCGCGGAGGACCTGTCCGTGCCCTTGAACTTGTCCTCAGAGCCTGGGGACACCCCTCAAACGTCCTCACTTCCCTTAATGCAGCAGAGTCGCTCTGCCGTCCATGAGTTTTTAAATGATCGTTCATCTTTACCATGTCTTATGCCTTAGGACTAAATATTTCCTAAGTTTGCTTTTTTCAGGGTAAAATGGGACCTTTTATTTGTCCTTAACTTGTCTCTTTCAGACTTCGAGGGATACCCCCTAATTCTCCCATTCCACGACTCAGCAGAACAACCATACTTCCTCTCGCACTGTTTTTTGTAGCAATTGATAGCTCTCCTTCCTAGTCTTTCTCTTTGAACATTTTCTTTAGCGGTCGGCATCAGGTCTCTCTACATGGCATTGCCTTCCCCCAGCTCCCACCTCTAAGCCGTTCTGCTTCCCCATCACCTCACCTTTTCTAGCAGCGCCCCAATCTCCACTACCTTTGAGACCATCAGATTTGGGTCGATATTGTATTGGTGGCCAATCATGAGTTCTCCTAATTCATTCCCACGAGCAAGAACCATGAGAGCTGGGGTTTGGGGTGGCTTAAAGCCACCAGTACCATGGAAACCCGGGCAGATAAGTAAAGAAGCCTGTCTTCTGCCCTCCCCATGGAGAATGCCCCACGGAGCCGTGAGTGGAGTCTCTTTCTTGGCCCCTCACCTAACATGAATCATATTCACCTGGGGCAGCCAGCCGCTGACAAGGTTGTAGCAGAAAAAGCTCTTCTTTGAAGTGAAGACGAGGAGATCTTTTATCACTTCCCCAGCCCTGCAGACGCAGTCACATGTCAAATAGATAATGAATAAATGCATCACCAACGTACTCTATTCATTTATTTTTGACAAGTGAGTTAGTGACAGTGCCCCCTTGCATGCTAATAAAATATACAGGAGCCACACTTGTAAAGTCTTTGAAATACAAGGCTTCACGCTAGAACTCCACTATTAAATCTTTGCTGGGAAATGGGGTAATCAGACTGCTGGGACTCGTGAGAAATGATTACGTTTGAAGATTAGCACCACTCTCCTGTCCACAGGCTATGGTTTCAGACAGCGCGGTGGCTTTGATAAAGTCGCTCCCAGCTCCTAGGCCCTAGATAATTAATGTCTTCCATATTGCACGGAGATCAAGCCTCACAGACAATTTAGTGCTGAGAAGCCAAAAGAACTGGATTCTTCTGGTGTCTGAACCTCTGAGGGTTGGGGGTCAGGAAGGAGTTACTTTCTTTGGGTCCCACCTAGCCCAGGAGAGGGAGAGGAGGGGTTCATACTGTCTCTACTTGGGACTGTGGGGTTGTAGGCCCCAAGTCCCCTTAGACAGTCTGAGGCTATTCCACATAATCCAAGATCTTGTTGACCAAGGACCACAGGAACTCCAGAGGTCCCCACCTGGGTTACCGTTCTCCACTCTCAGAAGCCCTGTAAGGCTTTCCCACTTTTGGTCCTCCCCTCCTACACATCACAACTCTCGAGGGCCTTCGAAAGATCCCTCTCTCCTTCTTGTAGAATGTCTGTGCTTGAAGGGAACGAGGCTGGGACATCTCTGGCCCTCTGTCTGTATGCTGGCCAACAGGGCTTTTTCCGGGTTCCTTCCGCCACCCCATTCCAATCCATGACAAGGGATCTAAAAAGGGAAAGAGCCCAGGTTCGAGCCTCCGGTGACATGGATCGAAACTCACTCCTTTTTCATTCCTGTCCCTACCTGTGCGAACACACAGACCGTCTCCAGCTTTCCCTCACACACAGGTCCTCCTGACTGCACCCACTCATACCTGGATGGCGACCTCCGGCCTGGCCACCGAGGCCGCAGCTTGGAGCTCTGTCGGGCCCCGTGCACTGCCTCATCCGAGTCCTCCCTTTCCGAGCGCGCACGTGTGTGTATGTGTGTGTGTGCATGTGTGTGTGCACGTGTGTGTGTCTCCGGAGCTGCCTCCCTCCTCACCACTAACCCCTCTTCTAACCTGCCCACCAGCCCCTGACAGGCAGTCCATATGGAACGTCACGGTGCTCCCCAACAGTAAATGGGCCAACATCACCTGGAAGCACAATTTCGGGCCCGGAACTGACTTTGTGGTTGAGTACATCGACAGTAAGCATTGCTGAGTGGGGGGGGAGCGGCGGCAGCTGCGGCGGGTAGCGGAGATGCCATTAGAGAGATCCTGCCAACTCCCCCAGGCTCCGAGGGGCCTGTTAGCCCGGCTTAATTATGACTTAATGAAATCGATATGCGCTCCGGCGGCAGTGGGGTGGGAAGAGCAGCCGAAGGAGAAGGAAGAGGGCTTCTGAAGCCATTAGTGAAGGTCTAGGGTTGCATGTGCTGGGGAGGACCCAGGTAATGGGGCCCTGCATCCGTTTCCTGCCCAGGATGAGGGTTCTGAATAGCTCCCCCCACCCCCGACCATGAGCCAGACCTCACTTCTGTGTGGATTTCCTTAACTCACAACCCATGTTTCTGGTGTCTCCGCCAGACAGGCTAGGCCAGTTCAGACTTTAGGGTACAACCGTGCTTTGCTCACACAGGAATGCCAGTGGCCTCCCATCCAAGGCACAGACCAGAGCCACTTGTCTCAGAGAGCGGGTGGCTGGAGCTGAGCTGGTCAGTCTTTACTGGATCTTAGGGCCAAGGGTACATATTTATTAGACTGTAGAGTGTGGTCAAGATAGCTGCCTTCTCTGAGGGAAGGGCCCTGCCCCTGACGACTCAGAGCCGCCATGGTGTTATCCTGAGGGACAAAACCAGCTCGCCTAGCCACCTGGGCTAGCTCCCCAAAGATCTCTAAGGACAGAGCAAAGCCAACTCTCAGTTCTCTGGTTGAGGGGTTCACACCCATAGAATCGACACCCCGAGTTTGGTCCTTGCTTTTTCAGCTTCCTACAGCCATCATTCACCTTGCACCCCAGATGCAAGGGCACTCGCTTCTCCTGATGTGTGAATTCTCCCCACAGCGAGACAGGAGAGGTGAAGCCAGGCGTGAGAGCCAAGAAATAGAGTCCAGCCTCACCTCCCTTTACCACGAGGGCTGCTGACCGGCTCTCTGACCCTCACCGGAAAGCTCCCACCCGGGTCATAATGCTTAGTGCTAAGACTGTAGTCAGGAAAGAAAGCTCGAGGAGAAAGAAGAGCGCCCTTGGAGGAAGGGCTGCTGTGTGGAAGAGTCAGCATCGCGTGGAAGGGCTGGGGGAGCTGCCCGGTGACCTCCAGGTCTGTGCAGTGGCCCGGCCCCTCCCCCCATGCTTCTGCCTTTAACCGGTGACCAGGAACCTGAGCACTGCCTCTCCAGCAACTCGTGCCTGGCCCTAGGCTGACTGAGGTTTCTGTTCCCCAGGCAACCATACGAAAAAAACTGTCCCTGTTAAGGCCCAGGCCCAGCCTATACAGCTGACAGACCTCTATCCCGGGATGACATACACGTTGCGCGTTTATTCCCGGGACAACGAGGGCATCAGCAGTACCGTCATCACCTTTATGACCAGTACAGGTGAGAGGGGATCTGGCCTGGCCATCCCCTGCAAGCATGGGGCATTTCATTCCATTCTCAGCTTCCTGCTTGTCTCTTCTCCTTGGAAAGAAGACTCATCCCACCCATTCCCCACCTTGCATGGCGTGTCTCGGCTCTTACTATACGTCAGTCCACAGCTCCCAGGAAGCCAAGAGGAGCCCGAGTGCATGCACAGTGGAGAGGAAGCACCCTTCGGACCCCGAGGCGTGAGTGGGGAGTCCGAAGGAAATAGGATTGTAGGATGAGAACGGAGGAAGCCGCCTGGCTTCCCTGGCTGTGCTTGAAACAAAAGGCCTTGGCGCAGGTGCAAACTTGGGCCCTGTGGCGGGGGCTGGGGGCTGGAAGACTGCAGAGCAGTCTGCCCCGTGCGCACAGGACCTTGCTTCCTGCACGTGGCATTAAGAGATAGGGCCATCCAAGGGTCTTGACTCAGAAATCAGCATGTATGTCACTGCCTTGCCACTGTCATCTGTTAAAAAAAAATTCCAAAGTGCGTGACATGAGTTGTTGGGGGCTTTATTTTGGCTTAATTTTTATCCCAAGTTTGCCGTGGCTTCAAAGTGGTTGATCTTCTGTCGTGTTGGGGAAGAGGAAGAAGTTCTCCAGTGGGAGCAGAGTTCTGGCTCAAAAGGGACTTCAGCTGTCCCTAGAGAAGAACCTCAGTGTGCCAAAGGAGTAGGCCAGCAGGGGCTCAGGAAACGGGAGAAGGTCAGGGTGGGCAGGCAGTTTGGAGACTTGAGGGCACCTGCCCATGTTCGTGTGTATCTTCACAGACGGCCAGGCAGGTGGCCATGCTAAACCCTGGGACCAGGGGCGGGGGGCAGGGGGGATAGCCAGAGAGAAAGGGACCAGTCCCTGCCCCCAGGATGTCCTAGTCAGATGCAGGTTGGTAGACACAAGCCTAGAGGGAAAAAAGAACACACACACATAATAGTTCATATGGCATTCTGAATGTTGACTGAAATACTCATTACTCTTTCTGCGCCTGGCCAGGCTCAGCCTGGCAGCCTGCATCTTGAGCGTCACTACCCATCTGTATAAATGTCTCACTCCACCCCTTCTGGCCTGGTCCCTCCTGGTCCTGTCCTCCACTCTGTGCCTCCGCCTGTCCTCCCCGTGTCCAGGCCGTCAAGACTCAGGGAGTCTGAGAGTCCAGCTGCCTGCTTGAGGCCAGTCCAGCCAACTCAGGCAAGATGCCTGAGCAAGTGGCCAGGCCAGCTTGGGGGCCAGGCAAGGGAGCTGGACAGTTGACCGAGCAGAGCAGGGGGCTGGACTCTTGTCTGACCCGGTCGGGGTCCCAACTTCACGCTCATCAGTGCGTGCTTTGCATTTGGCTGCATTATCAACCTGAGTCCAGCTCAGAGGCAGGAAGCACGGATGAATCCCAGGCTAGAGCCCCCTCCCAGGGAATCCTACAAAAGCCAGGGCAGCCCGCTTCCAGAGTGTGACTTCTCCCAGTGCTAAGTCCTGGGGCTGTGAGTGAGGGGTGCGGAGAAAGAGCTAGAGAAAAAAGGCCAGGCCCTGCCCTCAGGGACATCCCAATCTGCTTCCAGATATCAAATATGCAGTACAGGGAAAGGAAAAAAAAAGACAATTGATAATACACTTCTGAACATTGACTCAGTGTCCTTTTCTCTTTTCCTATGGTTGGTCTGGAGAGACTCTTCCTGATAGACGGCTTTCAGAGTGAGTGAGTTTTCCCAGATTCCTCTCCATGCAAGCTGGGGTGAGCAGGTTTGCGACCCTAGCTCTGAGGACATATTGCTCACTGACGTCACTGGCTGGCTAGAAATTACTATGTGCAAACCACAGAGGGAAAGGAAGTATTTTCACTTTCTAAGTGTGTGTGTTTCTGGATTCTTTGAAAATGCACACTGTGTATCCTGTGGGTAGACTCCCGAGCCAAGTCCACACGATCCCCTAGATCCCAGGGTCTCATCAAAGCAAGAGGTTATGAGCATCTCTGGGTTGACCACTGGTCATTTAGGTGACCACAGGCCATCACTTTAGTCCACAGACTCAAACATGTGGCAGTGGTTCGGGGGGGATATGGAAGAAAACCACAAGGAATGCTAACCAGGAAGATCCCACATGGAAAGTTAATCACCACCTTGAAGCTTTTGAAACCAAAGAGACCCAAGGGGCCAAAAACACATAACTCTGGACTCCGGGGGGCTCATCAGCTCTTCTGTCCTGGGGTAGGCGGGATGGGGCGAGGTGGCAGCAGGCAGGTGCTGAGGGTAGGCCAGTGGGACAGACCGCGAACTGCCTCAGGCCTCAGGAAAGCGGGAGGAGGGACACTGGGGGAACTCCTCGTAGTTAGCCTCTTTTGGTTGTGCTCAGAAGAAACCCAGGATGGGGCACAGTGGTGATGCAGAAGCGACAGATGGTGCTTAAGTGAGAGCAGCTCAGCCCAAACGCATCTGAAAGAAGTCCAGCCCTGGTCTGTGTGTTCATCTCCCGTATTTCTGAAATGTAATTCTCCTGCGGACTTTGAGTGCCTGGCCTGTGAGTCATGAGAACTGCCTGCCTTGTACATGAATGGCCCATTTCTGAGTGGTGTCGCAGGGTGTGGTGTGTGGAAGGCACACAAAATATAGCCTCTGGTCTTGAGTAAGAGGCATTTGGACCTGAGTTTGCCAGGCTTGTGGGCCGGAGGAGCCGGGGCTGTTCCGGCTCCCCGTTCCAGCGGGAGGTGGTGCGTGTAAATGCACCCCGGTCTTTGAATGTTGTCATTACTGTGTCCATTAGGAATCTTGAAACACACTGAACAGATCGATTAAGAATGATGTTGGCAGCCAAATGTAAGCCTCGCTACAGCGCTTTCCGCCTCTGAGTCCACTCTGTCGGTCACGTTGTGAGTGAGATCATCTTGTCCTAAATTGCTTTTGGTTCTTGAGAAACTAAGTCATTTTGATGGAGTCTGGTTGAGCCCACCTCTACCCCAGATCCCACCTGGTCTTGGTTTGGGTTTTGGTTTTTATTGACTTATCATTGACATAGAACGTTGTATTAGTTTCAGGCGTGCAACGTAATGATTTGGTGTATGTATATATTGCGAAGCGATGGCCACGATAAGTTTAGTTAACAGCCAGCACCACACGTAGTTACAAAACCCACTGGGATTTGAACAGTCTTCTGGGTCCAGAACCTTCTTTGACCTTTTTGGTAAAGACTGAAGGTACCATTTGAACTTCGGGTGCTATCAGGAATGGAGAGCTACATTCACTTTCCAGATTGCCCATATGGCCGCTCTCCCTGGGATCGTGACTTTCTCTCCCGAGAGAAAGGGAGTCTCAGGGAGATGGTTTGTCAGGACATATCAGAACAAGCAGCAGAGAGATAATAGGGTAGCACACAGGTCCCTGCAGACCTACAAACCAACTGTTCTGCGGAAGGTGGGACCCACCATCCAAACTCAACGTCTTGTGCGTGGTCAAGCCAATCTCCCTGTGACCCCAGGAAGTATCCCAAATGAACCATATTAAATTAGGATTAAACTGATCTTTAATAAGTAGTCACTGCCTGCTTGCTATGTGACCAGCATCGTGCTAAGCACTAGACTCTCCTGTTCTCAGGCCTTTAATAGTATCATTAAAAATCGGGACCCAGGAAACAGAGCAATTGAATGTTACGTTTTGCGGAATAAACGGGTAAAATTGGACTTCTGAGATTGGTGTCAGCTGGAGGAGTAAGAGATTCAGGAAGGAGGGGTGGAGTGTGGAGGGGTGGAAAGCAAGAAGAGCGGCAGGCCAGGCTCTCTTGGGCACGGGCCTCCAGAGAGCTGCAGGGAGGGGACGCGCGGAGCACCTGGAAGGCCAGGCATGATGGGAGGTGTCCTGAGAGCATACTAACATGATGTGTCATTGTATCCTTGGGACCTGATAGACCCAGGATGAGGAGGGGACCCCTCTAGCCTGGAGCAATGAGGCGAATATGAGGGACATTAGAAGGAGAAAGGATAAGCCTTAGGGAGGCAGGAATGGGGAAGCCACTGTTGGGAGCGGGAAGCAGAGAAGGGCAGGAAGACGTGGGTTGAATTTCAAGCAGGCAGACCATCCAAGGAGATGTGAGGATGTTAGCTGGGAGCACTGGGCTTACAGCTACGGAACTGGCCGGAGGCACAATGCGAGATGAGTAAACGGATTGCCCGTTGGAAAGTCGGGCCTGGAGGATGGAGGAAGGTGGGAGCGAAAGAGGTAGAGGCAGGTTCGGGAAAGACCCACTCCATCGTGGTAGTGGAAGCATTGAGTAGAGAGGGGCTTGAGGTTGGCCTGACGGGGTTGGAGGAGGGAGTTGATGGGACCTGGAGACCACGGAAGATGAAGGAGTTCACCTAGAAAACGACAGTGCCTGAGCTAGAGCTGAAAAGTCTGGCGGGTGCCTCCAGGGTGTTCCAGATCCAGGAAGCTTCAGTGTGTTTAACAGCACAAGGAAGGAGAAAGCAAAGAGGAAGATGCTGGAAGGTTTGAGATCCTTCCAGGACTAAGCCCCCTGGGAGGGGTGAGCTGCTGCCACTGCTGTGGAGGCAGGGACAGCTGTGGAGGCTGTGAGGTTTCGGTAGTTGTGCTGATGTCGCCAACACGGGGACAGGATGGTGTGGAGCTGTACTAGAGGGAGCAGCAGTTTGGGGGGGACAGGGAGAAGGGAGTGGAGGGATTGCCAGACAGCAGCAAAGGGCCAGTTGAGGTGCACATAGCTTACTAGCTCTGTGACCTTGAGCAAATCTCATAACCTTTCTGTGCCTCCGTTGTCTCATCTGTAAAATGGGGATAATAAAGCCCACCGGATGAGTGGAGAAGTACTCAGAGCAGTGACTAGCCCGTAGGAGGTGCTTCCGAGCGTGCACTGTGATTAGTGCCACCCCAGATGGGAACGAGAGCCCTCAGAGAGGGGCTGGTGGGGCAGATGGCTTTGGCTTTAGCTGAGAAAGTCGGGGTGGGGGGACATTTGCTGAGGCAGCCATGTAAAGGAAGAGCAGCACATGTAAAGGCCCGAGACAGGGACGTGAGCGGCCAGTGTGGCTGGAGGAGAGAGGGTGGGAGACAGGCCTAGAGAAGTGTCAGGGGCCAGCTCGGGTGGGGCCTCCCAGGACAGGATAGGAAAGTAGGTGTTTCCCCCGTAGCAGTGGGAAGTGTTGGAGGGTTGGGGCGAGGAAGGGATTTGCTCCTACATGGGGTTCTGGGAGGATCTCTGTGACCCTCTGTGTCCAGGGAAGGCCCTGCAGGAGCAGGAGTGGGAGGGAGGGGACTTCCCCCCACCACATCTGCAGATCGGGTGAGCACAACCAGGACAGAGAGCACGGAAATGCTTGCTCGTCTGTCTTCCCCATGTGTCCAGACCCTTCCTGGTGCCGTGCCCTTGCCCAGGCACAGAGAAGGCTATACACATAGTTTCTCTGTCCAAGAAGAGCAAAGGGTAGGATTACACCCAGACACCTGCCCCACAAAAAGGCATGGGATGAAGACCCTGGGGCACGAGGGCTCCGGGTCACCCCTCTGTTCCTTGTGCCTCCCCTTCCCCGGAAGGAGGCCCCGTGCTTGGCTTGGGCTCTGTGGGCTCTCTGGGACCCTGCTGTCGACTGGCGCTCTGAGATGCTCCCCAGCTCACTCGGTGGCCTCCGGGGTTACTCTGGGTCTGCTCAGCGGCTTGGATCCTGTCTCTCCTCCCAAGTCTTGGTTTCCATGGCAGGCTGGGATTCAAGAGGGGGCGCTCTTGTTCTCTATTCCATAGAAAGAAGAGTGAGGGGGGTCCTGCCCACTCCACACCCCCTCCCCAACCCTAATGCCAACCATCGGGTCATCCAGGACACTATCAGATGACAGCTGACCTCCTGTCCTCTAGGCCCACCCACATGCCCCTTGAACTGTGAAGGGGTCTGCCCGGGTTGAGACGTCTTCACGTGCTCCAGGAGGGGCTGGAGAGGGACTCATGGTCACGGGGGTAGGGGGATCTTCACGCATGCCCGTGGTCTGAGGTGGCATGGGGTGCGCTGAAGGCATGGCCCCAGCCCATCTGGGGGTACCCGCACAGGGATTGTCTCTGCTGTAAGGGAGCACACAATCCAGCTGGGGGAATGTGAGAAAGCACAGGGCATTCTGGAATGACACCCTGCCCAGGACCCACGGCCAGGGGACCTGGTTGGCTTCGGGGCCATATTGGTGGGAAAAGTTGCTGTGCGGGGCCTGTGCAGGTCTGTGAAGGTGTTCTTAGAACAGGTTTTTGCAACGTCACCACGGCCCCCGTTCCCTGATGGGTAGCAGAGTCCCATTTCCTCACCCCAGGCTCGCTCATGGGGAATCGTACCTCCAGGGCCAATCCTTGGCCTTCCCTCCATCCCCGCCCGGCTGTGACCAGCCATCTGGTCTGCAAGAATGCCATGCCCCGTTCTTAGGAAACTTCCCCTTCCTAAAGGACCTGCTCAGCCTTCTGCTGCTTATTCTGCTCCCTGTATCCCTCTCTTGCGCCTCTTTTCTGACCTTTGGACCTTGGCTCTTTAATTATTTTCTCTTTGTCCCTGGAGCAGGGTGGTTTGGGCCAGAGGGCTGCTAGGTGGTAGCATAAGGCTCCAGGAGGAACACCGACATGAAATAGCCATTCTTCCCCCCCACATCTCCCTCCTCACCTCCACCCAGGGAAATCACTCACGTGTCTGCTTCTGGCCCTCCCTCCCCACCAGCTTACACCAACAACCAGGCCGACATCGCCACCCAGGGCTGGTTCATTGGGCTCATGTGTGCCATCGCCCTCTTGGTGCTGATCCTGCTTGTCGTCTGTTTCATCAAGAGGAGTAGAGGTGGCAAGTACCCAGGTAGGATGCATGGGACGAGTGGGCTTGGGGGAGCGCGGCCGGCAAGCTTTCCTGGGAGCCACCGGCTCCCCGTCCAGATCCAGGGGGCTCGGTTCCCCCAGTGAGCCTAACCCTTGCCAAGCTTGGACGTAGAGTCCTCTCACCTGGTCCGTGCATCTTAGAGCTGCCGGAAAGCACTTGAGTTAATTAAGTTCGCCTGAGGTGGGCGGATGGAACGGTCCCGGCAGCTCCAAAGAGGGGATAGAAGGAACCCTGGCTCCTATTAAGAATGACCTTCCCTCCCCTTGACTCACCAGCCGTCTGCTCGGCAAATTAGCTTTTTTCAGCCTGAATCTCATTAGGGTCCTGTGTCCCAAGGAAGGAGGCAGGAAGAAAGGCATTTTCTCTAACCATGAGAGAGAACAGAGAAGGGAGGGTCTGGATGGAGGAAGCACGCCCATGAGAGAGGCTTTCGGTGACTGCGCTGTCATGACAGACCCCCCGGCAGAGGGTCAGGAGCTCCTGCTCGAAGAGCAGCGGGGGGCTGGGGGTGGCTTGCAGTGATACGGACCCCGTTGGTAAAGAGCTGTGGGCTTCCCTAGAGTCCCAAAGAGCCATTGCTCTTCTGGGGGCCTCAAGATCCACCAGCCCAGACAAACCAAGGTCAAGGACAAGGACCTCTGGCATTCTTGCTTCTGGAAATATTGATTGTTTTTTCAAACAGGGTCAACAAAGCCATCTGTCTGGGACAGGGTGGGTAGAGTGACAGGAGACAGGATAATGGATGACCCAGCGAGTGAAAATCACGCTGGGCTGCAAAATGAAATTGCTCCCTGCCCCCCAAAGCCCCATCGCCAAGCACAGTCTGTGCTCTCCACATGCCCGCCTCTCCCTGCCTCTGAACAAGTCCTCCTCCAGGGTCCCCCTAAAACTCAACTCAGAGAGAGGATTCTCTTTTATTTCCTTCCCCCGCCTACATACCCTCAGACCCTAGGATTCGAAAGAGTTCTGCCTCTGCTTTAAGTGAGGGAGATGTCTGTGAGGGAGGGCAGGAAATTATCATTCTTTATCGGCGAATGACGTTTTCTTTCATTTGTTGTGCTGTGTTGGGATTGTTTTCTCCTGTAAAAGAGAAAGCCAGAGTCAGGGAGAAGAGTGGCCTTACTGAGCTCACCCCCTGGCCCAACTCATCAGATGAGCTTTGAGCCTTTCTTTCCCATTTAGACAGCGTTCCTTTCTACGAAGTTCTTCTCACAGCTTACCTCCTTCCCTCCAGTTGCAAGGTAAGGCCCTAGTCTGCTAGAAGGATGAGCAAACTGTGAGGCCCGGGCTCTAGCCTTCACTCTAGACTTAATTATTCAGCTCCTAGTGAGTTAGGTGACGTGTTCTTCGGCTCTGAAGGGCTCGGTTTCCCTCTCCTAAAATGGGGGAGATTATCCTGCCCTTTACCTCAGGCAGGATACATAGTCATTTGCGTAAGTGTCCCCGTGTGCCAGGCTCTGTGCTGGGTGCTAAGGACAGGAGAAGGAGGGATGATCTCTCCCTCAAGCCACCGCAGCAGGCAAGGCGGGAAGATCACAGCCCAGCAAGACAGGGCCTGGGATGGGTGTGCAAACCACAGAGAGCTGTGGGAGAAGAGAGTCCCACACTAGTGAGGTCATAGACACGAGAGCATATTCCATCCAGAAGGGGCGTACGGAGCATGCCCTCCGCCCAGGGCACTCTGCTAGGGGCTTTTACGAACCACGCACAGATAATTATCCCACAGAGCAGAATAAGAACGGTGCCGAAGGAAGCATCACATCCGTTCGACGTTTTGGGGCAACCCCACGGACAAGTGTTGGGGAGCCAGGTGGAAGGAAGTTTCCGTTGTCAATGGAGAGGTGTGGAAACGCTGGGCGTGAGGACAAGACAGGGGTGTCCACTTGACAGCTGGTTAAACGCAAGAAGCAAGAACAAGGGAGGCATCAATGGTGCCTCGTTGAAAGGGAGAGTGTCACTGACTCTGCAGTCAGGATCCTGTAATCACCATGTCTGTGTCTTTGCTTCTCTTATTGGCCAAGTGCGAGAAAAGAAGGATGTTCCCCTGGGCCCCGAGGACCCCAAAGAAGAGGACGGCTCCTTTGACTACAGGTGGGTGATCTGTTCGGCTGCTGGTCCCCACTCCACCATCCATCCAGCTGTCACCACTGGCTCTTGGATGGGGCCGCCTCCCGGCAGGGGGGACACCACCCAGCACACTCATATGGAGTCGAGTCCCAGTCATCCAGCTGCACGGCTCCAGTTTACTGAGCTCCTTACATGGGCATTCCCACCTCTTTCCTCTGAAAGCAGACGCTGGAACGCCGTGGCCGTGAAATGAGCTATTGGTTTCCTCTCTGCCCACCCCCGACCCTAACCCTGAAGACAGGGACCCAGCGAAGCTGTATTGTCTTGAACCTCAACTCCGTGAGAGATGAGGGGCAGTGCTGGGGGTGGGGGCGGGGCGTTCTAGACCTTTTCCTCATGAACTTGAATGATATGTCTGGCCCCGAGCCCAGAACTAGTCTTGGAGAGGCATCTGGTCGGGGCCTGTCCCAAGTCAGAGGACTGAGGCCCAGACGGGGAAGTGACCTGGCCAGGATTCCCACCCACACTCGCCACCCAGGGAGCTGGTGGCAGAGCTGGAGGAGCAAGGCCTGACTTCCAGCGGGGGAACGTCACAGTCCAGCCCTCAGATCTCGACGGGCCTTTGCGGCTCGTGTGACAAAGCTGTAATCTCCCATTTTGATGGCAAGCATATCCTGAGTGAAGGAATGATGGGGGGGGGGTCATGGAGGCCTCATTCCCAGAGCAAGGCGGGCGGGAGGAAATGCTCTCAGCAGGACCCTACTTCCCCACCCCCACCCTGTTACTCTCGGGGCGAGATCACCCCGTCTTCCCCTGACCTCTCCTTATCCCACCCTCGGCCTCCACCACTCCGCTCAGCAGCCGCCCGGCAGGCAGGCAGACGCTGCCCACAGCCCTCCTGCCCACAGCCCAGAGCCACTACCCAGCCAGGAGCCCATCGGCAGGCTGAGGGGCCACAGCCGTCCACCCAGACCCGACATCTCCAAGGGCCTCCTAAAAGGGAAGCAGGAGAGCCCCTCCCTGACGGTCCTCAGCACCCCTGGCAGGGCCCATCTTCCCCATGGGCTGAGACCCATTTCCTGGCCACCGGTTCCAAAGAACAGGGGGCTCTCCCTCCCCCAGGTCCTCAGTGCGACCCCAGAGGAGGGGTGAGGACCTGCTGGGCTACGAGAAGCTGCTTCCTCAGGCGCCTCTCCTCCCCCAGACACCGAAGCTGTTGGGCAAAAATATCTGCCTTCTCCCCACCCACGCCCCTGCCGCACCCACACTGAGGCTGGGTATACATACAAAGGTGCACCCGCGGGCCCGCACACCCACGCACCACGGACGCGCACGCACACGCGCCCACACCCGCCTCGGTTTTGGCTTCGCAGGGAAGCAGCTCCCTGGTGGGTCTCTCTGCTGCTCTCTCCCTCGTCTGCCCACCTGTGTCTCCAGGGTCTCTCGGAGGATGAGCTGACGGGTGACCAGACCGGGGACCCCCTAGTCCTTCTGGTTTCTTTCAAGCTCCCTTAGAAGAGGTCTGTTTTCCAGATCTAGATCCTCTTTCTCTGTAAGAACTGACACACTAGACACACTCCCTCTGCCCCCCCACCCAGGCTGGGCCCGTCCCATCCAGTGGCTGCATTTGGCTTAGGTGCCTGGAATCCACTGGAATCACACAGACACAATCCTCTTGCTCCTGGGAGGGAGTGTGTGTAAAAAAGACCCGTGAGTAGGACCAAGACCAGCAAGAAGCTGCTAGTTTTCAAAACGTGAGCCCCACTCTCCATACAGACTGAGTGCAGCCCTACAGACCGTCAGAGAACACAGGCCGTGGTAATGGGGTACAAGAGGGAGGGGCTGATAGCTTTCCATGTACTAATGCCCAGCTCGCGCTCAGGCTCCGGGTCCTTCCCTGACAGCTGTCTCTGTCCACCGCCGCTGTTAGAAGCCAACATGCACTGGCCACTCTCATGGCAATTCAGTTGGTTGTGTCCCCCCAACACACACACCCAGGAAGGACCAAGAGTGGCCTGCGGGCCAGGGAGGGGACATTCTGTGTCTGCCCGCGCTGCCTGGCGCTGCCTGCTGGGACCCAGACTCCCACTGCCGGCCCGGCTGCCTCCTGCCTGGGGGCCGTCTCCCCTCTGAAGTGCAGCCAGCAGCTCCTGCCCCCCCCCCGCCCCCGGAGCCTAGAGTGCAGAGCATTTGGCAGCCAGGGAAAAGGATGTGGTGCCTGAGCAGACCCCGGCCGCTGGGGGGGGTCTCGCTTCCTGGGGGCACTGCAGGCATCCCAGCAGGTGGACGCCACTCTGACCACCAGCCTGCCAGCTCTCCTTGCAGAGGAGGGGCCGAAGGGCAGGACCTGGGGGCCTCCCAGGAGGCTGGGCAGGATCAGAGCCTTGCTGGGCTTTGTCTTCAGTTGCTGGCCTCACACACCCCTGCGTGTGCCCCTCCGCTCATCCCACCCTCTTTCACTCGAGGCCCCAAGCAACAGCAGCTGCTCATCGGTAAAGCAGAGAGCAGCCAGAAACCACAGCAAGGTGAGGAAGGGAGAGGCAGGGGAGACGTGTGTTTCTCCGTGGCCCAGGCCCATTGCTTTTTGTCAAGGGCAGAGCCTTTCAAGACAGGGCCACACAGATCACAGAGAGTCAGAGCGAGTTCAGCCCCTCTTGATGGGGAGACTAAGGCCCAGTGAGAAGGAAGGCTTTCCCAAGACCCCAGAACCACACAGTGACGCACGTGGGACCAGCACCCCAGCTCCTTGACCCACCCCATCCTGCCTCGTCTCACAACGGCTGGCCCTCCTCCCTGTGGGGTGGCTGTCCCCTGCGTCATGAAGAGGACCCCAGACCGGGAGTCCAGAAGAGTGGGCTCCAGGCCCGGCTCTGCACCGCCTTGCCACCTCACCTTGGACAAGACACTTGTCCTCTCGGGGCCTTGGGTTCCCTTCTGTGATGCAGCCAGACAGGGAGGGCCGGCGGGGGTGGGGGCGCTGACTGGTGACCCCTGAGGTGCTCCCCTCTCTGAGCTGTGTAGCCCATAAGCTCCATGAGCACCAGCAGCCCGGTGCTACCCCGCCTGGGTTTCAGCAACACTGGACCGGGCCAGGCCCTGATTCTCTGTCTCTCTCTGGCCAGCGACGAGGACAACAAGCCCCTGCAGGGCAGCCAGACGTCCCTGGACGGCACCATCAAGCAGCAGGAGAGTGACGACAGCCTGGTGGACTATGGCGAGGGGGGTGAGGGGCAGTTCAACGAGGACGGGTCCTTCATCGGCCAGTACACGGTCAAAAAGGACAAGGAGGAGACGGAGGGCAATGAAAGCTCAGAGGCCACGTCGCCTGTCAACGCCATCTATTCTCTGGCCTAACGGACGCCCCCGCCCAGGGCACAGCCACTATTTTGCAAGTGGGAGGAGGGGAGAGGGGGAGATGAAGCCACCGCAGACCTACCACGCAGCCACCACCTTCGGGGACAAGGGTACAACAAGGGGGTCTGCCAAGCTGTGAGGACCAGTGACCGCCCAGCCCACCCCAAGCCCCCTCCCGATGACCCCCCCGCACCCCTGGGGTGCCACCATGTGGAAGCGCTAGAGTCCTGGCTCAGCTCAGCTGGAGGGAGCCCAGCCCTTTGGTCTGCCTCACGGCCACCTTGAGCCTTCCACCCCCACTGCCCTGCCCGCCCTTGACCTCAGCACACACACTCACCGGTTTCCGTTGGTTACGGCCCTTCGCATTGTCTTTATTTTTGCTTTGTGCATCTTCCCCACCCAGACCCAGCGTCTCCACTTTCTTTTCCTTTCGAAGAAATGTCCCTGGACAAAGAAAGAATCGGTGGATTCTACCCCAGACAGGCAAAAGGACTGACCTGTAAAAGAACATCTAGAAAAGCTGTTGTGTTCACGTCGCCACCGGGCCAATGTATTTCCGAAGGATGCCTTTCTCGCCAGATGCCTCCCCGGGCCCCCAACCCATGCGCCTTGGCCTTGTCAGTTGCTGAGCTGGGCTTGGCTCCTTTCTGGAAAATAACAGTATTTTTGGCAGGGAGAGAGTGGGCAGGCCTCCTTGCCTCGCTCTGGTTCAGTCAGGAGGTGGGCTTACCTCTTGCTCCTTGCTCTCACCCTGCCCCTTCCTCCAGAGTGTCCCAGACAAGAGCTGCACCGGCTCTGAAGGAGTTCGAGGAACAGGAGCGGCCACTGATGGGAAGAGCCACGACTCCAGTGGCCGAGTTCCTCAAGCAGAAGGAAACCGGGCGGCTGGTCCCTGGGGAGCTGTGCTCACCTCAGGAGAGAAGGAAAGGGCTGGGTTTGGACTTCCTTCCTCCCCATCAGTGAAACCCAGGATGTGGGAGAGAGGACCATGCCCGCTGCCTTGAGGGGAGAGGGTGCCCCCCACCTGGTCAGGGAACCCCGCCGCAACCCTCACAGATATGGAACCACGTGATGCGGAAGCTTTGCTGGTGTGTTTGGGGGTGTAAGGTGCTGCTCCCCCTCTCGTCTCCAGCAGATAGCATCTCCTCGGTCAGTTCTGTAAGACACTGAAAGTAGTGTTTTACACAGTGCCACAAGACCGAACCAGTGTGTCCTCTCCTTGGGGTATTTACATCTCAGGAGAGCCTGCGAGAACACCACGCTGACCACGCTGGAGAGCCTGGCCTGGGGACCCCGCGCCCTCCGGATGCCTTACGCAGCTCTGATCTGGCCTGCAGCTCCCAGGTTCCCAGCCCCTGCCCACAAGCCTCGAAGCCTCCAGCAATGTGTGTCTCAAGAATGGGGCGGCCCCTGCAAACGTCACCGCAGAACCAGAACAGCCACTCAACACGTGTCCTGCATCCCGTTGCCCCAGCCGGAGACCCTCGCAGACTGCAGTACTCAGAGACTCCCCACCTAATCCGTTTCTGAAACCAAAGGTACCTAGCCTCAGAGAGAGATCTTGAGCTGAGAGCGACCGGTAGCTGTCCCCGCAGCTCGAGCCGGTTTCGGGAGGGTGAAGCTGACCCCCAGCAACGGACTGCCTGCCACGGGCACAGCCTCTGATTCGAGCGTCCAGCTGCTTGCCGGCAGGCTGGGGCAGGGACAGGGCTGTGTCCTTCAGAGGCTCAATTAAAGCATCGTTTGCCACACGTTTAAGCCACAAAGGTATTAGCAATGCTTGCCTCACTTAATAATCAGTCAATCGAAGGTCAAGCCCATAGACACGCGTACTCTGTCTGCAGGTAAGAAACCATAGCCCAGAGCTGAGCTAATTACGTTGTTTGAACCTGAGAGGAAGTAATTGGCCTATGCCATGGCCAGCCTGGCAGCCCAGAAGCCCAAGGGGCAGCTCTCTCATGGTGAAAGGGGACAGGGAGAATAACGGGGGGCTAGGAGTGAGCTCAGGGAGCCCTTACCCTGGCTTTCCTCGGACACCTGCCTGCATACAGCAGGGCATTCCTGCACCCAAGCCCAGCGTCCCTCAAGGGAATGTCGGGGAAGTGTGCCTGTAAACTGAGTTAAAGGACCAGACTTTCCAGAAAACACTCTGGATCTGAGCAGAGTAGTCAGTGTCTCGGGCCCCTCACTCCACATGACACCCCCCACACTAGTGAACTCAGTGCACCTCAGGCAGGCTCGTAGGGTAAGGGGACTGTGGGCTGTCACAGTGCCCATCCCCCTGCCGCGTAGCCAAGGGCTGCAGAAGGGCTTCTGCCACCATGGGGTCTGGGGGAGAGAGGATTCCTCAGCCTGTCTGCTCATCGTGTGTGTCCCGCCAGCTCTGAGCCATCTCCCTCCGTGTAGGGAGGCAGTGCCGGCAGCCACGTGGCAAGGCGCTGCCCAGACCGCCACGCCGCCCAGCCCTCCTGGCAGGCACGAGCCAACCTGAGCCTGGAGAACCAGTTTTCCCCAAGCAGAGATGCTTCGAGAGGTGTATGGATGGCAGGGTTAGCGAGCAGCCGTTCCAGGAGGAGGAAGTCTGTTTTCCATGAGCCCAGCCAGCTTAGCAGGAAAGCAGTATTGTCCCGCACCCCCTGCCAGCTGGGGCCCTCAAGCAACCCCCTGAAAACATAGCAACCACGGTATCAGGAGATGGTGACACCACTGGAGCTCCCACCTGCCTGGCTGTTGGGGGGGAATCTTGCAGTGACCCTAGAAGTCCCTTTGCCCATGCTTCAGTCCCACCTGCTGTGCTCAGCCGCCAGAGCTGTGGGCTCAGGAGACACTCTCAAACTTCTAGTCTGAGCCGGGCTCTGAGCCATAGTCAGGTGTGGCCCCTGCCCTCCCAGGGCTCACAGTCCTGGAGCTGAGACTCAGGACACAGTGGGCATTGGTGGCGAGCACCCTGAGTGCTTAAGCCACCAATGGCTCCAGGCTCAAAGGGAGAAGCTTCAGCGAGATCACAGGCTCCACAAGGCCGAGGAGGACGGGCAGTCAGAGCCGGCAGGGTGGGGTCGAGGACCGGTCCTGGCTTCCTGAACCTCTTTGCTCTGCCCCTCGGGGCAAGTTGCTTAACTTGTCTGTATGTTGATGCCTTTGTCTCCCCTATGTCGTCCCTCCTTTGAATACCTCTCCCCACTGAGGGGCAGGGGCCCCCTGAAGGAGCAGGAAGGCCAGCATCTAAGGAGGACAGCACTCACAGGGCCCGGGGACCGCTGCCTCCCACCCTGCCTGGTTTTCGGTGCAGGGGACCTACTTTCCTCACCATGCTTTTCAGGGATGGTTGCGGTTCGGGTAAAGGGAAAACCAGACTAGCTCTTTCCCTTGTGCATTGCCTTTGCCCAGGGAGGTGGGAGGCATCTGGTCCACCCCTTCCTGGCAAGTCCCAAGGTCTGGAGAAGCGTCCACCTGTCCAAGAGGCAGCCAGTGCCAACACTGCTCACCCTGCAGTGGGTATCTGCAGCCCGGGCCAGGTATTGCTTTCATAGCTTCCCCGAACACAACCTTAGAAGAGGGCTGAGGACGCGTGTGGGTTTGCCAGCTAAGGGGCTGCCTCCCCCGCCCACACCCCATGCACAGCCGCATCCGCGTGCACGTGCACAGCAGGGGAGAATGATATAGATTATGACGTTGTCTTAGGGTGAATTCACACCCTGACCTGCTTGAGAGGGGATGGGAAGGGCTGCATGGGGTGTGGTGTGCAGCTCGGGCAAGGGGCAAAGAGGCTGCCCAGGTTGGGCCCCACTTGGGCGATTCCTGCAGACAGAACTGAGAAAGAAAGAATCTGATCCGAAGGAGGGGGAAGCTTCCCCAGAAACAGCCCGGGGCAGAGGCTCTGTAAGGGGTCCTGGAGCCCTTTGCAGGATCCCAGCCAAGCCACAGAGAGTCACAAACAGCCCGGGGGATGGAACCAGGGGGGACTTAACACGCTTTGCCCCAGTCTTAGCAAGGCTGCTTCACGAACACTGAGGAGGGGAGGCTGCCCCGCTCTCAGTGGGAAGACAGCAGGTTCTTTTGATGCTGGCACAGGGCATGCTCCCCATTCGTGACACCTTGGTCACCACTCCTGCAGCCCCTGCCAAACACACACATGTCTGCTAGAAAGAAATCACCCGGTGGATCTTGGGTGAGCTTCGCATGGTGGCTTAGGAGAAGCACGTAGGAGGTCCCAGATTTAAAAAAAAATAGGAGGAGACGCATGAATGAAACAAAAAGCTTGAAATGTCAGGAGGCAGAGCCCAACTCCTGGCAGCCCTGTCCCCTAAAGCAGGCAGGGGCCAGCCCATGGGAGTTCGAACCAACCTTGCCGCGGTCGCCAGGCCACCCAGCCAAGCCCGGGCAGCGTCCTTCCTTCTCTCCCCTGCTGAGAACAGCCTTCCCAAGACAGGTTCAGAGAAGGATCAGAGGGGCAGGACAAGCACCCCCCAGGGAAGCCACGAGACCCCCACCAAGCAGTGTCTCGGGCCACACCCCGAACCAGTGCACCTCTATCAACACGGTAGTATTAAACAGGAGTCCTGTGATGCTAAGGGTGGACACGGGCTCAGCCCAGGCAGCGTCGCTTTGGACAGCTTCAGGCCGCAGCGTGCGGAGGAACCACAGAGCTGATCGCATGGACAGGACCCTTCGTACAGACGAGGACAGTAAGATCCACGGAGGGGAAGGGACTTGTCCCAGGTCCTTCAGCGAGTAAATCAGGGTGAGGGGAGGGCTTGAACCCCGGCCTTCGCTGTCCTCGTCTAGGGTTCTCCACCTCCCCGCAGGGACCTCCTTGGACATAGAGATGTAACTTCACTCCGTCTGTACCTCTTATCACTTCTCCCCCATCCCCTCTACGCCTCCCAAAATGAAAGACACAAAGGATTTTTCCGAGGCCAAGACCAGTCCGCGTGCAGCAGCCCTTGGGGATGCCAGCCGTGCGGGGCAGACCCGGGCCAGGAGCGGGGGAGGAGCTGACTGGTGTTTGTCACTGTGAAGTTTCGACTGTACTCTGGAGTGGCCTGACACTCGGGGCCCCCAGCAGGCTGCGTCCCTCGGGCCCCGGCCACGGGGCGCCAAGGGGTGGCAGGGATGGAGGTCAGCACACAGAAAGAGTTCAGTGAAGCAATAAACACAAAAATCTGGGAGAAGAAATCCAGAATTTTGTGCCCTATTCTGTTTCTTTTTCAAAAATGATGCCGATCGGATGACCCTGCCCCTGTCCTTTTTTTTTTTTTCCCCCGGATCCCCCCAACTGGACACCCTCAGTCAGTGTTGTCCCTCTGCCCGGCTCCCAGCTCTTTGCCAACTTCTCACTCATCCCGGGGCTAAGCATCAGTCGCCTGTGACGTGGCCGCCTTCTGTCCCGGTCCCACCCCCAGCCCACGCTGGCCCCAGAGGACCTCTCGTCCTGCCTCCCCCCACCCCCGGCACACCCCTTTCTCCCCCCAACACCGTGCCGCGTTGTTCCTTCCAGGGGGGATATTTTTTCCTGAGGTCTCCATGCCCTTCCGCACACCCGCACACCTGTAGAGTGGTCTGATCTTTTTTCCGTTGGTTAAAGATTTAAGTCTCCACGCAGACCCTGTTTTAACCCCTCTCACATCATGTTCTTTCCTGTTTGCGAGTTACTTTGCGTTAACCCACGCTGTCGGCGACAGATGCGGATCGGAGCGCGTCACGCACGACCTTCAGCAGGGAAGACTTCCGGGCCGCGGAGGACCATCTAATATGTGGACTTATAAACTGACTGCATGAGCAATGAAAAGGCCAAATTATTCAGAATTTTTTTTTTGGAATCACTGTAAAAAAAAAACTGATTTCTTTTGTATAGAGAACACTAAACGTATAATAAAAGTTGTTCAAAATGGACTCTGGCCAAGTGATTTGTTCATTTTCTTTAGTTAATGGAAAAAGGGAGAGGGGTATTGGGATTGACAACAGAATCAAAAAGGATTTCTCAGGGGCGCCAGATCGCGCACACTTCGGGGATGCTGCAGGACCAGCTCCCATCTTGAGGTTGGTCTTATCCTGGAAGCCTCGTTGGCCCCGTTCGTGTTTGGACCGCACGGTGACTGACGTGTGTGCAGCCACGGAGATACCCCGATTCAATGCGACTCTATGTGTGCTTGCACCCCATTTAAGAAGTGCTGCGATGGGGCTGCTGGGAGAACAGGAGAAGTGTGCGATGAAGCCCTGAGGCCTGGCCCCTCCTTCTGCAGCCCTGCCCTTAGGTGAGAGAATACGGGCACATTTAATATTGTTGAAGGATTGAATAATACTGCCTACAACAAACCAAAAACCTCTCTCAGTAGACGCAAAAGACTCTCAACCAGCGAGCAAATAGGGGAGGGAACGAGGCAGAGAGGCCGGTGTTGGTGGAGGGGCACTGATCAGCACTTACGCCTCCTTTCTTGATTCTTCCGCCTGGAGTTGGGCTAATCCTCACTGAGGACTGCCCCTTGGCCGTCACCCAGGCAGGCTGAATGGAGAGGGACCCCCAGACGTTGTAACTGCCCTCCCTCTCCTCAGGGTGGTGTAGCAGCTAGGGAGTGGGCAGGGCTGCGAGGGGCTCTGCTCCGGCAGAGAGATAACTGATGGTTTACGGGCAGTAAGGGGAAATAAGGGCAAAGGATTCCCCTGAAAATGCGGAGTTTATCCAACTCTCCTGGATAAAGGACCACCAGGTAACTATCCAACCCACCTGTGTTTCTTCTCCCTTCCAAAGTCCTCAGAACAGATTGGGACCTGAGGCCTTATTTCCAGGTCTGGCTCCTCCTGAATTTTGGGCATCTCATTGGGTATGCCACAGAACACCCTGAACCTCCCTGTTCGCTCCTTGGAACTCGAGAAAGATCTTTTTCTCATCACTCTCAAGTTCACAAGCTGTCTCTGAAATCTGCCCCTCAAGTCCATGTGCACCATCCAACCAGTAGCCCAAGCCCTCATCCTGAATTGACAGTGTCCTTGCTTCTCCTGGCACTTACTCCCTGCTCGAAACTACAGCCAAAAGTCTTTTCTAAAATACAAATGTGATCATGTCCCTTCTTTACTTAAAACCTTCAAGTTTGCTACAATACCTTCAGTCTGCTATACAGTAGGATAAAATCTTAACGCCTTGGCTTGGCATTTTAGACCTTTCGTGATCTGACCTCTGCTTCGGCAGCCTTGTTTTTCACCAGTCCTCCACATGTACCCTAAATTCTAGCCATTCCAATCTGTTTCCTGCTCCCCCCGACATGCAATGATTTCTCACGCTTCTCAGCTTTGGCAATTCAATTCCACTCAAAAGCACCTGCTAATAACCTACTGTGGGCTAATTAATGCTCTAAGCTAAGGAGGCTAGAGTTCCTGTCCTCAGGAAGCTCCGCCTGTCATGAGACACAGTCAAGTAAGTGAAACCAATGTTATAGGGGCCCGTGCCTGGCTCAGTCCATAGAGCATGCGAGTCGTAATCTCAGGGTCATGAGTTCGAGCCCCATGTGAGAACTAGAGTTTACCTTTTTTAAAAAAATCAATGTACTGGGTGTTATATGCAAACAATGGACCATGGAACACTACATCAAAAACTAATGATGTACTGTATGGTGCCTAACATAACATAATAAAAAATTTCAATTAAAAAATTTAAAAAAAAAATCAGTGTTATAGTCTCCAGGACAAAGGACTCAATAAATGTGGGTTCAACAAATGAATGATGGCCCAAAGGTGGGTCTGCTTGGTATACCCTCCTGCTGGCCTTCCACATGCCCCTTCCTCTAGATAATTCGTAATCACTGCAGTACAAATCACCTGATTCCAGGCTCTTTCCTCTCTCCCATTCCAAACCCCTCCAATCTCCTTTCTCCTTACAGATCATTTCTCCTTGAAGACAGGCAGTGGCCTCGTGCTGGGTCACAAAGCGCTGATCTTTAACAACCAGCTCAGGGGAAGTCTTCCCCACTACCTGACGTAGGCTGTGCAAGTACGTGCAAACGCGTGCGTGCGCGCACACGCGCGGCTGCACGGTCTGGTTCAGACCCCCTCACTTGGCCCCAGAACATCTATGTTTAGTCTTTCCCAGAGAGTCCGCGTGTATTGCCTGTTTCTTTCACGAAACTGTGAACATCCTGAGTATGAGAGATTTTTTCCATCTGTGTGTCCACAGCCCAGTGGCCGGCACACGGCAAGGACAAAATGAATGAATATGAATGAATGGGTGAACGTCGTTCCTTTGAAAGGGTCGGCCAGGTGAGTTCCAGACTTCCATGTCATCCCCTTTGGATACTGGCTATTTGGATATTGGACTTGGATATGACTTCTGGGGGGCCGTGGGCCATCCACTGGCCCATTTTGGAGTAGGAACCCCCCCCCCACACACACACACACTCAAGGGGACAGAAATGGAGAGATGAAGCAAGCACCTTATTTGAAGAAAGCCAACCTCAATTCAACTGAGGCCAAACAAAGCGACAGCCTCTCTTCGGGGCCCAAGGGATTCCCAGAATATCTGTCATCCCTCATCCCCATCTCCTGAAGGCTGCACCTCCCAGCCCATTAGAAATGCTAATCTCCAGCATGGAGCTGGATTAACCGACCCAGTGGGAGGCGACAAGTCATCTTCCAATCTTCATTAAGAGTGAAGGCTCTACCCCATCTTGCCCAGCTGCCCCCAAAGGGATGGGATCTGGGAATTCATTACAGCCCCTCTCATCAAGGCAGCCACTACTGCTCAAGACCGTATTCGCTGGAGGAAGGTAAGGGAGGGTCATTTTAGCCTCCCCTCCCCACTTAATGCATCAGAGCCCATTTGTTTGATGTCAGTCCCTGCCGGAGCGCGGACCAGGCCGTGGGCCTCAGAGCAATTTGGAGCCACAGCTGCGGCCCAACAGCCCAGCTCCCAAGCTCCACTCCCACCCCCACCCCCGCCCCTGAACTTGCTGCTGATTAGCCCCAGACCCCACGGCAGAGAAGCACGGCTTTGTGTAGACAGGGGAACAGGCACTCTGATGCAGACAAATGAAATTGCTTAGTGAATATTTAAAATCACAATTGCCCTCTAACGAGGCTGACTCCCATTCAGTGCGGGGGTCCAGGACTGATCTGGGTAGGGGGTCTGCAGAGAGGCAGAAGGAGAGTCCTGCATTTTTAGAGGGGGGAGCTTTTGGAACTCCAGGGCAAGAGTGGGGGGCAGATGAGGAGCAGAGACAGGCAGCAGGAAGATTCGTAGTTCTGGTAGCTTGGCCCCTAGACCGGGAGCATCCAGATCGCTGGGAACTTAGAGAAATGTACATTCTTGGGCCCTTCCCCGATCAACTGTACCAGAAACTCTGGAATCTATTTGTTTTTACAAACCCTGCAGGTGATTCTGATGCAGGCTGATGTGTGAGGACAACTAGATGAGAGGGACAGTGACAAGCCTGGGTACCCTGGGATGTATCCCCTCTCCGCGTCCCCCGAAGTGTCAGTCGCATCCACCAATGGATGAATTTGCTTCATGTGAGCAGATCTTTTAGAAAAACTAGCAAAGTTGGTGAATTCTACCTCCAGATTGATGCGGGGTGAAGCAGAGACCGCAGGAGAACGTAGGGCTCAGAACACAAGCACCCAGGAAGTAGCACACACTGGGGGGGAGGCTTCGACTTTCCCAGAACATGGAATTGGCAGGGGAACTGATCCATTTTCATCCATGTCAGAGGCAAGAGCGCACCAGATGGTATTTGGGTCACAATACATTTATATTAAGTGACTTCAGAGAAGAATCGCTAATGACATTGACGCCCGCCGTCTGTGCAGGGAGAGTGATGTGCAGTTTATGCAAATTCTCTGGCGTGACCCTCCCGCCAGCGCTCTAAGGCAGGTAGCATTATGTCCCACCCGTCATGCAGGAGGAAGGGCAAAGGGCTGAATAATAGGCCCAGGGAAGTGACAAAGCCAGAACTCGGTGCCAGGTCTGACTCTAAAATCTCCACGTTGACCAGGACACTCAGGTACGAACGGGCATCTCCGGAACGACTTGGGCCTGGCGCTCTGTGCTGCAAACGCATCGCGCCCGAGCAGCCCCTGCCGGCTCGTCAGCGTGGCCCCGGCCACGATTTGCCCCTAACTTCTCCACTCTGCTGGGGGAGCACAAGCAGAGGCCCGACCCCAGCCCCGGGGAGCCCAGGGGAGAGGATGGTGGGTGCTGGGCTGCTCAGGGGTCCTGCGGTGAGGGGCCGGTGAAGCCATAGGTGCTCTCCTGCTCCCTTAGAGCCTTGAGGACCAGGAAAGGAAGAACCAGAACCCGGATGTAAGTCAGGTACTAGCTGTGTGACCTCAAGCAAGTTATACACCCTCTCTTGGCCTTCCATTCCTTCATCCGTAAAACAAGGATTATAATTGTAGCTCTCTCGTAGGTTGGTGTAAGGATGAAATCACTTAAAATGTGGAAAGTTCTAAGAAGAGTGCCGGATGCACGGAAAGTATTATATAATAACGCGTTAAATGTACATAAATAAGTGAATCCCCTTAGGCTTTTCCCTTCTTCTGCATACCAGAATGTTCTCCCTAGCCTCTACTTCTTCCTCCAAAACTCCTCCCCGTTCTTCCAGGCAGGCTCAAATCCCACCTTTCATGACCACCTTAGCCCTCAGGGCTGTGTCTCTCCAAGGAGCTGCTGGTGACCTTCCCCTCCCCCGCCCGGCCCCTGCCCACCCGCACCCAGCCTGGCCCTCAGCATCAGTTCATTGCCACTGCGGAGACTTGTCTCTTCTATGCCTGTCCAGTCTACAAACTCTGGGGGGCAGGACCCGTACTCATGCCCGCTTGGACCTTTGTGGCGCTCAGCCCTGCCCCTCCCACGCACGTGGTCCCCACACAGGGAGCCGGCCACATTACTGCATTTACTGCCCAGCTAGTGGCCCAGTCTGTGTGGTATTGAGAAGGGGCACGGGGTGGGGCAGGGGGAGGCAGTATTTGTCTTCCTAAAAGCACGTTTACCAGGTTCCAAGTGGCTGGATGGAAGGGCCAGTGATGGGTATTGAGAGCTAGAGGTTCATTCTACAGCCCCATTAATTAACTTCCCCAAAGTCCCCTAAGTGCTCTTGTCTCTCTTTAAAGCCTAGGAACCCACTCTCATTTATCGGAAAGGACTGTCCATCTTCCACTTCTCTCCCTCCCGCTCCTTCTCGCTCCAGCCTGGCAGTTAAGACACTGCACGACCCTCTACCCTCCAGGCAGTCCATGGGACGGAAGAGGACGAGGCCAGACATCCAGAAGGCCCAGGTTTGTCCTAAGAGAGAATGACAGGACTCAGCCAGTGCCCTCTCTCTGAGCATGCACAGCCCTGATCCCCATGGGAGTGGGTCAGGGAGGAAGTCACCTGGTGGGAAGGGGCATTTCCTTCCCAGATTCCAGAGCCCAACTTCCAAGCTTAGGGTAGGGGAAAGCACCTCTTCCAGGCCACACGGCTCCTTCCTTCTCAACACCAACAGCACTTCTCTCCAGGGAACGGGGTTTGGCAAAGACCATCATCCACGCAATCCTCTCGGAGGTCCAGAAGGGCTAAAATCTGCCATCCTTCTCCACCCCCAGACCCAGCAGCAACCTCCCTGAAAAACAAAACACAAAACAGAAAGTCCTTCCTTAGAGCCACCTGGGCCTCCTTCCCACGTTTTCCGTTTTCCACAGCACTGAGCCCTGGTACAGCTGGGGTAGTCAAGGCCGCAGGCTCGCTGCTGGGGAGAGAACACGTTCTGGATTCCCCCGGGGGAAAGGGTCATAGGCTCAGTGGTCAGTCAATAGGCTCCCTGGAGAAGGCCCTGTCCCTCCTGGGTTATGTGCACCTGCCTCAGGCATACAGACCAGCAGGGCTGGTGTGAGCCCTGGCCCATCCCCTCATTCCATAGATTCCCCGCATCAAATGCTAAACCCCAAACTGGCTCCCCTGCCCCAGCCACCCGGCCACCCAGCCAACGCACCGCCCCTCCCTTCTGCAGTAGCCAAGCTCCCCGGGGAAAGCAGGTGCCCGGTTCAGACTGGGGCCAACCAGGCTGCATCTGAAAGAGCTGAGAGGGTTTTTTTTGGGGGGGGGGGATACACAAACTTGCAAATACACGCATTCCAAAGCCAACAGAAATAGTTTGAGAGCTTCAGCGGCTCCAGACTCTCCCTGGCCCTCTAGCCTCCCCTCCACCCCGACACCCCAAAGCAGACAGCTGGGAGCTGTGCTGCTCTGGGACGGTCGGGGGCCGAAAGAGGCAATATGATCGTTCTCCAGAATCTCATCCTATCCTAAACCGAAGACCACGGAAGTGCGACCTTAGTTCCCAGGTATAGGCAGGCCCTAGACCAGGGGGGAGCCTCTGCACCCCCTGTCCTCCCTCCCCCCAGCCCTGACATCCATTTCCGATCCCCCAGCCCTCCTTCAGGGCTGTCAGGCACCCTCTCGTGGGTCCATCAGTGGCTTTTAACGGAGACCCCCGCCCCCACTTTCATCCTATTAGTGAGCTGGGAGTAATTACGACTTCATTAGCCAAATAGGTTCTTGGTTCAGAGATTCCCCCCACCCCACAAAACAAAACACACACCCGCTTCCCTCCATCTGAAGTCTGTCCCCCGGGGCGCCAGCTAACAATGTACCAGGCTCCAGGGAAACCAGCAAGGAAGGGGGAAGAAGCCAGGGATGGCTGGCCAATGGGGAGGAGGCCCGCAGCACACCCCTTCCGCAGCGCATCTGTCGGCGGGCTGCCCCCCACCCCAGATCTTTGACAGGGAGAAGGATGGCACTCCAGCAAATGAGGGGCCTGACCCCTTGCATCTGTCCGCTGTCCTTCGCCCTCCAGCCTCCCACCCCCACTCGCGCTTCCAGTCACTTCCTGGATGGACAGGGCAGGCTTTTCCCGTGGGGGGGGGGGGAGGGGCAGCTCACGCAACTCTGCCCCGGGGACTCTAGAATGTCGGGTGTCCCCAGCTTCCCTCCCCCAGTCTCCCATCTATACTTCCGCTACTGCTCCGGGAACAAGGGAGAAGAGGGTCTGCCAAGCAAGGACAAAGCTGCGCCCAGGACCATCTGGCCGGGGGAACCTCAGCCAGCCCTGGCCACCAGACCAAGCAGGCGGGTCCCTGACACCTCGGAAGGATTCCACAGCTTCCCTGTCTCCTAGCTGGCTCCCCATATCTCAGCCTTAGAAAGAGTTTGCTTTGGGTCTAAATTAGCTCCACGTTGCAGTTAGAACCATGCCCACTTGGGAAACTGCTTATTCTCCTTCTCTTTTACTGTTCTTTTAATAGGTTTCAGGAGCGTGGGGTCCAAGCCTCCTGCCTCGAACCTGCCCTACCCGGAACCTTCCTTAGTTACCGCGAGCCGCACAGTGCTCATCGCAGCCTCCTGCCTCTCGGGGCGGGCCAGGTAAGCATCGGGGCTAAGGCCACACCAGCTCCAGGAGCCCCCACTGCCTGCCCTCCACCAGGAGAAGGCGCAGGCTCCCTGCAGACCCTCACACACATGCCTCTTTGTCCGTGGCGTTTCCGAGAGAGCTGGCTGCTGCTTCTGGGGCCTTCCCAAGTAACAGCTGGTGAATTCTCATTCCTGCTGAGGGCCCCTCTGCTTGGATCCTCAGCTGGCAAAATGCCATCTGCTGGGGCTGGACCTAGAGGCAGGAGGATAGATGAGATGACCTCCAGACAGCCCTGCCACTTACCGGACTCCGGGCCACGTGCAGCCCGGCCCTGGCCTTGGCTCTAACCTGACCCTGTCCTGCCCCCGGGCCTGACAGCTCTGCCTCGGCCCACCCTTTCCCAGCCCAGAGGCCAGGCGGGAGGACCCCTGCTCCCTGCCCTTCAAGCAAAGGGCGTCCCCAGAGGCCAGCCCAGCTGTACACACCGAGCCCCTGCTCGTGTTCCCTGAAAGCAACCCTCCTTTTGTTAATTCTGCAATTTCCCCGAGTGCCAGGAGCATCTCATTTGACAGTCCCTGCATCTGTTCCTGTCACTCTGCAGAAGGCTGGGCGGGAGCCGTGCCAGCCCCTTCCCTGAGGCTACTGACACCTCACGCTCCTTCTGTCAGCTTGAGCGCCTTGCTCACCTGGTCCCCTGGGAGCACCCCCAGTTCCCCTCTGTATCCCAGGCCCCCGGCACCCCTCCCTGTGGCCTTGTCTGGCAGCCTCAATAACCATCTCCCCTTCCAGGACCAAGTTCACCTGCCTAAGTCGATGAGCGCTTGTCCCCTGCCTCAGGGGACTTCAGGGAAGGAGGCTAATCCTCCCTTTGAGGGCTGCCCAGGGCCCTAACAGGTAGAGGAGCTTCATGGCGCCAAGGAAAGGGAAGCCCCTTGCTTGGTCCTTCTCATCGCCCCCCGCCCCCAACACACATCCTATACACACAGTCCTTGGGCTGCTCATTTGCAGGGTAGGGAAGGTCTGGAGGGTTCCTCAGCCTAGAAGGCCTACCAGAAATCCGCCATGCCCAAGACCTGAGCTTCCACGTAGAGATCCCCAACCTCGTTACTGCTGACACTGGGGCTGGGGAATCCCTGGGGGTGGGGGCTGCCGAGTGCATATTATAGGATGTTTAACGGCATCCCTGACCTCCCCCTAGATGTTACTAGCACACATTCCGCCCCACACGCACCCTTCATGAGAACCAAAAATGTCCCCAGACGCTGCTAGAGGTCCCTTGGTGGAGAACCACTGAGCTAAGGCCAGAAGGAAGCCCGAAACCCAGTGACTGACACCTCCACTGGGCTCCAGGAGACAGAGGGACGGCTTCTCTCTTCTGTAAAGGTCCAGATAGTAAATATTTTCAGCTTTGGAAGCCACACGGCCTCTGTCACCATGGCGTGGCCCCCAGTGTGGCACGAAGGCAGCTAGACCATACGTAAACGAACGAGCTTGGCTCTGTTCCAATACATCTTTATTTATGAACGTTGACATTTGAATTTCATATTGTTTTCGTGTGTCACGAAATAGTCTCCTTTTTTAGTTTTCAACCATTTAAAAAAGCCAAATGCATTCATTCTTAGCACATGGACCGTGTTCCTGGCTTCAAGGATCTCAGAGGAATCAAAACACCGAGGTTCCTGCTGACCTGCCCCTACAAAATGAACAAAGTCAGGCTCAGAGGCTGACGTTGTGAATGGGGTCCTGGTCCTCCGAGGAGGTGGGGGGAGCCAGTCACCCCCAGTCCCTTTGGCCCAATAACTCCGGGTATCATTTTTAGTGGGGCAACCTCGCTAAGCTCAGCAGGACTGACTGCATAATTTGCAGGGCCTGATGCAAAATGAGAATGCGAGGCCCTTCTTCAAAAATTACTAATAATTCCAAGACAGCAGCAGAAGAGCATGAAGCAGTCAGGGGCATTCTGAGCACAGAGCCTGTGCGACCACACGGGCTGCGTGCCCACCAAGCCGGCCCCGGACCTGTCTTCTCCCAGGAAGGTCTGCACCCACCCCGAGGCCTCTGGCAGGCAGAGGACCGGCCGGTCAGGCTGGTTCTCCAACCCTGGGGGCAACTTCTCCCGTAGGCCCTCAGGCTGGACCAGCACATAGGACTGTGTCCTGCACCGTGACATCGGGCTGATGTGGTGACTGGGGGCGTCAACCGAGCCCACGCCCCCCTTGCACGCTGTGCGCCCCAGGGCCATGCTGCAGCTGTTTGAAGGAGCCTGCACTACATGGGCTGGGGTTTGCCCTGCCTCCGGGACCCTGGGATTGGGGGAGAAGGAGTCAACTGCGCGCCAGCATGGTCTCCTCCACCCCCCTCCTGAGCCGCGGAGGAACGGAGGCCCCACTCATCCATTCATTGAACAAGCATCTAGTGCACTCCGGACGCTCTGCCGAGGACGCAAAGCTAGGGGATCCGGGGTGGAGACACCCATCCCGGACAGATCCGTGAGAGGCGTGCCCATGATGGAACAGGGATGCCCAGGGCCTAAGAGAGCGTCAGTGAGTACTGGGCCAATTTTTGAGAGCACGGAGGACTTCAGCAGGTATACTCAAGGGAGAAAGATGACTGTTCCAGAACAGGAACTGCATGAAGAGGGTGAAATGAGAGAGTCTAGCCCCTTCCAGGAAGGGCAGGAAGGTCAACGTGGCAGGAGGGAGCTGGGTGGGGCAAGGCAAGAGAAAAGGACAGAGCTAAAGAGGGGGCAGACCCGATGATCTCCTGTGTCACAGGACGGAGCCTGGCACTAACCTGGAGGCAGGAGAAGCTGAAGAATTTTTAGCAGGGGAGTGACAGGCTCTGATTTGCATTTTAGGGAGCTCACTCTGACTGCAGTCTGGAGCAGGGAAGGAGGGGCTGAGACTGGAAATGAAGGCTGGCGAGGACAAGATGGTCAGAATTCAGATGAAGCCTGTGAGGGTCTGAGCCCAGACTGTGGAGCATGGATAGGAGAGGCCTCTGCGGGGCACAAGCGGCAGGGCTGAGTGGTCGGCAGGACACAGGGGTGCAGGGGAGGACGTGATGGTCTGGAAGGTGCCATTCATGGGGGCGGGGAACACAAGAGGAGCAGCAGGTGGACAGGGGAGATGTATCAACCAGGCTTCTCCAGAGAACCTGTAGGATACGTGTGTGTGCAGAGTACACACGTGTCCTATATATGTGTGGGTACACACACACACATACACACACACACGCATAGATATGATTCATTCCAAGGAATTGACTTATCCAGTCGTGGGGGCTGGCCCTGTCTTCCGCAGACGAGCAGGAAGGCTGGAAACTCAGACACGTGCTGATACTGTAGTTTGAGAGCAGAATTTCTTCTTCCTCAGGAAAACCTCAGTTGTGCTTTTAAGACCCTTCAACTGATTTGATGAGGCCCACCCACATTATGGAGGGTAATTTATTTTTTTAATATTTTCCTTTTTATTTATTTTTTTTAAAGATTTATTTATTTTATTTATTTGACAGAGATAGAGACAGCCAGCGAGAGAGGGAACACAAGCAGGGGGAGGGGGAGAGGAAGAAGCAGGCCCATAGCGGAGGAGCCTGATGTGGGGCTCGATCCCAGAATGCCGGGATCACGCCCTGAGCCGAAGGCAGACGCTTAACCGCTGTGCCACCCAGGTGCCCCTAATATTTTCCTTTTTAAAAAATATTTTATTTATTTATTTGAGAGAGAGAGGGAGAGAAAGCACAAGCCAGGGGAGGGGCAATGGGAGAGGGAGAAACAGACCCGATGCAGGGCTTGATCCCAGGACCCTGAGATTCATGACCTGAGCCAAAGGCAGACGCTCAACCATCTGAGCCACCCAGCACCCCAAGGGTAATCTATTTAAAGTCAACTGATTGTAGATATTAACCACATCTACAAAATACCTTCACACCAACCCCAGTTACTATAGCCTAGGCAAGTTGTCACATGAAACTGACCATCAAGGGGCCTGGGGTAGAGGGTTGGGATGTGAGAGGCCCACAAGCATTCAAGTGAAGACTTCCAGCTGGCCGGTGCAGGTTGAAACGCCAAGGATCCTTCTAGGTCCTCATCACCCCTCCTCTGCCCATGCCTTACTAGCTGGCCTCCCTGCCTCCTGGTCTGCACCTGCTCTGTGCATTCCACCCTCCCCACCACCCCGAAGTGGACTTCCAAAGTACGTGTCTCAGCCTGCCTCTTGCTTGCTCAGTCCCCTCCAGTAGCTCCCGATTGCTCTTGGATAAAGCCCCTGTAGGGCTCAAAAGGCTCTTCATGGACTAGACTGGCCTACCCCTCCAGCCTCCTTCCTTCCTTCCTTGAAACTTCAAGTGCAGCCGTGATGACTCCTGCCTCCCCAAGCTCTCCACGGTCTGCTGCCTTTGCACAAGCTCTTCCGACTTTCTGGAACCACACCCTCCTACCTCCCTCCAGCCCACGCCACCTCTACCTGGTGAGTTCAGAGACTTCCTTCCGGACTCAGGTAAAATATGGTCTCTGTTTCTGACCCTCACTAGGCTAAGGCAGGTACCCCTCCATGATATTTTGGGCCAACTTGGGGGACAGCTCTCACTGGATTATATTTTGATTATTTTTACATATCATCCCACCATTACACCGTGAGCATCTCAAGAGGATGGATCATGTCTTATTCTCCTCAGTATCCCCAGCATTTGGTATAGTGTTTAGTACAAAGGTACTCAATATTTGCTTGTTAAATGGATGGACAGATGGATGGATATAATTTTCTAATAATTCCTGGCTATCATTTGTGGAAGGCTTCTTTTGTTCCAGGCATTGTACTAGGAGCTTCAAGTTCTGAATCAATCCAGGTTCTCGGCTGCAGGCATCGAATGCAGACTTTGGCCATCATAAGTGGAAAAGAAGTTCGGCTATCACGTGGATCACAGAATCAATGGCTAATGCAGACGACTCAGAAAAAATGGGCAGCAACTGAGGGAGGCTAGCCCGCAGAGACACACTGAGGTCACATCTCAGGAACGGCCTGATCAGAACACCATCTTTGGCATCGCCCACACTGGACACTCCCTATGAGAGTGCTAGAAACTTCCACTGCCCCCTCTCCTGCTGTCCTACACCTGTACATGTCGCTTCATCTGATCCATACAACCCTTTAAGGCAGATGGTCTCGCCTCCATTTTACAGATGAGAAAATTGAGGCTTAGAGAAGCCTAAGGTCCCACAGCCAATCAGTAGAGTAGGTAGAACTGAGATCAATATTCATCTGACTCCAAAGCCCACTGGCTTCCCCTCTGCCGTGCACTGTCTCCTTCAGGGGGCTCCTTTATGTAACCACAGCCCCCTGGGTAGTGCACCAGGACACCGCAGCCTCAAAATTCCAAAGTACCGTCTTGTGCGTTAACTATAGATTTGGGTTATGTTTTTGGCCCTAACAAATTATGGTGGGCAACATAAAGATGGCGAAGTCAGCACAAGTCGGCAGAGCAATTAGAGGGTCTGTGCACTGACTTGGGTTGATTGAAGCTGCTTCCAAGAGGTTAGGCATCAGATATCCAGGGATTCTGGAAAACAGGGAAGCCTGCAGAGTGTGGCCGAGGACCCCCAGTGTCCTCACTGGGAGCCCCAGCTCCCATGTCCCATGGCTTCCCATTAGCCACCCTGGGCAGGCGTCTTGAACCGTACTCAGTGGCCACTTCTCTGCAGCCCAGCCCATGTCCAGAGTCACAGCTGCCCCCAACCAGGGACAGTTTGGTCTTGCCAGGACCAAAAGACGCCCCCACCAGGTATGTCCTTCCCAGACCCAGACCGCGATGCCCCAGTGGAGTTGAGGACAGAGCTCCAGGTAGGGAGCCCGAGCACCCATTCCTAGTCCTGGCTCCACCTCCTCCGCTCTGTGACCTTGGCTCAATCATCTGACCTCTCTGTGCTTCACTCTCCCCATGACTCAGTCTCTCTCCACTGCCGCTGCCCCACCCCCCACATTGGCCATATTGTTCCATTAAAAAAAGAACTCAGGGTTCCTTGAGCTCTTTGGAGAGACCACATAAATGCCGGGCATTACTAGCATCATTACTATTAAATATTAATAAGGACATTAGCATTGTCTATTATAAGCCTGAAAAAGAAGCTCCAAGAGCCCTGGGTCGAAATGGCTAAAAGAATAATTAGGCCCCTCCAGGCCACAGACCCCTTCTGGCCCTCAAGCAAAATTAGGAAGGCAAGTGTAGACAGACTACTCGGATTTCCCTTCCAGCTCCCCTTGCTCAGTTCCACTCAGCTCCTCCTGGCCCCACACAAATCATGTTCTTTCCAGTCCCCAAGACCCCCCTGCCAGGAATGCACTCCTCACCTCCTCCATCCACCCAGGCCCCATCCCAGAGGCATGCACCCCCACCTACCGCATCCTTCACCCCCTCCCAGTGCCCTCTCTCCCCCACATCTGAACAGGGATGGTAGTTACCTGCACTGCTCAGCCCAGCCTGCAAGGATTTACTGAGCCTGCGTTCTGCTCCAGGCCCTGCTTTGCAGGGTGGGGGGGCGAATGGAGACACTCAGGGTATCATCCCTACCTTTAGATGCCACACAACTGAGAGAACGATGATCAGTTATTTTGTATGATGTCTGGCCACACAAAAAGCACTTCTAAAAGTCGTTGTGTTTAGGGGCGCCTGGGTGGCTCAGTCGATCAAGCAGCCGACCCTCGATTTCGGCTCAGGTCATGATCTCAGGGTCCTGGGATCCAGCCCCGCATTGGGCTCCCTGCTCAGCAGAGAGTCTGTTTCTCCCTCTCCTTCTGCCCCTCCCTCCCACTCATACTCTCTCTCTCTCTCTCAAACTAAATAAAATCTTTTAAAAAAAAGTAAAAAATAAAAAATCATTGTGTTTAATCCACATGTCTTCACAACCCTCCTAAGTAGGAATAAGATTATTCCCATTTTACTGTTGAGGAAGTGGATTCTCAGCAGTTAAGTATCCTTCAGCGATCTGCCCAATGTCACCCGGCTAAGAGTGGCAGAGCTGAGACAGAGTCCAGTTGTCCTGAGTGCACATCCAGAGCCCCCCAACCCTTGCGGCAGAGAAGGACTCCGCCTCATAGGTGCACCCCCTTGTGATACGGACGGGGTGAGGGGGGCTGAGTCCTCTCGAGGCCCAAAGGGCAGTACCCGCATTTACTGAGCACCTGCCATGTGCTTGGCCCTGTGCAAGATACCTCGTGTGATTCCACACCCACGTCGACCCAGGGAGGTTTGAGTCTTGATCCCCATTTCCCAGGTGAGGAAGCTGGGCTCTGTGGTGAGCTCTAAGAAAGGGTCTGAAATCTAAAACCAGCGGTAAAGATGCCAGCGGCTGGAGAGGCCAAGGCAACCAAAGTGAGGTTTGGACTGATGAAGAAAGAGACCTGGACGCCATCAGAGCCCTGGGCCCTGGTGGGGTCCCCGCTCCCTCCCCACTTGTCCTCTGGGGCTGGGCCCCGAGCCCTGCCTTCCGTGACCATTTGGAGATGCACGGGACTCCACTGTTGATCTGCCGGAGCCGTAAAGGGCAGGAGCAGATGGTCTAGGAAGGGTTGGGTGGCCCTCAAGATGCCTTCCGGGGGCACCCGCTCCAGGGGCTACCACGTGTTTACAGGTGTATTAGTGACTCGTGTGACGAGCCCCCCAATCGTCCTCGGCTGGCCCTGCTCTGCCCTGTCTGGGGGTCTGTGGGGACTCAACTCGGGGATACCGTGTCCTGCTCTGGACTACATGGAGATGGGCTGAAGCCACAGAGGGAGAGGCGCCCCCTACAGTCAGCTACAGTGAGATTCTGGGATCTGGCAGACACTAAAAAAGAGGAAATTGTCCTGTCCCCAACTTTGACCCACCCCCCCCCCACCAGAAGGGGAGTCGCTGGGAGGTGGCGCACACGCATAGTGATTAAGCCACAGAAGCTGGAAGACCAGCAGCCTCCGCTTCTCCACTTGTTCACTGTTCACTTTGAGCAAGTTCCTTAACCTCTCTGAGCATCATGTGTAAAATGGGGACAATGGTAACAACATGTACCCGTTGGGGGGATAAGTCAGATGAAGCACTTAGCACAGCTCCTGACACATTGGACACACTTGAATTATTGTTAATAATGTATATAATAATTAATAATAATATTATGAAATACTTTAGTTATCACCAGACAAATGGACCCCACAGGCAAAACTCAGCCTGGATCCCCAAATGTCTACTCCACTCCCTCCTCAGGAGGAGGAACACCTTAGAAGCTGGCAGTGAGGATCCCCAGGAACCCCCCAGATCCATCAGTACCAGGGTCAGCTGATGAAACAGGCAAGAAGATGAAACTTCGGGAATTGTCTCCCCACATCTAGATCTCGGCTTAGTAAGTACTCCTGCCTGCGCTCTTGCTGAGGCTGCCAGAGCCCCCCTGGGGTGGGTCAGCAGGTGGCAGAAGAATCAGAGAATTCGAGACCCATGTCACCCGGGGCTGATCTGATCGGGAGGAAACGTGTCCTTTCCAAGCACCCAGCCGCCACAGCAAGGGCAGCAGCTGTCCTAAAATAGAGTCACAAAGCCAGCTGTCTGCATCTAAAGCAATCCTTGCAAGCATTTCCAGACCCTCGGCCCCTGAGTCAGGCCGTCCCCTGGCCCATCAGCCCCACGGGCACAGATGCACCATCTCCTCTCTTGGCAGCCAGTTTCTGCTTGGAGAGAATTTGAAGCCCACCCTTCAGCGCCCGAGTGGACCTGCATGGCCTCAGAGGGTAAGGTTCCCAGCCCTAGGGAGATGGACAGACAGACAGACAAGGACAGTGCGGGCAGAGGCAGGAAAGGGGAGGACGTCCCAGAAGGACGTCCCCCAAGAAGTGTCATCAGCACCATCAGCTGTCTCTCCGTCAGGAACAAAGAAGACCCTGAGCTGGGAGAGCCCCTCAGAGCGGACCAGAAGGATGGGAGGGGAGAGCAGATGGGACCTGGGCAGGCACTCTGGCCGTGGCGTCTGGGCAGCAGAACTGCCCCCCTTCCATGTCCTCTCCTTTTCCAGGACCTCTCCCACAGCCCAGGTCTGTCCTGAGCCCCAGTGCCCCCCTCCACCCCGGAAGACACAGAGCTGCGCCCCAGGCTTGACAGGGCTGGCCATCTCCAACTCCAAGCCCGGCCTGGCCCTGCCAGCTGTTGCAGCATCTGGCCCACTCCCTAGTCCTGCCGTTGTGAGCTGGACAGCAGGTGGAGCCGAGGGGGGGGTGAGACGACAGCGACAGCCTGACAGAGCTGACTGCTGTTGCAGATGGCTGTCCCTCCAGCGCCAGGCCCCAGCCTTCCCGGGCATGCCCCCCACGTGATAGGAACAGAGCAGAAGAGGTGTGCCACTGACCTGGATGAGCACCTAGCGTCTCAGAGCTGGCAGGAAACTCGGCCATCTTTAACACGTTCGCATTACCAGTGAGGCTCAGAGAGGGCAGGACACTTAGCCGAGGACACACAGCCAATCAGTAGCAGAGCCCAGACTACCCTTCGGACATTCAGACCCTCAACCTAGTGAGCTCTTCATGACCTCACACTGCTGGTTGATTAAAAATGGGCTTGGATCCATAAGTACTGATGTGGAAAGCTGTCCAAGATCTATTATACAGTTTAAAAATATTTTGCAAATCATGCTGTAGTGTGCGATCCCATTTTCATAAAATAATACTAGTAACCCCCATAATTATATACATGAAAATAATAAACCTGGGGGCACGTAAGTCAGATTTGTTAAGGGACTTTCACTTTCTATTTTTACATTTCCTCTAGTGTGTGGATATTTTGACAGAGCCCTGTCACTTTCATAAGCTAGGGGAACAATAAAGATGAACATATGCGGCGGGAAAAGGAGGTGCCCCTCCACCCCACTTGCCCCGCACAGCAGGCTGGAGATGTCTGATCTGGGTGCCTTCCTGTAGTAAGGGGACTTCTGGGGGAGGCGAAGAGTTTGCCTCCGTGGGTGCCCAGGATTTGGGGAGAAAGGGCCACTTTCTTTTCCCTCCCTGCCGCACCCCTCTCCAGCCCCTTCGGCTCTGGGTTGGGCAGCGATGGGGGGCTGGGGCCGGCAGGCCAGACAGCGCCCTGTGGCCGAGCCGCCCATGCATTATGGAAGCCGCGGGCGCCCTGGCTTGCTCCCTGGTCCTTAAATGACAGCAAATGAGGTAAAGCCAGAAGGGTGGGGACGGGAAGGGGGCGGGAGGGGGGCAGAAGGAAGCCGTCTCCAGGGCCCCTGAGCGTTGGCTGAGGACCGGAGCCAGCCAGTGAGCAGAGCCTGGAAGAGGGAGGAGCACATCCTGATGCAGAGATGCCGCAGTGGCTCCGGGCGCGCACACACACAGGCGCCCTCACCGCCACCGCCACCGCGGCCGCCACCGCCGCACCAGGACTGCCGAGCGCGGCGAAGGCGAGCCGGGGACAAGAGGACGGCGGCCCCGGGGGCGGGCGGCCGGGCTGGCTCCCGCTCACCGCCTCGGGCAGCGTCCACCTGCCCCAGCCAACACCCTTCTTTCACCCCAGGTAGGTGCCAACCGCTTTTGTCTCCTCCAGCCCCCGGGCGGGGGTGGGGGGGGGGCTTCCCAGCGCTGCTGTGGCCAGGGGCTCCGGCTGAGTTTCCTTGCAACTTGGGAGGGGGCAGGGGCAGAGCCAGAGCCCCAGCTGCTGCGGCCAGTCTGACTTCCCACCCAGCCCCTCAGGGGGCCGTGCTGACCAGAGGTCCCCTCCACCCTGCCTACATGGGTGGCATCCTGCAGGGCCCTGGCAGGCCCAGCCTGGCCGGGAAGCTGGACCCCAGCGGTGTCCAGGAATTCCAGCCGGCACCAACACCTGCCCACAGAGAGGGCAGCGGCTCCGGGGCCTGCCCGGCGCCCGGGTCCAGAGCCAGACGGTCCACGAGGCCAAGCCCCAGACTCTGGCCTGACCTCCCCCACCCCCCGAGGAGTCCCTGGGTGGAATTGAGCCTGACTGTCCAGACTTGAGGTGTCCCTGAGTTTGCCTCTGCCGGGTGACCTTTGCAAAGTCTTGCTTCAGTTAGACAGAGGTGGGGGCTGTGGAAGAGAGAGTGGGGAGTGGAACTCAAGTTTGGGCAAAGGCTTGTCCAGGAGTGGGGACTTAGGGAGGAGAAACTGAGGCAAGTCACATCCCAAAGTGTGAGAAGCCAGGACCACCAGGGCTGATATTCCTTGCCTCCCCCCTCCCCAACCTTGCTTTATCCCCAGATCCCTCCCCTCCTCCTCACTGGCGAGGGAAGGACTGGCATCAAGTTTGGCTTTGCCCAGGAGGAAAGGGGCCCGGGGAGAAGGAGGGAGGGCTCAGAGAGGCAGCCTCAGCCAGTGTCCAGCTGAATTCTGTTGCCTTCTCCAGGAGGGATGCCCAGGGATGGGAAGCAAGAAAGGGGGTGAGATGACAGTGTCTGTGGAAGGGGACAGTCCTGGTGTTACAAAGTCGGGACCCTTCAGCCACACAACACTGGGTGCTAAGCCTGTGTCCCGGATGGGGCGGGGGAAGCTGTCGGTCAAGGTTGTCTGGAGGTTTGGGAATCCAGGCAGACCAGGAAGGGGGTAGCCCAGGAGAAGGGCAGGTTCTGTGGCCCCCAAAGTATCTGCTCTTAACGTTGCCCCTTTCCACAACCAGCCTGTGACTGGTCAGACCCCACCACCCTGCCTTTCAGCCTGACTCCGCAGGGCCCTTGAACCCCCTTCCCAGCACAGGCGGCATCCTTTTCCCTGTGTTCAGAGGGGGGTGGAGGAGGACCAGCCTGAATAACCCAGTCCCTCAGGGGGCCCCTGATCTCCTTTGGCCCGCAGCCTGGGGCTCATCTCCCATCCTGCTGGCCAGGGAGATGCTCTGTCCACTTAGCCTCCCCGTTCACCCTCAGACAGACCGGATGAGCCGCTGGAGATCAAGGGCAGCAAAGGGTGGGCCACCTGTGGGAGAGGCCGGTGGGACCCTGGCTCCTGAGGGTGGAGCAGGGAAATCCTGCCCTGACTCCTGGCCTTGGGAGGAGGGAGTTCTGCCCCCCACCTCCAGAGAGAGCAGCGTCCAAGGCCCACCCCGGGGTGCCTCACCGGTTAACCCCTTTCTAGCCAGGCTGCAAAACTACTCAAGCAAGGCTTTTGCCACAAGGTCAAAGTTATTCCTAATCTCCCACGGGATCTATCGGGAGTCCTCAGCCCGCAAGGAGGAGGGCATCAAAATCACGTAAGGTTCACCTGTCCTTCTGGTGCTCCCCAGCAGGGAGGGATGCAGAGGCTCCCAGGCGGACAGGTGCCTGGAGATGGGTCCCCTGCTCTCTCGACTCTCTTACTCCCCATTCATCTTCTACTCCCCACCTGGCCAAGCTCTTCCCTCACACTCCCTGGCCAAGTGTACTCCTCCAGCCTCAGCCCTCAACCTACCTCCACACCATTGCCCCTGCCAGATTTCATTCCTTATGCAACTCTATTCCAGCACCTTCTCTGCCAGCAGTTGTTCAAATAGAGACACATGTAGGATGCGCCTCTGTGGTCAATGGGATGGTTGTACGTATTGTCCCCGACCGAATTTATGTCCTCAGGAGCAAGTAACACAGAAGAGGGTCTCCCCAGGACACGCTCTCTGACCCCAAGGGCATGAGGCAAGCAATACATTTGGGGTGGGTGGGAGGATGTATATGACCTACCCCCCCAACCTCAAGCCAAATGTTCGTGAGAAAGCATATCTTAAAGATGATCTCAAAACCCAAGAGTGGATGGCATTTGTGATCCAGGGGAGACTCCTCGGGCAGCACCAGGGGGCATGAGCAAGTGGTGGGCGGTACACAGGGGAAGAAGAACCAGAACAAAGAAAATGCTAGTGAAGCAGGAGGGACAGAAGTCAGACTGCTAGAGACACCTCCTAGCCAGGGAGACGAGCCACGAGGAGGGGGGCAATCTCCTTTCCAGGCACTCTTAAGAGGGTCTGGGGACTGGGGTCTTGTCCACAGCTAGACAGCCCTGGCTGGAGGCGGAGGGGGTGGGACGGCCCTGGGATTTCCTTCCAGCCCCAGGTGATGCTCTTTCAAAAGGTAACAGGGGGTGACTCATTAGAAGACAGGCCTCCTTCTCAGTCCCTCCTGCAGGCCGGCCACCTCCCATTCTTCTGAACCATCCTAACCTAGACCAACCTCCCCCACTCCCCTCACAGGGGGTTTTGCGAACCTGGACCGTTCATGGACGTTTCCGTGGGCTCGGGGCCCTGATGGTAACCATCTTGGAGTAGAGAGGTCCTTCCTTTGGCTTAATGAGTTCTCTTGGTGCGAAATGAGCCCATGTGTCCATGTTTACTCAGAGACAATGCAAAGGTGTGACGCTTTCACCCAAAACTGAGCGCCCTCCGCCCCAGGACACGTGCAGGCCCAAGCACCCCTCAGCACCCTTCTCGTCTAATGAGTCCCCCTGCCCCGCAACCATACAGATGAACCTGCCGGATCTCCTCTAGCCCTAGCCCACGTCCTCTTAATGTCTGCCAGCCTCCTAGACCCAGAGACCCCCCATCCTGCGTTTGGCGGGAGGGCAGCCTTCCTGCAGGGGGCCCAAGAGTTCATCTGCGCCCCAGAGCAGAACCTAGCCTGAGGGGAGGAGCAAGTCCAGATGCACCCCCACCAGGCATGGCTCTGAACCAGCCTGCAGGAGACTGTCCGGGAAAAGGGGGGGGGGGGTCTCCACTCTGCAGAGATCAGGGGACATAGGGAAATTGGTCCGCTGATTTCTTCCTAACGTGGTTCTTTAGAACCAAGTTGAAACAATCGCCCTTACTCCTAGCCTCTCAAAAAGGAATGGTCCTTCCAAAGCCCTCACCCAATCACTCCACACGGGCAGGCGAGCAGGGAAAATCTGGGTCTGGGTAAGACTTGCCCCTTATCCCGAGCTCTTCCCAGGAGGATGCAAGACTCTCCCTTCTTCCACTCCCCACTCTGAGGGGTCTCTTCAGACGACAGGGCCAGCGCTGGAGAGTCAGAGACTCCGGGCCGCAGAGCAAAGGCCAGACTCCCCTGGCGCTGAAAGCTCAGACTACTGTGTGAGCCTGGGGTCACAACTCTCCCCAGAGGGCACAGCAGCGGCCCCGGGGCTAGGAACCAGCTGCTAGTACAAAGAGACTGCAGAGAAAACTGGGGGTGGGGGGGAGCGAGGGAACACACAGAGGGGCCTGGGGAGAGACCCAGCTGCACAGCTCCCCTGTTCCCACCCAGTCCTTGTCCCCCGCTGGGGACTGAGGAGGTGCCTAGCCCACCCAATTCTGTCCTAAGGACCTCCTCCAGCTCAAGGCACCAGCCTTTGCCACCGAGACATTTCCACCACTGCCCTCCTCCCCCACCAGCTCTGGCCCCCCTGCCTGGCCTGTGGTCCCACCAGCCACCGCAGACCCTGTTCTTCCAGAGAGGTGTGGACTGGTTCAGGACTTCCTGGAGGACAGTGACCCTATCCCAGGTGGCTGTTCCCTCCTTCAGCAGAGCGCTCCTCCCACCCTGGACCCTGCAGGCAGGCGGTGGGGGTGGTCGAGGAGCAGTGCCTGCTGGGAGCACCCACGTGCATGTCCTCAGCAGGCGCCCCCTGCACACATGCCATCTGGGTGTGACTCTGTGTGCTTGTGCCCTCATCTCGGGTGGTGTGCTTGCTGCTGCTTGCCTGGGCCTGCTGCACCTCCAGGGCAGAGGGAGGGCAGGCACCTGCCCGGGGAGACTGTGGGAATCTGTCAGTGTCCTACACGTTTGTGAGTGCTGCCAGAATGTCATGACTGCGTGGGAGTGAGTCTGACTCGGGCAGTGTCTGTCTGGGTCGCTCCGTGTGTTGGGGTCCGTGCTGGAGGTCCCACGAGGGTTCTCAGTGGTGAGATCTGATCTTTTCCGAGTACTCACTAGGGGCCAGGCCTGCTGCTGACCTCCCCAGAGTCCCTTCTCATCCCCATTTTGCAGGTGGGAAACTGAGGCTCAGAGAGGGTAAGTAATGAATGTAAGGGTTAAGGTTATGCTAGGTAGTTGTACACTAGCGTTACACTAGTTAGTAAGGACCAGGCCGGTTGGCACAAGAGCCCACACTGCTAACCACTGTGCCTGGCTGCAGGATGGAGCGTGGTGGTAGCTGAAGGGCTCCCACAATACTTCTTGGCTTATAAGAAGTCACTTAGTCTCTGCCCTCAACTGGGCTCCAAACTCCCCCTTATCCCACCAGCACCCATGTGAATGTCACCAAACCCCTCAATACTCAAATCTCCATTATCCAGGGGAAGGAGAGACAGAGTCAGGACCAGGAGCTGGGTGTCCCAAGTGGTAGCATGCAGGCAGAGTGTATCTGTCACTTTCTGGCTGGTTCTGTGCAGGGTTCCTCAGCCCAGAAAACCCTGTCGTGTGCTGGAGTCCGGCTCACAGCTTTCCATCCTGCAGCTGTCCCCCAGGCCCTTTGTTTCCTGCACCCAGCAATTCAGCCTAGTCCCCCTGGTGCCCCTGAGCCCCCAAGCGGCCCATTCCCCCATGTGCTGCCGCAGCACAGGACCAGCCCCTGATGGCGACAGCCTGTGCCCGCCTGTGCCAGCCTGTGCCTGCCTGTGCCAGCCTGCACCCCTGCACCGGGGCAGCTGGCCTGGGCCAGGCTTGGATGGCTCAGGGCTCAAAGGGCCAGCTCTGGGCCTGGCATAGCTCCACTCCTGCCTTGCTCCAGACAAAAAGGCCTCCTCCCTCCTGGGCATTCTAGAATGTGTCATAGGGCAGATGGTATAGGGAAATGACTGGGCCACACTTAGTGGGTCAGGAAACTGCAAAGGCAGTGTTTTCATCCTTATGTCCCCAGTGCTTAGCACAATGCCTGGCACATGGTAATAACACTGGCAGGGAAAGGCTGTGGGGCAAAACTGGGTGCCAGTTGCCTCACCTTCAGGAAGGCAACAAGCTCAAACTTTGACCCAGGCTCCGTGTGTGTGTGTCTGTGTGTGTGTCTGTGTCTGTGTGTCTGTATGTGTTCACACAAGGCCTTGGCACCCAGTGGAGTCAATGTACATCTGATTGGCCTGGCTGGTCTCTAGTGCTCCCCAAAGGCAACCCCAGGAGCTCCTCGATCCCAGCTCCTCCCCAAGCCATGTCCCTTCTGAAGCAGGTCTCAGTCCCCAGGGTGTGCCCAGGGCCTGTCAGTCCAAGGTGACTGAGAGAAGTCTGGGTTAAACTGAAGTGTGGAAGGAGCGGTGCGATAGTGTTTTCCATGACATACGCCTATGGTAAGAGCTAGCAGGTAACTCTGACCGCCGCAGGTGAGAAGGGCTCCAGGGTGAGGGATCCTCCTGGCGCATCACAGAGAAACGAGGAAGGAACTGGGTCCTCACGCGCTGGGCTGGGTGGGGACACACACAGACATACACACAAAGACCAGGCATAAACAGACACAGACACACACATACACACAGAGACACAAAGACCAGACCACACATATACACAGGGACATAGAGACACAGCACACAGACGCGAATAAACGTCACATACCTGCATGTGCACGCACGTGCACGCGTGTGCACACACCACACACACACGCACGCACGCACACACACCCCTCACCCGCAAGCATGGCCGGTGGGCAGCAGCAGACCTCTGCCCTGGAGTCTCCAGCCCCAGCCCCGGCTCCCTGGGTCGCGTGTTTCTGCTTTGCTCCTGCACGCTCGCACACTTGCACGCTCCGGCCGAGTGCCTGGAGCGCAGGCTCCTCCCCGAGCGCGCACCCTGCCCCCGCCCTGAGCGCCCGGGCCTGGCAGGCAGACAAAGGGCAGGAAGCTCACGATGATGGAGAGCCTTCTCCGTGCCAGACCCCAGGACACGCCGCACCAGCGCCCCGAGGGCCGTTTTCAAACTTCTTGGAGCCGGGGAACCCTATGTTTAAAGGGAACTTCCAGTAGGTAAAGCGGGTACACGTGGCCCTGCTCTGGCTGCAGCGGGGCAGGGATCTGGAGCCCCATCCTCTCCATCCCCCGCCGAACCGTGACCCCAAGGCAAGTCCACACAGCCCTGGACCTGCCCGGGGCGCTCCATCACCTCATTTCCCATTCAGAACAGCTCTGGAACGTAAGGGTTGTGACGTCCACTTCGTAGAGGCGCAAACCGAGCTGCCACCAGGAGGAACAATGTGTCCAGGCTCACAGAGCTGTGAGGAGATGAGGCCGCACCACTGACTCCGCTCTGCGGACTCGCAAGCCTTCGATGGTTTGCAGTGGGCCCTAGTGGCTCCCTATCAGGAGGATAGCCTCCAGGGTCATACTTCCAGATTCTTCCATGACTAAACACCCTGCTGAACTTAGAGACCTGTGTGTGTGTGTGAGACAGTGTGTGTGTGTAAAGGTGTGTGCGTGTGTACGTGAAGGTGTGTGGGGAAGAGAGTGGGAGGAAGTGTGAAAGTGTGTAAAAGTAAGAAAGTATGTGAGACGAAGAGGCAGAGTGTGCGTGTGTACATGTGAGAGGGGGTGTCTGAGACTGAGTTTGAGTGTGTCGTGAGTCTCTGCATATATGAGAGAGACAGTGTGTGTGTGAGTTGGCCCTCGGGTGGCCCTTGGGGAGCACTGAAGCCTGGCGCCCCCGAATCAGCCACACAGAGAGTGGGAGTGTGCCAGTGTGTGTCCACTGGCTGCGGGAGGATGTGGCCACAGCTGCTCGCCATTGTCGTTCAAGGCGACCCACAAGTCACACCTACTGTTCGCAGCGCATTTCACCAAGATGAAGGAGCGGGTCGCTTGCCCTCGGGGAGCTCCCAGGCTTTGAGTGGGGGCAGCCGCACCTCCACGCGTGGGCGCCAAGGGTCTAGTGGCGAGCGAGCTGAAGTCTAACTGTGCGGCGGCCTCTGAGGGGCTTCCTGGCAAGCGCAGAATTTCTGGGCTCAAGCCTGGAACTGAAAGTGGCAAGGACAGAGAGGGGTGCAAGGTCGCTGAGAGGCGGCACCTGGGCCCCTTCCTGACAACGGGAAGTGGATATGAGGCTGGGGTTGGGCCAGAGGAGGGAGCGCCTATGTTTAAACAGCACTGCCCCACCCCCACCCCCACCTACACCCAGCTTTTCAGCCCACAGCCTCCCTGACTGCCCCGGGCCAATGCCCCCTCCCTCCCCCAGCTGTGGCTGCTCAGGGGCTGAGAAGGGTTGCAGGTGGCCAGATGTTGAGGTTTTAAGGCGTTTGGGAGCCCTTTCTTTCCAAAGGAATAGAGTAGGAAGTGAGACGGGGAGATCCTGGCTTGTCTTGATATTCAGACGCTGCACTGGCCCTGAGGGCAGACTCTGAAGTCATCTGCAACCCGCTCCGCTCCCCCCCTCCATCCCCCATCTCCCCATCCAGGGGACAGCATTCCCAGGCCTTCATCCACAAGCACTCTGGGGCATCGCAGACTCGGAGCCAGAGGGGACCTGAGAGCACCCATTTTACAGATGAGGACACTCAGACCCAGAGATGGTGTGGGTCTTGCCGCCAGGCTCTCCACAGTCTCAGCCCCCTCCCCCTGTTCAGGTTTCTGGAAAGGCACAGGGCAGACAATCAGAATCTGCATCTGGGTTATCTGCTTTCCATGGCAGCTCTGACAGGGAGCCCTGGGAGCTCAGTGACCCAGGCTCCCTCTGAAACCAAAAAGCAGACCCCTGAGATTCCACCCTACCCCCAGATCTCAAAACATGGGCCTGGAGATGGGAGGAGATGGAAAGGCCGGCCCGCCCGCCCCTCTCAGGATGAGGCCCCATCTGCCCTCCTGATGGAGGGGAGCTCTGACTTGCTCTGGGCGCCCCCTCCAGGGAACAAGTTCTCCAGAGTTCCAGCCTTTAACCAAGTCTCTGTGTAAGAGGAAGGCTCCTCTGGGAGCCACATTAACTCTTGGATCCTGGAAGGCCTGGGGGGGCCCATCGGCCCTCCTGGTTGGGAAGCACTGCTGAGGGGCCAAGGCCAGGGCTCCACGGCACGGCATGCAGTACGGAAGTGCCTCACCTGGGGACCCAGGTGAGAGGGTGTGAATAAACCAATGAAACTCCTCCTCACGGCCAGAAAAACAAGGAAGACCCTGAGAGACTTAATGCAGCTCCCAGAGGGACTTATCGCCCCGCCACCCAGGCAGCTGTGGCGGAGGGGGAGGGGAAATTGGGCCCCAAACGCTGAAGGAGGAAGATGTTCCCCACACCCAGGCTCGGTCCTGTTCTCTTCTAGACCCTACATCAAGAGCTATTACTGGTGAGGGGCAGGTGGGTTCTTGCCTCCCAATTAGCCACTGCTTGCAAACCCCTGCTGGCTGCATGGGGCGGGGGGGGGGGGGGCACGTACAGGGCAGAGCCAGACTCCCAGGGGGCCCCTAGCAGGCACTCAGCCTGGGAAGAGCTCCTCCGTAACAGCCAAGCCCCTTCCCCTGGAGGCCTGGGGAGGGTGAGTGCAGAGCAATTCTGGCCTCGCCCCAGGCTGGGGAAAAAGCACCGCCTGGTACCAGGGAGCCAGGAGGGAGCCAGGAGGGGCGCTCCTCAGCTCGGAGTCCTTCCCATCCTCTGCCTCCCTAGGTCCTTCTCAGCCACCAGCTGGACTCTCCCCGCGCTGGGCTGAGCCTCCTTTCCTCTGCTCCCCATCGCTGCCCAGGACGCCCACCATGGGGACACCCACCAGGAGGAAGTCACACCTGCTGCTGCTGGTCGCTGTGGCCTTGGTCTCCTCTCCAGGTAAGAGGGTTCATCTGGGCTCCGAAGCCCTGCAGGGTGATTTTATTGTTCTACCACTGCTATTATTTTAGCGATGACTTTAGAAATCATTGACTCTGCGTTGCTGTGGCACTTAGATTTTTGAGGCCATTTCCTTGCTAAAATGTTCCCATTTGTGGATCTTCCCTTCCCTTCGAGGTTAGAAAGAATGAGTCTCCACCATAATATAGATGAAAGCAGCACGGTCCAGAGAGGGCAAGGCTTGCCTTGGGCCACACAGCGAGATTATGGCACGATCAGATCTCCATGTTCTTGTCCTCCAGCGGCAACCCCTAGGGAGCTGTGCTGTCCAATTCGGCAGCCGTAGCAGCGTGGAGCTATTATAACTGACAGTAAACTAAATTTTACAATTAGTCCTTCCGTTGTACAAGCCACATTTCAAGGGCTCATAACCATATCAGATAGCACAGATTACAGAACATTTCCATCATCACAGAGAGTTCTATTGGCTCGTACTGCTCTAGTGTCCTCTGACATGAGACAGGGATCGCTACCACAAAACTTTAGGAGGGCTCCCCAGGGCCACGCTGTGTCCTGACAGACGGACCAGGTACAGGACGTGAGAGGACATGAGACAGAGCAGGGGGTGGCCGAGGCAGAAGGCCACAGGGACCCAAGCAAGAGTTTTCATGCCAGGGGTGCCGTGAGGTAGTGAGAGCGTTGGAGGGAGGCCGGCAGAAGCGAGCAGGCCGGCCGGCCGCTGGGGAGCATGCAGGGAAGGAGGTGCGGGAGACCCAGCCTGTCCAAGAGCCGGAGGGACGTCCCCCGCTGCCTGCTGCTGCTCTGAGGGGCCTGTTGGGACCACCGCTTGGCCTCTCCGCCCTGACCCTCAGCTCAGATCAATAGACGCTTTTCCTCCAGAAAGATCTCCATGGGAGAAAGAGTACCCATCCTCCACCCTTCCGGAGTCCTAGCTGCCTACCCTCTACCTCCCTGCCCCACACCCCTGCAGGCCTGCGGGGCCGGCACATTTTAGGTTCGGTTTCCCCGGGGCAGGACTCCGTTGGCACACTTCAGATGTTTCTCATTACCTCCTAACTGCCTCCCAGGCCTGCACCCAAATCACTGAGGCTGCAGGGAAACGGGGCTGACCCAAGGGCCTCCAAGCACCCCCACCCCCAGGCCCGGGCCAGAGAAGCCTCTGGGGCAGGGAGCCCAGGCTGCACAGAGCAGCAGACGGCCACCCCCGAGAGAGCAGTGGAGAGGCGCCGGGGGTCCTCAGCACTGCCCCCTCCCCCAGGTGGGGACAGCTCAGGCCGGGACCACATCACCTGAGGCAGGGGGTGTGGGCAGCTGCCAGGTTCTTAGACCCGGAGATGCAGGAAGGCCCAGGGAGAGGGGACCCGTCTGCCACATCCCCGAGCTCCAGAGACAACAGTGGAATATCCCATCACTGGTTCTCACCCCTCCCAGAAAGGTGTCTCCCCTCGGGGCTCCGCTCACTAACCTGCCCCAGAGAAGCAGCCTTGGGTCCCGGCACCCAGGCCGGGAAAGGCAGCGAAGAGGCCCCTCCACGTTCTCGTAGCTCTAGCTCCTTCCTCTGAAGCTTCCAGATGCCCATGTGTGGGGGAGCAGAGTTGCCAGAACAGGGAATCAGAATCAGAGGGGACGTGGAACACGGGGCAAGCTAGGAAGGGTGTGTGTGTGTGTGTGTGTGTGTGGTGGGTGTGAGCGCAGCCTCAGAGGAAGGTGTGGGGTGAATGAGAGTGTGTTTGTGGGTGTTTAAGAGGGTGGCAATGCCAATGAGTGGCTGTGTGGACCGGGTGCTACATTTGGGGGGGGGTGACAGATATGCGTGGAAAGCCGTCCAGCAAGCGTGATGGCTCTTGGCCACGGCTGCCCTCCGGAGGGAGTGCCCACGCGGCATCTCTGGGGCTGGGGGGGGGGGTGCGATGGGGCCTCTGACGGCTCCGATGGGGACGAGGGGAAGAATCACGGCCACTGTGGCTGAGGACACGGCTACGGGTGCTGCTGGCCAAGGTCCAAATCCCTGGATCGGCTCCTCCTCGCTGTGCGATTTGGGGCAAGTTGCTGAACTTTCCTCAATCTCGGTTCCCACACGAGGGAAGTAAGGAAATGGCAGTGCCTGTTGTAAAGAGGTGAGGAGAAGAAGTACGAAGCGTGGCATCCGATAAAGAGTAAGCACTCAACAAATAGCACCTGCTTTTATCAGTACGCATACACGCGTGTGTGTAAGCACACGCGGACATTGGCAGCTGGGTGTGCGTGGAAACAGATGTGTGCACGAACGTGTATCTGACTGCGGGAGTAGCTCCGAGAGGAAAGTGTGTGTGTGTGTGTGTGTGTGTGTGTGTGTGTGTGTGTGGAAGGAAGTGAGTGTAGGCGAGAGCTGTGGGTGGATATTGGGCTGAGGGTGCGTACATGCTGAATGAAGAAGACCAAGCTTTTTCAGGAAGAAAGCCAGTCTTAAAGCCTCAGTGTGCCCCAGGCCCACCCAGCCACCCCCCTGCCATCCCCGCAGTTACTAGAAGCGGCTATTATACAAGGTGGCTCCCAACAGCCTGGCTGCCGCTGCCCCTCCTCTTTCCCCAGCCAGCCTGGCAGGCCCAGCTGGGGCAGGGGTCCCTACCCTCCCTCCAGCACCATCATTAACTTGGGATTAAGCTGGGGCTCTCACCGAGCTGCTGCTGGCGCCACTAGCTGCCGCCTCTGAGGCCTGGGGCGTTCGGGAGAGAGAGTGATGGGTGGTGGGGAGGGCGGTGGGGGATGCCATTTCAGAGAGCCCTGCCTCCTTCCTCATTCTGAGAGCTGCCTAGCAGCTGCCCTCGTTCCCCGGGGTCCAGGGCTGGGCCTCAGCTGTGGCATGGGGGTGCACCCCCCCAGAAAGGGGCAGACAGCTGGATGCGCTGGGAGAGGAGGCACTAATTGGTTAATGGGGATCCCGCCCCCCCCACAACCCACCAAGGAGGGCCTGAAACCAGCTGCATGGAGGGGTAGGAGCCAATTAGGGGTGGCCTGGCTCATTGGCTCCTGCCTGACACCACAAAGGCAAAGCACAACGGGCCCCGGGCCCCACGAGTCAGCAGACAGAGCTCGCTCCCCAGCCCTGCGGGAAGGCAGGTGTGAAACACTGCCTCCTGTGCCTTAGTGGCCCCTGCCCTGGGGAGGCTGAACAATGGGGCCTGGAGAAAGAGGCATCCGCCTGGGCAGGGGGCCAGGCATAAAAACTCCGTTTGCCCAAGGGATATCCATTTGCTCAGCAAACTCAGGAGACCAGGGTCCAGACCTACGTGTACCACAGACTTGCCTTGTGACCACAAGCAGGTCATTCCGTCTCCTGGGCCTCGCTTTCTTGAACTGTCACACTGGAACTGTATAAAAATGCCCCCAAAGCCACCTGCACACCCCACCCCACCCATAAAGCCTTCCTTCTTCCCCTACCTTCCAAGCTTGGGTCCCGCAGACGTTTCCAGAGCACGCACCCTGTGCCACACTGAACCCTCCTCCAGACCCTGGGGGGTGAGTTCATATTCTTCCCATTTCACAGGTGAAGGTGTTGAGGCTCAGCAGTCTCTGTAACTGCTAGTGAGAGGCTGAGAGCCGCAGGAGCGCCAGGCCCCAGGGACACACATCCTCTCTGTCTCTTTGGCCACTGACTTCCCAGGCCTCTCACACCCGGCAGATCAGGGGCTTCCGCCCCAAGGGCCCTACATCTAGAACATCAGCTGCTTTTACAGCTCTCACCACCTTGTCCTGTCCTTCTCTGTCTCCTTCCCTGGACTGCAAGCCCCTTGGAGAAGAGGGACTGTGTCTTATTCGTTTTTGTAACACAGTCTAGCCCGGTGCCAGGTATACAGCAGGTGCTCAATACCTGAGTGTAGGAAGGGTGATTGACTCAACTAACTGGGGCCTGCCTGGCCTGCTGAAATTTGAGTTTTAATTAATTAAAACTCAGTAAAGTTCAAAATTTGGTTCCCCGGCTGCACTAGCCACATTTCAAGGGCTCGATAGCTGGGGCTAGTGGCTACGGTATTGGGCAGTGCAGAAAATGGCATCTTGCCGTCATCACAGAACGTTCTATCGGACAGCACTGCCCGATTGGGCCCTAGGCCCTGAGGCCTCTGGTGGTGTCCCCCATCTACAGCTCAGATTTCAGCCCGGGGTTCTCCAGCCACCTTTGGGCCAGTCTTTGAAGACCAGCCCCTCGGTCTGCTATTCCCAGAAGAGTCCACGGAGGAGAAGGTGACGCTGGCGTGCCGTGCCCGGGCCAGCCCTCCAGCCACCTATAGGTGAGGCCCCCATGGTGGGTACTGGAGGCCCCGGGCAGCCTCACCCCAGCCCTGTTCCCAGGCTGGCTCCAGCCCAGCGGGACTCAGGAGGGCCCCCCTCCGCCCCCTGCTGCAGGTGGAAGATGAACGGCACCGAGATGAAGTTGGAGCCAGGCTCCCGCCACCAGCTGGTGGGTGGCAACCTGGTCATCATGAACCCCACCAAGGCCCAGGACGCAGGCGTCTACCAGTGCCTGGCTTCCAACCCAGTGGGCACCGTCGTCAGCAGGGAAGCTGTTCTCCGCTTTGGCTGTGAGACCCGTGGGGCGCCAGGACGCTTCGGGGGAGGACAATAGGGGGCGGGGAAAAGTGTCCGGAAAGGGCAGGTGACTACATCCCATGGAGGCTGAACTGGGGAGAGGGCCCCAGGCTTGGAGGACGGTGCCCGAGTGCCTGCTCTCTACCTCCAGTTCTGCAGGAGTTCTCCAAGGAGGAGCGAGACCCGGTGAGAACCCACGAAGGCTGGGGCGTGATGCTGCCCTGTAACCCACCTGCCCACTACCCGGGTGAGTCGGGACCCCGGCCCATGCTTAGACAGAGGGCACAGGAGGGGCCTCCAGTCACTCGGGGACGGAGTGAAAGGTAGCGAGTGGCCCTTGGAAGCACGGACCCCTGGCTCCCCAGCTCAAAATGATCTTGTGTTTCCTTCGCGGGTCTGTCGTCTTCTAGCTCTGTGCCCTGCCTCCAGACCGGGAGCACCCCGAGGACAGGAGCACAGTCACATCTGTCTTCTAGGGCTCCCCGCCGCGCCAGCTCGGAGCCCGGGGCCCTTGGGACTAGGGCTAGAGATCCCCGCCAGCATGCTGATGGTCCCACCCGCAGCTGCCCCGTCAGCCCAGCGCTCCCTGGTTTCCTCAAACTCCCTGCATCCTATAGGCCTGTCCTACCGCTGGCTCCTCAACGAATTCCCCAACTTCATCCCGACGGACGGGCGTCACTTCGTGTCCCAGACCACAGGGAACCTGTACATTGCCCGGACCAACGCCTCAGACCTGGGCAACTACTCCTGCCTAGCCACCAGCCACATGGACTTCTCCACCAAGAGTGTCTTCAGCAAGTTCGCTCAGCTCAACCTGGCTGCTGAAGGTCAGGGTCGGTGGGCCTGGTGGGGAGGGGAGAGCTGAGAGGGTCGGCGGATATTGGGAAAAGAGGGTTCCCCTTGGAGGTTGTGAAGAGGGGCTCGCAGAGCCCAGGGTCTGGGGCCTGGACCCCTGCTGGGTCCTCCAGCTGCAGGGCCCCAGACCCTGGCCCAGGCTCCCAAGGGGAATCGGGGTCAAGAAGGAGTCAGCTCTGAGATCCGAAGCCCAGGAGCCCTGGTTTGCATCGTTTGCCTTCTATCTGCAAATTCCCTCTCCCCCCAGATACCAGGCTCTTCGCACCCAGCATCAAGGCCCGGTTCCCTGCAGAGACCTATGCGCTGGTAGGGCAGCAGGTCACCCTGGAGTGCTTCGCCTTCGGGAAGTGAGTGGTGGAGGAGGGAGGGGGCAGGCCAGGGCACAGCCTGTCAGAGCCCCTCTGGGGCCCAGGTGACCCCAGGGAGAGGGCAGGCAGGGTCTAGCAGCACAGCGGGCCCACAGTGGGTAGGGACCACCCCTCACTGAGCACCGTCTCTCTGAGTGAAGCGTCATGCACGCCAGGGGCCTGACATACTGGGTGCTCCCAGCAATGCGGGACAGGCTCAGGGGGCTGATGCAGCCCCCCCCGCCCCCGGCTGGAGGCAGGTAGCGCCATGCATGAACCCCACCCTGGCCTGCCTGGTTCAAATCCCAGGTCTGTCACTGGCTGGCTGTGAGACCCATGGGTAAACTACTTAACCTCTCTGTGCCTCTGCGCCCTCGTTCATACGTGGTAACCACCATTAACAGTGCCTGCATCATAAGGTTGCTATGAGGATTAAGTGGGTTAATACATGTGACGTGCCTAGAACAGTGCCTGGCATTTCACGAGTGCTCTGTGCATGCTAACAGTTCTCTTTTTAAAAATTGCAGTAGAAATCCTGCTCTCCCAGAGAAAGGATTCATTGGAACAGGGCTAAGCAAATAGCAGGTGCTTGATAAATGATTGTAGAACAATGTTCTGCACATTGGTCCCCTCTCTCCTCATATCTCCTGTGGTTACCCAGGATGCCCCGGCTTTGTGAAAAGTTACCGGGCTTCCGGAAAATTCATATTTAAAGCACATGGGGGGCACCTGGGTGGCTCAGTCCGTTAAGCGTCTGACTCTTGCTCTCAGCCCAGGTCTTGATCTCAGTGTCCTGGGTTTGAGCCCCACATTGGGCTCCACGCTGGGCACTGGGTGTGGAGCGTACTTTAAAAAAAAAAGCACATGGAAAGGTAATATATTAACCCTTTCAGACTCACTGATACCATAGTCCATTTTAGTACACAAATTACTAATAACCAGAGCCCTTTTGAAAAGTAAAGGCAAGGCCCTGTTGGGTAGAGGGGGAAGGGGACCCATAAAGCCCCAGGTCATAGGCCACTGCTGAGGAGGGCAGTCCCAGAAGAGTCACGGTGACCAGTACAGGGTGGGGGCAGGGAGGGCAAGCCAGCCTCAGGGTACAGACCACAAGGAAGTTCACCGGTGTCACAATTACTGCAGGGGAGAGGAAAGGAGAGAGGAACCCTACTTCTTGCCTCTCCCCTGCCTGTGCTCTGAGCCTACCTGGGAGAGGCCCCGCCCCCCTTGCCTCTCTTCCTCCGGCCCTCCTCCCCACCCCCACCTGCCCAGCCCCTCAGGAGGGCGTGAGAATCTTTGTGCAAGGAGCTGCAGGTACGGAGAGTCTGCCTAGCACAGCCCACCCGCTCTGGCTTTGTCTCCCCTGCCAGCCCCGTCCCCCAGATCAAGTGGCGCAAAGTGGACGGCTCCTTGTCCCCCCAGTGGGCCACCGCCGAGCCCACCCTGCAGATACCCAGCGTCAGCTTCGAGGACGAGGGCACCTATGAGTGTGAGGCGGAGAACTCCAAGGGCCGCGACACCGTCCAGGGCCGCATCATCGTGCAGGGTACACAGCTGGGACACCCCCTCCCCCTGCCTTCACTCTTGTCCCTGAGGAAGCAGATAGAAAAGTCAAGGAGGGGACTGGGTGACCCCTTGCTTCAGCCTTCCTGCCCCAGGACTGCACTGGGTGTGGAAACAGAAGAAACAGAAGCTCAGAGCTTCACTTGGGGTTGCAGGGAGCACGTGGAAGGCTCTAGAATGATTTAAGTTGCTAGAACAGCCGCTGCACAGACACCTAGTGCCGACTTTCTTCCCCCGGCTGCTCCCCAGACCCCGTCCCGGAATGCCGGGGCGCCCTCTGCTGTCTGTCACGGGAACTGTAGCCCTGCAATCCTGGTCCCGCACCAGGCGGAGGCTCCTCCCAGCTCAGCCCTCCCGCCTTTCTCTCCGTTTCTCTCCCCGCAGCTCAGCCCGAGTGGCTGAAGGTGATCTCAGACATGGAGGCTGACATCGGTTCCAACCTGCGCTGGGGCTGTGCAGCGGCTGGCAAGCCCCGGCCCACGGTGCGCTGGCTGCGGAACGGGGAACCGCTGGCCTCCCAGGTAGGAGACTTGGGGCTTCCCACACATCAGCTGTCCTCTGCTCACCTGGTTCCCTCACCTTCCAGACTTTCCTCCCCCACTCTGCACCATTGGCAGCCTCTCTGGGACCGTTAGGGCGCCACGGGGCGGGTGGTTCTAGGTGCTTCTTTCCATCCCAGATTCACATGGCCACGGGTTGGTCATCTGGATAGAGTCCTGACTGGAGGGTCCAGAGACCTGGATCCAGGCACAAGTCAGTCACAGAATCACTGTGTGGTCCTGAGTAGGTCACCTTGTCCCTCTGGCTTCAGGGTGCTGATAGGCAGGGGCCGGGGGAACCCGAGTCCTGGGATTCCAGGAGGTCCTGAGATGGGACTGGGCGAATGAGCCCCTTAGATGGGAGAGTGGCAGCCTAGAGTCTCCACTGCCCCCAGCCCTCCCCCTGGTCCTCCAGCAGTCCTCATGCCCCGCCCCTGCTCTCTTGGGCACAGCCCCGCGTCGAGGTGCTGGCTGGGGACCTGCGCTTCTCCAAGCTGAGCCTGGAGGACTCGGGCATGTACCAGTGTGTGGCGGAGAACAAGCACGGCACCATCTATGCCAGCGCCGAGCTGGCCGTGCAAGGTACGGGCCCAGGGAGGCAGGGCACGTCGGCAAGGACACGCGGGGAGGGGCTTTAAGAGTTCTGAACTGCGGCGTTTCTAAACACTCAAATACACGCGGGCAACTTCCCTTAGTCTTCCAGCGGCTTCTGAGCAGAACAGAGGGATTGAAGGAAGGAGATGAGACGCTAGATCGGGAGCTCCCAGAAGACAGGGTCTCTGGCTTGTACCACGTCTGGCACGATTAAAGTGTCAGCTGCCGTGAAAATAAGGGGGCAAAAATCATTGGCAACCAAATCAATTAGATTTGTGTTTAAACCAGCCCCTTCCGCTACGTGACCTTTGGCAACTTAATATTTTGTGTGTCAGTTTCTTGATGTATAAAAGGTGGGCAATAATAGTCCCGCCTTTGTGCGGCTGTTTGGAAGAGCAGATGAGATAGAGGTAAAGCAGAGAGGACCCGTCTGTCATGCAACAGATGCCCAATAAATGTCAGCTGGTGCTAGGGTTCTTAGTTATGTGGTTTGAGCTCATGCGGCCTTGGTTTTCTCATCTGTAAAATGGGTGTAGTAATACCTACCTCATCAGGTTGTAGTGAGCTTAACTAAGACTCGTTCATTTATTCGTTCCTTTAACCAATATTTATTCAACACCTCCCCTTTCCTTCTAAGGAGTGAACATGAAAGATAAGGTCTCTGCTTTCAAGTACCTTACAATCCAGTGGAGAGAGAGGGACAATCACAAAATCAAGTAATTATAAAATTTTGGACAGCCATAAGAAAATACAGTATAAAAAAAATTGAGCAGAGTGGTAGGAGGAAGGTGGGCCAGTTAGATGGGGTGGCTAGGGGAGACCTCTTGGAGGAAGTCACATTTGGGGTGTGACCCGAGTGTTCAAAAGGAGCCAGCCGTACAAAGGTCTGAGGGGTTTTTAAGCAAACGTGTATGGCAAGTGCAAAGGTCCTGAGGCAGGAAAAAAACTTTGGTATCCTCAAAGGATGGAAAATGGCCCAGGTGACTGGAGCATAATAACTGATGGAAATTGGTGTGAGCGTCGAGTGGAGAGGGGGGTCGTGTTTGTGAGCCCTTGTGGGGAGCTGGACTTCATCCTGAGTGTTTAAGTTTCTTAAAAGATATAGAAGGCCGCTAGGTGGGGGAGATTGTAGAAAGAAAGTGCAAAAACAGGAAGACCGACTAGGGGGCTTTTCAGTAGTTCTGCAGGAGATTTGGTGGCTTGCATCAGCGTGGTGGCCGTTGGGAGGGGGTGACCCGAAGGGGCTGGATCCTGGGTGTGTTTTGGCAGTGGTGCTGCTGGAAGTCACGCACGGATTGGCCTCGGAGGGTACGTGAAGTGTGTAGCATGGAGCCGGGGGACCTCTTCATTAAGGCAACGGGCAGTGTTAGGATTCCCTGGTGACTGCAGGGCACTCCCCTTTCCTTCTAGCCCTGGCCCCCGACTTCAGGCTGAACCCTGTAAAGCGGCTGATCCCTGCAGCCCGCGGGGGAGAGATCGCTATCCCCTGCCAGCCCCGGGCGGCTCCGAAGGCCGTGGTGCTCTGGAGCAAAGGCACTGAGATTTTGGTCAACAGCAGCAGGTACAAGCCCTACTCCACCCAGACCAGGTCCTGCTCCTCCTCATCCACTATAAGGGCGAGTCCCCTTCCCGCGACGATGACAGTGTGACCCCAGGTTGGCCAGATCTGCTTTCTCCCTGCTGCAGAGTGACTGTAACGCCGGATGGCACCTTGATCATAAGAAACATCAGTCGGTCAGATGAAGGCAAATACACCTGCTTTGCTGAGAACTTCATGGGGAAAGCCAATAGCACGGGCATCCTATCTGTGCGAGGTGAGGGGTGTGGCTTGGCGGAGGGCAGGTGGCTCAGACGCCACAGGGCGCCAGTCCATCCTCGCCACCCTGCTCTTGTGTTCCCACCTTCCTCCTAGTTTGGTTTTGGGGCTACCCCACAGTTGGACTTCATTTGGGACCACCCCCTTGCCATCATCCAGAATCTACTCCTGCCTCCTTCTGACACATTCAGGAGGCTCCTGGGAGGTCAAGAGCCTGTCGGCCATGCTGCCTCTTCTCTTTCCCGGGGCTTAGGGACGAACCCTCTCCTGCTGCCCTGCTGCCCCTGCCTGGGCCTCTTTCCTCCCCCACCCACCCAGGGACGTCGTTGTCCTCGGCAGATGCAACCAAGATCACTCTAGCCCCCTCGAGTGCGGACATCAACTTGGGAGATAGCCTGACCCTGCAATGTCATGCCTCCCATGACCCCACCATGGACCTCACCTTCATCTGGACTCTGGATGACTTCCCCATCGACTTCGATAAGCCTGGGGGTCACTACCGGAGGGCCAGCGCGGTAAGACCTGAAGCCAGACAACCGATGGCTCCTCCCTCCTTCTGGACAGACAGAGGACCCAGGATGTCCTTAACCATGACACGCCCAGAGCCTTTCCCCATTCCCTCAGGAATGCCATGCATGGCAAGCTCATCCTTGGATTCAGAAGAACCCCCTCCCTTAGACGTTCCCTGGATCCCACCTGAAGACCATGTATTTAGGAGAGGGTTAGGGACAAACCTGGAATGCCAGCCGCCCAGCAAGGCTCCTTCCCCACTACTGTTCTTGTTATCCTGAACCCAATGCAAATGACAACATCAGCTTGGACCATGGTTAACAAACTGTTGTTTAGTCCCGTGGTTCTAAGAGAGGAGTAGTTGATTCCTCCCACTGAACAGACAGAAACATCGAGATGCTGAGGGGTCCATGGACAAAACGGAGCAGGGGACTCCAAGCCCTACCTCATGGCTCACTGCACTGGCCAAGGCCCCTTCCTCTGACCTGCCTTCCCCACTTTCTGTCCCCCATGTGCAGAAGGAAACAGTTGGGGATCTGACCATCCTCAATGCCCAGCTGCGACATGGCGGGAAGTACACGTGCATGGCCCAGACGGTGGTGGACAGTGCGTCCAAGGAGGCCACAGTCCTGGTCCGAGGTGATGGGGTTTCCCACCCCGGCCCTGCCCCAAATCCCTCAGGAGCCAACTGGACTATTCTGACCTTTGCTCTCTAACTCCCTCGTCTCCCAGAAAGCTGTGGGGAAGGGCCTCTGAGAGAGAAGGGCTTCTAAGTCCCCAGAGCCGAACCTATCCCATGGTTTTTTGAAGGTCCTAAGTGAATAGAATATTCCTCCTCCAAAGCCACAGTTATAAAAATCTACTTCCCAAGACTGGAGAACTCTGCTGAGGCCAGAAGTTTTCAAAGCCTGGTGCTGGGAAATCTATACACATCTCTATGTGAAGGCCTCTGTGAGCCTCTCCATCCTGGGACACATTTCTCCAACCTCCCAGCCCCCCATCTGCCACTCACTGCTGCCCCATGCCTGGCCCACCCACCGCATGCCTGTTTGCTGCGCCCTCTGCTGCCCCCTCTGGGTACTGCACCAGCCCAAGCCAGCCTGGAGGAGATGGGCTCAATTTTGAAGCTGCCCAGTTCTGACTCACTGTGCTCTGACCCCCTGGTGCAGGTCCACCAGGTCCCCCAGGAGGCGTGGTGGTGAGGAACATTGGCGACACCACCGTCCAGCTCAGCTGGAGCCGAGGCTTCGACAACCACAGCCCCATTGCCAAGTACACCCTGCAAGCCCGCACTGTACCTGCAGGGAAGTGGAAGCAGGTTCGCACCAGTAAGTGCGAGGCTCCACCCAGGTCAGTGCTGATAAGGCCTGGCTGAGCCCGGAACTCCAGAGAGCGACAGGCTTAGGTCCTCTGCCTGCACGGAGCTCCCGGCCCTTGGGGGAGGCGGTCTCAGGGACGGCAAGAGAGGGAAGACAGCTGGAAAAGGGAGCTCTCAGTCTGTGCCCTTGGAACATTGACAGACCATCTCTGGGGCTCCCCCAATGTACACAATGTCAACAAAGGCCCCCAGGGAAGGAAATCTGCTAGTTTTCCCATCCTTTCTAAAAGAGGTGCTGAGCACTGAGCGCATGGCAGGCACCACCAAGAGGGCTGGATACGAGGTGAGTCAGGCCCTTTCCATCTAGACTAACAAGTGCCAGCACACTGACTCCGGGTCCCTTGCAGATCCCACCAACATCGAGGGCAATGCCGAGACTGCCCAGGTGCTGGGCCTCACGCCCTGGATGGACTATGAGTTCCGGGTCTTAGCCAGCAACATCCTGGGCACAGGGGAGCCCAGTGGGCCTTCTAGCAAAATCCGGACCAAGGAAGCAGGTCAGAGTCCTGGGGGTCCCAAAGAGAAGTAACGTCAGGGCACAGCCCCTAACCGTCCTGAAAGGGAACCCCAGGGGAGCAGCAATTATGGGAGTTCCAACCCTGCTCACCAGGCTTCAGACTCCTAACAAAACAGATGAGAAAGGGACACAGTCAGGGCAGGGCTGCTGCACCTGGGGCCACAGCCTGGGCCTCTCGGGGCTGGAAGAACCATCCAGTCCAAACTCCTCATTTTAAAAAATGGGCCAACCTTACAATTGCGTGTGAATCTACGATGATCTCAAAATAAAAGGTTTAAGTATTTTTTTTAATGGAAAAATCAAAGTCTGGAGAAGAGAAGAGTCACATTGGCAGAGCCTGGACTTGAACCCAGGACCACGGGGTGATGGGCACATGTCCTCCCTGGTAGTGCATGAGCTGCTGAAATCAGTTAATGAGGGAGGGGTGTGTGTGCGTGTGCACGTGCATGCGCGTGTGTACGTGTGCGTGTGTGTATGTGTGCGTGTGCGTGCGTGTGCATGTGTAGGGAAGAAGTCAGTGTCTCTAAATCCTTTAGAGCAGGTGGAATGGACAGTCTTCCCACAAGCCTCCCTGAAAGGCAGGTAAGGGTCACATCCTGAGTGGGGAAGGAAGGGGAGAGAAGCTAGGAGAGGCACCTGCCTGCCCTCTGAGACTTTCACAGCTGAAGGTCCAGAATGAGAGCCTTGGGGTTTTGAGATGGGCAACATGGAATCAGGACCCTATCTCCCCTTCCCTGCCCACCCAGGCTTCCCCCCTCCCATGGGTAGTAATGGTCTGCTTTCTTCTGTCCCTTAAACATGGTTTCCCATATGGCCCAGGCCAACTCTCCAATCAGTCAACATTTTTAACTGGTACCTCTCCAGAGTAAGGAATTCCAGAAAGAGCCCCTTCTTTGGTTGAACTTCTTAGACAAATGAGGTGTGGGGGGTGGTCTCCTTCATTCTGGTATCCTAGGAGTTGGTAAGCAAAAGACAGCTATGATGCAGAAGAAAGGTGATGGGCTTTGAAATCAAAAGAGTTGAGTTCAAATTTAAACTGTGCCATTTATTAGCTGTGTGACCTTAGGCAAGTCACTTAACTTCTCTGGGCCTTGGTCTTCTCGCTTGACAAGGGTGATAAGAACGCCCACCTCACAGGATCGCACGGGCAACGTGGTTAAGCAGCCCTTGCACATTACAAGGCCCTAAACTACTGGCATAGAATCAAGTGATAAATTTCCCCTTGCTGGATTCTCTGTGGAACTATTTTGACGTTCAGCCAAGTTACCCCCTGCCAAGATTCGTGATCTAATTAAATAGAGACTTGTTTTAATATCAGCTTTGTTGAATACTAGAGACAATTAGGAAATTAAATCTGCCATGAAGAGAAAAATAATAATAAAACCCCCTGTAACCCAAAGGAAATATTTTCTGCATTGACTGCAGTTCCAGATTATTTATTCCCCTCATTTTAGAGCAAACTGGAGTTGGTCTCTTTTATTTAGTTTAAACTGACAGGAGAGAAGAAGACGAAGATAATTTATGGAGCATTGACTATACGGAGCATGGACTGGCACGCGAGCTCGGCACCGTCTTGTTTAATTTTAGTCTTCTTAGAGCCCTTTGAGAGAAACATTATTATCCTCATCCTAAGGAGAGGGGAATCAGGCTCAGAGAGGTTAAGTAACTTGCCCAAGGACACACAGCTAGTAAATGGCAGAGTGGGACTTGATGTCCGGTCTCCCTTGACTCCAGAGCCCACACGCCGAGGGCCCGCTGGAGGACACAACTAGGGCCAGTTTGAAGGGGTGTCCCCGTCCTCGTCTGCTGCACAGGCACAGGCGCCAGGCTTCTGCCCGTCACTGCCCATTCACAAGCCACATCTGTGTCTTGGCCCTGATAGCACCCTCGGTGGCACCCTCGGGACTCAGCGGAGGGGGTGGAGCCCCCGGAGAGCTCATCGTCAACTGGACGGTAAGCTGTGGGGACGGGGCAGAAGCTCTCTGGAGGGACAGGTCCTGCCCCCGACCCGTCCCCACTCATCCCCGGCTTTGCGCTGCGGGTAGACAGGACCCAGACAGAGGCCACTCGCGGCCCCGACTCGGGGCGGGCAGCATCCTCTCCCCTCTGCTCCGCGCACTGCAGGATGCAAACCCCGGGGCCGCCCCTCTTGGCCATGGCGGGCTGGGGCAGGAGGCCGGGCAGGGCAGCGCCCCGCGGCCCCTCGCCCACGCCACGCTCTTGCCCCGCAGCCCATGTCGCGGGAGTACCAGAACGGAGACGGCTTCGGCTACGTGCTGTCCTTCCGCAGGCAGGGCAGCAGCGGCTGGCAGACCGCGCGGGTGCCCGGCGCCGACGCCCAGCACTTCGTCTACAGCAACGACAGCGTCCGGCCCTACACGCCCTTCGAGGTCAAGATCCGCGGCTACAACCGCCGCGGGGACGGGCCCGAGAGCCTCACCGCGCTCGTGTATTCCGCAGAGGAAGGTGGGCCGTCCCGGCCGCCAGGCCTCTCCCAGCCCTGCCCCGCCCAGCGACGGGTCCGTGGGGTGTGCGGGGGGGGGGGGGGGTTGCTGCTCGCACCCCAGCTCAATTCCACCAGAGGGGGAAGAGGGCACCTGGCCTCGTTCCCAGCCCTGGCTACCCTGTCTACCACCCCCCCCCCCCCGGGGCGGCGGGGCGGGCGAGGGGTGGGGAGGGAAAGAGGCTCCCTGGGAAGAGAAGCAGGCCTCGGGGATGCTGTGGGAACCCCCATGTGACCTTCATCCGGGGCCTTGGGCTCTCGAAAATCCTAAGCAAGGGCAGTCCCGGTTGGCAGCTTGTCTGTAGGACACAGAACAGCCCCGGGGAATCCAAACCCATTCTGTATCGGTCCCCAGAGCCCAGGGTGGCCCCTACCAAGGTCTGGGCCAAGGGGGTCTCATCCTCAGAGATGAACGTGACCTGGGAACCCGGGCAGCAGGACACGAATGGCATCCTCCTGGGGTATGAGGTGAGCACTGACCTGGGACCTGGGAGAGGAAGGGGGCTGGGGCCACCTCACAGCTCACTAGTCGGTCCTCCTGGGATCGCTCCTTCCCTGACGTGGGAAATTGCCCGCAGTCTGGGCCACCCCGGGGAGGCAGCCTTAGCCAAGCCCCTGTGGCTGACGTCCAGAGCGAGAGCCTGACCTGTGGACAGCCTGGAAGTTAAGCGCTTGCCTAGAGCCAGCCCTGGGAGCTGTGGGAGCCCAGGGGAGGAGGCGCGGGTTCTGGAAGGGACATGCCTGCCCCTTTCATGCCAGAGCCCAGTTAGCCTAGCATCGTCAGCCTGCAGGGAAGAGCATGGGCCCCTCTTTGCACCCGTTGGTCATCCTGTCCCTGGGAACTGTGGGCCCAGCAGTTTCTGGCCTGAGGTCTGAGCCCCCAGTGACGCGGCACTGGGGCATCTTGTGGAGTGAATGGAGAGCAAGAGGGAGCAATAGGAAGGGTAAGAAGGGGGGCGCCTGGGTGGTGCAGCGGTTGGGCGTCTGCCTTCGGCTCAGGGCGTGATCCCGGCGTTATGGGATCGAGCCCCACATCAGGCTCCTCCGCTATGAGCCTGCTTCCTTCTCTCCCACTCCCCCTGCTTGTGTTCCCTCTCTCGCTGGCTGTCTCTATCTCTGTCAAATAAATAAATAAATAAATAAATAGGAAGGGTAAGAAGGGAAAGCAAGAAATGTCACTGCCTGTAGGAGAAGGATCAGGCGGGGCGTACAGGTGATGGAGTACGTTCCGTTCCAGTAGCCTTAGCTCTGGGTCTGAGCCCAATGGGACAGGCAAGCCCCACTGAGGAGATAACACCAGAGTGCCCTGATGTGGACGAATATTTAACAGGGTCTAATTTGATGATGGTTTGCATATTTATTGGGCAGTCATCCTAAGCTTGCCGGTGGGGGTGGAGACTACTTTGCAAGCATGGAGATGCATTTCCTATCCTGTAGCACAGCCCCCCGGAGTCCCTGAGAGAATTCAGTGGGGTTGGGCTCCCGCAGGCCATCCCTAGGTGGAGTGCAGCCCCATGCATCACCTGTCCACTCACCGCCTCATTCCACCCAGGTAGCGAGCGCTTCCCTTGGCCTGGGCTCTCTGCTGGGCACCAAGAAGGCAGCAGCGACTCACACCTGTCCCTGCTGTCTTGGAGCTCACGACCCAGTGTCCAGGTTCTGAGACTTGAGACTGAGTTACGAGGACCAGAGGGAATAGGAGAGGAACAGAATGTCGGTGGCCAGGGTCAGGGTCAGGGTGGCCCTGAGGTGTGGGCTTAGCTGCTGACCCTAGGGTTCCCCCTGCCCCTTTCAGATCCGCTACTGGAGGGCCGGGGACAAAGAAGCAGCCGCCGACCGAGTGAGAACAGCAGGGCTGGACACCAGGGCCCGAGTCACTGGCCTGCACCCCAACACCAAGTACCACGTGACCGTGCGGGCCTACAACCGGGCAGGCACTGGGCCCGCTAGCCCTTCTGCCAATGCCACCACCATGAAACCCCGTGAGTCTGTCTCCGGGGGTGGGAGTGCCTCTGGGACCCCTCTCTCCCCGGCGATAAGACTAACGTTCTAGCCCACAAGCCCCGGGCTGGACAGAAACAAGGCAGCAAGACTGATAAAAATAGGGAGTTCCTGGGTGGCTCAGTCGGTTAAGCATCTGCGTTCGGCCCAGGTCATGATCTCAGGGTCCTAGGATCAAGTCCTGCATTGGGCTCCCTGCTCAGCAGGGAGTCTGCTTCTCCTTCTCCCTTTGCCCCTCCCCCAGCTCGTGTGCACTCTCTCTCTTTCTCTTTAATAAATAAAATCTTTAGGGAAAAAAAAGACTAATGAAAATAGGGAGTAGAATTCATGACCTCTGAAGTACCTCTCCCTTCTCCAGCCTTTGGATTTTCACGTGGTTTGTTTCTTAGGCAGCTGTGATAGAATGTTCTGAGTGTAACGGCTGTGGGCAGACACCTAGAAAAAGACGGGCTAAGGCAAGGGGGTGGCTGGTGAGCAAACATTGGGAACATTTCTCAATTTTCTCCCCCCTCCGGCAGCCCCACAGCGCCCTCCTGGCAACATCTCCTGGACTTTCTCAAGCTCCAGTCTTAGTATCAAGTGGGATCCTGTGGTTCCTCTCCGAAATGAGTCCGCAGTCACTGGCTATAAGGTAAGGAAGGGCTTCACCAGGCACTGAGTGGTCAGGCACAGCTCCTCTGCATTTCCAGGGGACACAGCGAGCTGCAGTGTGGAGCGAGAGGGCTCCAAGTCAGACATAAGCAGAGTTCGGGATTGTTGGGGCCACAAAACGCAGGTAGCTTGTAGCGGAGACAGAAGAAAGGGGGCCGAAGGGAGGACTTCGGGAAGGCTGGGCTCAAGGGGGCGGCGATGGACTAGGGGAAGTATGAGGGTCCTTCCTGCCGAAGGAGTCTGCAAAGATGGTTCAGCTGTTTGCAAGCTTTCCTCCCACCAGTGAGGAGCTTGTTCAAGAGCCTGGTCCTGGCCAACGGGCGATAGGAAAGGTGAGGACCAGCACTGAGAGCTGGGGAAGAGAGAATGAGCGGGGGTAAGTAAACGCGACCTTGGCTAACCGCCTCCCCATACAGATGCTGTACCAGAATGACTTACACCCAACTCCCACGCTGCACCTCACCAGCAGGAACTGGATAGACATCGCCGTTCCAGAAGACATCGGCCATGCCCTGGTGCAGATTCGGACCACAGGGCCTGGAGGGGACGGGATCCCAGCAGAAGTCCACATCGTGAGGAATGGAGGTGCTGTCTCTCCCCCACCTTATCCCCCAGGAGCATCAGGGTCTATCCAGATGCTTGGCGAAGGAACCATTCCCACCCAAACCAACCCCAACTCAGCCAGACCCCCAGGAGAAAGGGGAAGGTAGGCAGGAACCGAGTCTAACCGAGTTCTGCCACTGCCCTCGCCGCCACCCCTCCCCCACCCCCAGACGTCCCTGAGGGCCTGGGAGGAGTGAGCTTCTTTCACGGGGTACAGGGCCGGTCTCGAGACCGGAGAAGCACAGGTCTTACAAAATGTTCTAGAGGCAGGGCTGAGAACAACTTCCCGCCCTGTGGCTGCCCTCCCCGAGTCCCCTTAAGCCAAGGTTTGGATCCTGTCCTGGGGGGGGGGGGGCGGGGGCAGGCTGGCCCCAAGCCCAGCCGACACAGCCCCACTTTTCCACCTGCTGGTTTCAGGCACAAGCATGATGGTGGAGAACTCTGCAATCAGCCCGGCCCAACATCCTGGCACCATCCTCTCCCCGTCCGTGGCGATGCTGGTCCTCGTAGGCTACCTGGACCTCTGATCTTGGCACCCCTCCCTCTCTGCCACAGCCGGACACCCACCTCTGATGGACACAGCCAGCTGGCCCTGGTCCCTTCCTGATGCCACGGTGGCCCAACACTGTGCCTGAGAATGGCTGGCTTTCATACCTATTTTAAACAGTGCCCTTTTTTTGTAGGAGGTAGGATATTTCATATTCTGCCACAGGATAGAACCTGGGCAAGGATTTTTTTTCTTTAAATCAAAACGTACCAGGCAGTAACTTCCATGATGATACTGCGCCCTATGCCTGGGCCCGCTGAGGCGCCTGGACGGAAGGAACAGGCCCATGGAAAGAAGGGGTTTGAAACATGTATCTGCACATCAGGGAAGATGGCGCTCTGGTCCCGCAGATGGACCCCACCCCCTGGGCACAGACGCCTAGCCCAGTGGGGACACTGGACACCAATGGGCTGCAGTAGGACGAAGCATAAACATCAACATCCCTCGGTCTAAGGAGAGAGCCAGACCCAGGACCAAGAACTCCCCTACTTTCCTGAGGGGCCACACAGCTGGACCCTGACATTGTCCTCGATGCCCCCTAGAGGCCCCTGCCACCTACCCAGATGACTGAAAACCAGTGTCCCAAAGTCCGAGGCCAGGAGCCTGAGTCCCTGCAGTTTTGGGGGATGACACTCCAGACTGCCAAGGGTGGGAGCTCAAAGGGCTTGAGAAGCTGGGACACTGGGTAGAAGGGGCACCAGACTTGGCCTGAGGCACAGTCCCAAGGCAGATGACGCTGCTGTCTTAGCCAACACTGCCAACCTGACCCTGTCACACCCAGAGTGACAGAAGCCACCACCGGTGGCCAAGTGACTAAAGGGCTTATCTTGGGGAGGTCCCCCACCCCACCAAGACCCATCCTGCACGTCCCCTCCAGGGTGTGGGCCAGAGATGGGAGACAGGGCTCGTGCGCCCACCCTCTTCCTCCCGCTTGGCCTGCAGGCCCCTGGCCGCCACTCTCCAGCACTCGCTCAAGCCTGGGACAGTAAGGTGGCATCGGTTCCGTGTGTTGTGCAGTCGGGAGTCTTCCAAGAAGGGCAGAGGATACCTGTGGCTCTGCCAGCTCCCAGGAATGCCCTGGGCCACCTGGCGAGACCTGTCCCCACGCTGCCTCCGACTGCTCTTTTGCATTTCCCGGGGAGAAAAAGGCATTAATAAATCATGCGCTCTGGGTACATTCCCAGTCACGGGACATCAGAGCTGGAGGAGGCTTTCAAGCTCGACCTGCCCGGCCCCTCATTTTACAGATGAGGAAACGAAAGGGTGTGAGGGACTTCCCAAGGCCACACAGCCTGTCCTACCTTCCTATTCCAGGCTGTCTGTCCAGAGGAAGGCGGCAGCGCTGAATGGCCACAGCCTGGTTAAGAAGGTCTTAAGAAGGGCAGTGGCTATGAAAATTCTGCTTTGGGAGGTTCAGGTGGGTGATCGTGGGGTGACCGGCATGGCTGGGTGTCCACTCGAGGCCTGGGCCAATGCCAGGAGACATCAGTCCTTCACCTTCAGCTAGCTTCTGCTGGGCCCTCGACATGCCGTGCTGGCTCGAAGCCCCTGCTGCCCTCACCCCTGCTCCAAGTAAAGAGGCCAAAGCAAGGACAGGGATTCCCCCAATCCAGGCAGCAGTGGTGGCACAACCAGGAAACCCCAAAGCCCATGCTTTGACAGGTGGCCCTTCACATACGGGAGCAGCGGGACAGGCACCTCGTAAGGGACAGGCCCGTGGAGGACCCCAGAGCCTGGTTTCTCTAGTTTACAGTTAGAGCTCTATTTTGTTATGGGTTTTTAACTTTTAAATCCTGCTCTATTTTCCTGGGCAGGTTTCTGTTGATGTTTACCCGCTACAACTTTTTTAAAATGTCAGCTCGCACCACTTCTCCAGGGCACCGCTGCACCCATTACTCTGCCCCCGGCCTGGGACCGCCTCCCTGGCACCACTGACCAAACCCTCCTCACCTGCTCCTATCCAACCCCTGCCCAGGCGAGGGGCTGGGGGCTCAGCTAAGTGACCACACTCGGAACACAGAGACCCCAAACGGTCTAGCACCCTTCCTAGTCCCCCTGTGGCTGAGATCCCGCCTGTCCCCAGCTCTACCAGAAAGGGGATGCTGAGAGTAAAAAAAAAACAAAAACAAAAACAACCTTCTTCCAAGGGTTAGCTGAGTGTTTCCTCACTGCCCTGGGCTGTGGCAGGGGAAGCAGGACGGGTGTATAGACACTGGGGCGGGAAGGACGAGCCGGTGTGGCACAGGCCTAACCAGGCAGCGGGAGGCTGAAGTCCCTGAGCTTGCTTGAGGCAAAAGGCACTCGTGACTGAGAATCTCGGTTCTAATGAGGCCCCTTGGCAAAGGGGAGGAGAGCAGACCGTCTGGAAAACCTAGCAAGGGCTTTTAACTAGGAAAACTCAGCCCAGGAAAACCTCACCAGAACCCGTCCGGCGGGTGCAGAGCTGTCTGAAAACTCACGTATCTGCAGCCTCAGACGTCAGACAGAGGACAGATTTGGGGTCAGTAAGACAGTGGGTGACTTGAGGACATGCGAGCTTATAAAACATAGCAGCCTCCAGCTGAGATGGCTTATACAGAAGAGCCCCCTCCTGCCTGACGGGGCCTCTGATTTCCACCTTCTGTGCTCGCATGGGCGCAGTCTCGCCCCTGCTCTGGTTGGTACTTGATTCTGGATCTCTCCTCTCCCACACACCAAGCCCAAGGTGGCAACAAGGGGGACAGCCACAAACAAGGACTCTACCCCACAGCTTAGTGGCCAGTAAGTGCCTTGAGGACTAGGGACAGAGACAGCCTGCAGACATCGCCTCGGGCTGCGGGGGACAGTCTCTCCATTCTGTGTGTGTTTGGGCTCAGCCTACAGGGCCCTCTGCCCCCCTGGTCTTGGCTACTTGGTTCTCGTTGCTCTGTCTCGATGTATACCTCACCCTCGGGGGGACAGGAGCTCGCTCCGGCTCAGGGTCTTGGGGGCCAGCAAGGTCAGGTTATCCCCTTCCATTCAGGACGTCAAATGACAGAGATGGGCCAGGGAACAGAAGGGCCATGAGGGGCTCTTTTTCTTTTGATAAAGATAACAGGAGACTCTGAGGTCAGACATCAAGAAAAGCTTCTGCAATGAGAGCCCAGGATCAGGGATAAGGAGGCTGCTTCCTTTTCTAGGGACCTATGGAGAATTATGACAGCCCGTCGGGCTGGGGTCTAGGCCCGGTGAAGTCTGGAGGGTGAGGAGATGTTCTTACGCATCCTTCCAGGACTGCAATTCTGAGATCAGAATCTTGGCGCTCCTTCCACTGTGACCCCTTCCTATAGGGGTGGTGACCCGAGGCACTGTCACGAAGCGGGGAGGCTCGCCTTGGGCATTCCTTGGTGGTAGACACTGCTTCTGGGCAGCACCAGGGGCAGGGGCCACGGCGGCTCCTCAGGCCGAGAACCCAAGCTGGCTGAGCATGTTTCCCTCCCTTCATCTCCTCCCCACCTAGAGGATTCTCTTTTCTCTTCCTGGCTCAGAATGTGACCACCAACCAGGGGGCTAGCGTTAGTGGGCTAGGGGTAGCCTCAAACCCGGTTCCGAGGTCCCGGCGTGGTGCCGTTTCCCCAGGTCGGACCTAAGCTGGGCTTCGTCTGGGATGAACAAGGTTGCCGGAGAGGCTCCTGGCGTGGTGTGAGGGATTAGGTGGGCACTTGTCAGGGACTTTTAGAAGCCCCATGGAAAGAGGTGCCTGGTAGTTGTACATGTGGTCCTAGGCTTTGAGAAGGCAGGTTAATGAAGGGAAAGTGGAGAGGGGAAAAACAAATAGGCCAGATAACTTTGCCCCGAGCCCCAGGAAGTCTGGCGCTCTTCGATGGGGTACCCTGCCTTGGCCCCCAGACTCCAACTTACACAACCCCATTGAGGGCCTGCAGAGCTCAGGCTCATGGCTGGGCGAGGGCTAGGGCTCCATCAGATCCCCCTGACTTGACCCCGTTTTTGTTGAAATGGAACCACTTCCACTGGCCTGTTGTTCGTCTCTCTTGTACTTCTTGTAATGGTAGTTATTTATTGACTCTGGTAGCAGGCAGTTCTTAAATAAAGATGATTTCTCAATGCGCTGGGGTGGCTGGCACCTGCTGTGGGCGTCCATCATCAGGCGAGAGCACACATCCCATCCTGTTCTTTAACCCAGGCCGGGCCCAACGCCCGCCCCCCACACACGGTCAGCTTGAAGGAAGTCACAGCACACGGTCCCCTACTGCCTTGTGCAGGCCTGGGAGGGGGAAAAATGAGGCCAAGAGACTGTAAGGCAGGCCCCAGCAGAAGAGAATTTTTACGAGCATTTTACGAGCCCACGCTGGCTTTACCTACCACAGGGGCATAAACGGTGCTTTAGGCTTCCCTGGTTTCTAAGACATTTGACAGCAGTGACAATGGTACCAAAGGGAAGCCTTCCCCCCTCAGGGACACAGTGACCCCCACCTAGCAAGAAGGCGCCTCTCGTTTCTGCTGTCAGCAGCCAGGAGGATGTGAATTCCTACTCCCATTTGACAGCTGCGACATTCTCTCCTGCACTCATTCTCTCCTGCACTCATCAAGCCTCCCCTGAGACACACGTGCACAGCGGCACACCTGCACGGTCCTGTGCATGCTCCAGTCCTTGGGTGCAGAGCGGGCAGGACTCTGCGCCCACTGCGCCCCAGCGTCTCTGTCCGGGAAGAGGGTGACAGAGGCAAGCAGGGCCCCTGCCCTTCAGTGCTTGGCTACGTGCCCAGGGCCTGCTCAGCAGCAGCAGCCCAGACCGACGGGGAGCCTCCAAAAGGAGCCAGCACGGCCCGCGGTATGGTAGGCTAATCCCTTCCACCTTGCACCCAAAGGTGCCAGTCTAGGACCCACCAAAGGTGCCAATCTAGGACCCAGATTTTCGTCAGCATGTCCTTGACCCTCCATCCGGAGACAGATTACATGCACAGAATTCAGTGAACTGTCTTTACTGACACATCACAGGGTTTGGGTTTGTTTTTTTCTCTTCCCTGTTCAACCCCTTCATAGTCTGAGTCAAAATTTCAGAGCCGCAAGCAGAGGGCTGTGAGCCCAGGGCTGCAGTCTCCCATCCCATGTGTCCCTGCTCGCTTGCAACAGTTGCTGGACAAGCTCCTCGGCTCTTCCTGGGTCTGGCTCTCCAGCTGTAAGAGGGGAAACTGCCCCTTTCAGTCCTCCTCCCTCCTCAGCCACACCGTACTGAGTTCATTAGATCAGAGATACTGTTCTATCGTCTTTGCAAGACTAGCAAGCTCTCTCCCAGTGCTTGAGCAAACCATTGGGCGCTGAACTAAGAGGCTTCCTTGGTGACCTCCCCTCACTCCTGCCCAGTCCCTCACAGCACGCAGTGCTGTTCCAGGCACAGCATCGCTCTCACCGGACCCTCCCACTCACAGGGGTCAGGCCACCTGCTCCACTACATAGTCAACAGCAGAACCAGGACCAGGAACCCGGGTCTGCTGAAACCCATCCCCTCTGAGGTAGAGAGAAGGGGCAGGGGGGAAGAGTGTGTGGAAAATATAAGATCTTTTCAAAATAAGAGCAATCGTAAATTGTAAACTATGCGTGGGCCAAGGCCAGTGGTCCTCAATCTTCACTTTCTACCAGAATTACCTGTAGAACTTCTGCAAAACAGAGACGCTTTGAACTCATGATTTGTGTGTATCCAGGACAATGAAAAGGTCTAAGAGCATGACTCCCCAGTGGCAGGGAGCACACTGAGCACCCAGACCTTGCCTCCTGACGCTACTTGCCACTCCCCACGCTAAAAGGGAACCAGAATCCCTTGCAGAAACAGCAGGTTCGGGTTTGCAGAAAGCAAGGTCCAAATATGGGTCTTAGCCATCTTATTGTTCTAGAAAGCAAGGACCCGCTCCAGGTCAGATGGGACCACAACAAAGGACGAAAAGAGCTGGCCTGAGGAGGTTCCTACCAGGCAGAACTGGGGACAACTTAAACATCAAAAATCGGACAACAGTCACGGATTATAATTCGCTGAAAAAGAGAATCCATGGAGACCTCAAAAATAAAAAGAGCAGCTCTTCTTTACAGAAAAATGCAGGCTAATGAATATAGCAAGGGCACGTTAGCGTCGCCATCCTACAGTCCCCGACAGGCAACACGCAAGGATCATGAATGGATTCTGAGGCATCAGATTATTGCAAATATCACAAAGTATCCCCCCCACAAACTACTAATTACAAGAGGAAAAAACATACACCTTTGAAGAGACCTGGCAGTCAGCACCTTAACCAAGTCACCGCCCTGTCGGCAGTGAGTCACCTGACACCCTGCGCCTGAGGGGATGCAGGGAGCAGACGCGGTTTGCAGGGGGCAGGAGCTGCGGTCAAAACTGCGGAAGACCCATTCCTCAGGAATCTAATCATGGGACAATCAGGACAAACCTGGATGGTGGGTCCCTACCCAAGACAACCGGCTTGACTCTTCAATAAAATCACTGTCCTCACCAACAGAAATGCAGAGGTCTGTTGTAAAGTAAGACTTAGGACAAGCAACCACATGTAGTATGTGGGGCTTCACTTCATCCTGGATCGACACTTAAAAAGCTCCCGAGATTTTAGAAGCCAGGGAGACGAAGTCTCAACCATACGTAACATTAGGGGATTAATTTCCTCAGGGGGGAGGAGGACACTGCAGTCACACAGAACGCCGTCATTAGCAGCTGCGTACGTGCTTTCGGACTAAAAGGTCACAGCGTCTGTGACTAACTCACAAGTGGTTCAGTAAAATCAGCATCTATTTAGAAAGATAAACGTAGAAAAACATTTACAATTGGTGAATCTAGGCAGAGGATCTATGGGTTGTCATTAAACTTTTCTTTCTACTTTTCTATGGGGTTGAAATTATTTTAACTCTTATTTTTTAAATGAAGTAAGCTCTATGCCCAACGTGTGGGGGTCAAACTCAATCCCAAGATCAAGAGTCACATGGTCCACCGACTGAGCCAGCCAAATGCCCCTGAAATCATTTTTAACAGAATAATAGAGAGCCATTAGCCATAATTTTAACTGAGTTATTAGCATCCTCAGGGATGGGGGGCTCGGGAATCTCGTTCTTCAAAAGCTCATCCAGATGACTCAGACACACAGCTAGAGAAGGGGACCGCTAATCCAAGTCTTCCCATCCAGCACGTCTGCAGCTGGAGAAAAGTGAGGGGAAGAAATACTCCGATTCTCTCAGAATTAGCTCAGCTGATGGCCGAGAGCCTTTTCCGTGACAATCCCACAAGCCAATTCGCTCACACAGTCCGAATGGCCTCTGAGGGTCTTAGGATTGATTTCCTACGGAGTTAGGAAGGTCTTAGTCCCTCCTTGGGTGGCCCTGGCTGCTCTAAGAAGGACAGGAGCAGGGAGCAAGCCAAGGAACTACTCAGGGGGAACATACCAGGTGAGGAATCCAGCGTTCTGCCAGGAATCAATTTAACACTGAACACGGCGGGTTCCCCCAGGGAGTAGAGAAGGGGCAATTTATTAACATTTAGTGACTGTTAACATACCCAGGTCAGATGTCATTACTAACAGCCTTGGCTCTGCCACATAAGGGCATAGGCCCTCCTACAAAGCAATGTGTACAAAGTCTATTCTAAGAAACCGGGAGAAAAGGAAAGCTAGACTGATTATGGGACAATTTCAACAAATGCAAGAGATTTTTAACTAAAGAGTAGAGAAGGTTAGGTCTCCATGCAGCTACTAGGAATGATTTTTATTGAAGAGGAAAAAGAAGTTTCCACTAGAAAAGCTATTAACATATCCTTCTACGTGACTATGCTGCTCGAAGGGACGGAGGTGGACAGGCATCAGGTTGTAAGGTTTAGGGAATGCAAGTTTGGAGCCAGAACTCTTCTGGGAAGCAGTTCCTACAGTTAGGGTTCCTGGGGGCCTAGTGGCAGGAAGATCAGGAAGAGATCCACCTGGAGCGTTGCCCATCACGCTACCGTGATGTTGCCCCTCTCTGTGTGCCCCACTCACTCTTTTGGAGGTGGAAGCCCTCCCTCCTAGCCAGGCCACAATCGGACCGCCAGATACTCCTTTAAAAAGCTAGCCCGGCTTCCTGAACAGGTCCAGGTTCCTGGGCAGCCAGCCGTTCCACAGGGAGACTTTGAAGGACTGAAGGCCAGCACTGCTATACACCAGCCTCAGCCCACTGCCCAGGGCAATGATCGCCAACACACCACCAGCCACTCCACCGGCAACGCCGATTCCCAAGGCTACAGCCACCTTCTTCTTCCACGGTGGGTGGTGAGGTTTAGAACCATTGTCCAGATTCACTTCCAGGCCCTTGTCGATTAACTTCTGATTCTCAGTAAGGGACTGATGGAAGTTCAGGTTCACCAAGTTAGGGGGAAGCACCCGCAGCCCAAAATAGAGCCTCTTGACAAGTCTCAAGTTTCTTAACAGCTGCACGTCACACCGGTATGTCCCAGAGTCATACTCCTGAATAGACTCAAACTTCACGAAGTGGGAACTGGCCCGGAAGGGTTTGAAGATTTCATCATCAGTTGAGATGATACCGCGAGCAAGTCTCCAGGTGAACCGGAAAGCTTCCGTCCCCACGTCCAGGATGTCTGAACTCAGACAGCTCAGCTCGAACTCCTTCCCTCTGAGAGTGGTGAAATGGAGCAACCCACAGATCCAGTCGGTCAGACATTCCAAGCGCTTAGAGATACACTTCCTTCTCACGCCATCAGGGCCCACCTCACAGACGGTCTCTTCCTTAAAACCGAGGCCACAGGTCACCGTGCAGGTGGTGGCATTGACAATCACCTTGCCCACGGCTTGCTGCAGCTTCTTCGGTATGGCCAGTGTTTTCGGTAAAGTCACCACCAAAGGCAGACAGAAGGCCACCACCAGGCTCCCGAAGAGGACACCAGCGGCCGAGGTCCTCATGGCTCACCTCCGTCAGCTGGCACCCGAGGTGTCCCAGGTGAAGCCTCTGTATCACTTCATTCCTTTGACACAAGATCTCCTTCAACATCAAAGGACAGGATGCACCCGCTCGTTGTCAGTGAAACACAGCAACGGGGTCAATCCAAGCCCAGTCCTTATGAACACACAAGGCAGTGACAGAAGTCACCATGTTGCTCTTGCTTGTCGCGGACCACCTCTCCAGTCTTCGTTCTGTCCACGCCCTTATAATGAACTTAAACCCACCCTCTTGGGAAGACAAAGATGAAGAGACTTCAGCCTCTGAAGTAAATGTCCAAATGACTTCAAATGCAGAGCGAAGCTACTCTTCCTCACCCCTGCCCTCCTCTCCGAACTGTGGGATCCAAATAAAGGGCTTAGAAACCCCAGTTAAATCTGACCAAGAAATCAAATCCCAGGCCTAAAAAAATAAAAGAGGATTACCTTGCATTAAGTTATTATTGACTTTAAAATCTCCTAAACCTTCTGTAAAAAAGGATTAAGGATACTGGACTGGGAGGCAAGTGACAGATTCCTTCCTGAATTTGTTTCTATTCCCTCCTTTGAATTAAAGAATGCTTCGTCTACTTCAGGAGGGTCACTTCGGGCAATAAATGATAAACTGTGCATGAAAACACCTTGTACAGTGTGATACACTGCTCGTGGGTAAGGAATTTTGAACAAAAATGAAAACTCAGGAAGACAATGACTGAGCTGTTCTTTTAGAATCCGAGTGTTTATGGGCAAGAGGGGCAATACCCAGTACAGCCCCTCTCCTCATTCTAGACACTCTTCCTTCCCAAGAGCATTGAAGGTATTTTTGGGGGGAGGGGATACATTATCCTGCCCACCTCTTGGCCTACTCCCTTACCTAGACAGAACAGAGGAGCTCATCATTCACTTGGGTCAAGGTTGCTATGAAACAGCTATGACATCGAAGACGGATTCTTAGTCCCAAAGAAAAAAAATAAAAAGAGCGGTGGACATTCAGATTTGACAATGATTAAAACCAAAGACTTAAATAGACTTTATGAGTTTTAAAGCAATTTAATCTAGGAAAGAAAAAAGTCAAATAAAAAGGAATTTAACAGTACTTACACTTTAAGAAAGATCCTTGGAAGGGAGGAATGCCATCGCGTGCGTTTTTGTAACATCCAGAGTATCCCCCAGCACCATGACCTCTACCAAGTACTTACACACACTTACAGAGTTAAAGAATTTGGAGAGAGATCACTCCTAGACGATCTCTGTGATTTAACACCAACTCTTTGCTTGAATCGTTTATTTATAATCCTGTCCAGAGGCAGAACTCAGACTCCCCAACCACCCCCTACTCCTCCCGGGTCTGCATCCCTGCACAGAAAGATCTAACATCAGCACCATAAACTGCATTTCCTGTCATACAAATCAAAGGGGCTAGTGAGTTTCAGAAGCAGTGTCCACAAACCAACAACCACACCTGTTCTTTAATAAACATCCGATTTTATTTACAAAGCATTAAAGCTTCAGCAAGAAGTAACCCAAGGCTAAGTCTCATCTCATACAAAACTACGGAACATTAAAAAACGAAATGGCGGGGGGGGGGGATGGGGGGGAAGGAATGACAAAAGAGAAGAGAATATGCATATATTGTACAGATGGAGAAAAAACACTGGATAGGAAGTTTCAGGAGCTGAAAAAAAATTCCGAAAGCATAAATAATTATTAGGAACTGCTGCCAGAGACCATCTGACAGGGCTGGAGCCGATTTTCTCAGCAGCCAGTTTAGGAAGCGGACACAGTGGAAATGTCCCCAGTGCACAGACAGAGGACAGCGAGCTACTCTGCCCACGCAAGGAAGGCCGAGACCTTCTGTATCACAGAGCTGGTGCAAGATCCAGAGCGCGCTGCAGGGACACAGAGAAATGGAATGGAAACGATGTTTGCAAAACAAAAAACACATCCTGTGAGCCACCTGCCAATCTCAACCACTGGTCTGATGGGAAAGAAGAGCTGAAATTCACAAAATGAACACTTGCGGCTAAAAATACAGGCATTTTGCAACTGACTCAAGGGGAGCTCTTACATCAAATACTGAATATTCTGGTTCTAAAAGACGGAGCGGGAGAAAGAGGCTCTTCCTGATGCAAGTCTACTTTGATTGCTATCCTAAAATCCAAAAGGTAATCCCGTCGTGTGGCTGCCCATAGGAGCACCCAGCTGCTGGCCCGACACAGCGAGCAGAGGTGAGCAGAGGCGAGCAGAGCACGGACATGCCCCTCGGAGGGTGCCGAGACCATCGCGGCCCAGGCCAAGCCCCTCCGGTCAGCTAAGAGCTCTCTGCACAGCGCCCTCTCCACACCTGGGGCTCCGGGTTCTCAGAGCATTTCAAACACCTCATGTATACGTCCATCCAATCTGCTACTTTGAATATAAAGAACAGCAAAAGCAAGAAGCAGAAAGTAAAAAAAAAAAATGTTTAAAAAGCTAAGCAACCTTTCACAGAAAGGAAGAGACTGAAAACATGTCTTACAGAGAAGGAGCAGGGATACAAGAAGGGGAAAATGTCATGACTGCAGGGAAGGGACAGAGACCCACACGCAACGATACAAAAAAATTTTTCCTTGATCTTTGATTTGAACTGTGTTGTTGCTGCTTTGATTTTGGACGGTTTGACTTTAGTCCTTGCATAGATTCCCCACCCCAATAAAAAAGAAGCCTGTGGAGAGACACCTTGGTTTGTTTCCCTCTCTGGAAGCCAGCACTGGTGAAGCAATATGGACTGATGATTCTTCGCTGCATATGGATGAAACCAGCTATCTTCGAAAGCCATGATTAATGAGAATGAACCCCTACTGGAGGAAAACATGCAATGAAAGGAAAACGAAGAAAAATCTTGACCCTCTTACAGCCCAGCTTCTTGAGCAAAATGGGTATGTTAAGAAGAGGGGGCCTTTCTTATCTTTCTTCCCTTTCTGAAAACTTGAAAGCTTTCCAGCACTGTCTTTTCTGCCTATCCTCTGTACACAATAGGGAAATACAGGAGGTATCTGGTGAGAGAGTTAAGTTTAAAAATGGAAGACAGAATATGCAACAGAAGTTTTTCTAGAGTACCGGCAGCAAAATTTCAGATGAGAATGTCACTCGAGGAGATGCACAGAGGATGGAAGGCAAACAAGATAGGAAATGTCGGGTCAAAATGATCCTGGGCACAATAGTTAGATGAGCAAAACTGGTCTGTTTTCTCCAGCAACATAACCAAGCATTGAAGTTTGAATGAGTCAAAACTCCTGTTTGATGTCTTCACACATCCTCATTCCTGAGAGCCGATTTGGACTTATGCTTGAAAGGGAAGGGCTGTGTACTCTTCTTCCATAATTCACTGCTTCATTCAAACGTACGATTCACTCCTTCCGCCTCCTGGGTCGGAGGCGGAGGCCTTTGTTTTAAATTAAAGTCAATCACAAATGACTGACCACAGTGTCCAGAGGCCACATGATGGCAAAGTGGGGAAGAATGAAGAACTTCAAGCGTCTTCATAACAGTTCTGAGATCGCTCCCCCTGCTAAAGAAATGAGACACAAAAAGACGTCTTTTAGCATCACCCTGGACCAGCAGCGTGCAAGAACAGAAATACTGACGGATGCTGGATGAGGCCCGACAAGCACACGTGGGCCAAGAACTCCCCCCTTAAGTTAAAACCAACTCAACTCCCATTTACTCTTTACTGAAGCAACAAATAATCAAGTCCCAAACCCCCACCCTAATACTTTCCTTAGTATTGCCCCAAAGGGGAAACAAAGTCAAAATGATCAGAGTTCTCTACACATTTTCTAAGCTGCTAAGCATTCTCCAACATGATCATAAATGCTTTACAATCGGAAAAGCGCAGTCAGTAGAAGAAAGGGAATTCTAGGGTGCTACTTCTCTTCATCTCTCATGTATTAGACTCATCAGTCACTAAATAATTAACAATGAGCAAAAGACCCTTTTCCGAGCACCCCTGTGCCTTAACCGACGTTCTCACCTTAGAATCCCAATATGGTGAAATGTTAATGAAACCTACTGCCGGCATTTCTATGCGCCAACTGATCAATACACAAAATCCTCAATAGTAACATCAAATGAACACTTCCCTGATTACTCCATAGAAGCTGTTCAACCTCTGAGGGACATCCTTAAATGGGCTGCTGTGAAATATTAACTAGGAAGTGTAAGAAGAGAACAAGGTGAAGAAAATCCTCCCAGATGTCCTCTGGAATGGGGGGGACGGACATGCCACTTGAAGGTGTAACATGGTTAAAAAATAATTGTCCAAGTTATGAAAGAAAGTACCCATTTATATACTTTGCTTTTAACCTGATTTTTAAAGTAGAAGTTCAAGCACAGATGAAAACTGGCAATAAAAATATATTCCCATTTGCCTGAGCACAGATGAGAAATTAAAAGATACAAACCCTTCTGGATGCTATGTGGTTAAAAATCAAATTGAAACTATACAGTTCAGTAAAAGAAAAAGTTTCTTTAGCACTCGTTTTTCAGATCTCTCAACATAAAACATAACAACTTCCTGAATTGATTTTTTAAAAAAATCCTCGCGGTGGGGGAATCTACTCCACCGGACCCGACACCCTGCCTTTACCACATGAAGGCTAGTCTGACTGACTGTTCCCACAGGTACCCTGACCAGTCTTCTTTTAGCCATTTAAAAATGAACACACCATTAACATTTTAAGCCTACATCACGACAGGAAAAAACTGGTCTGATCACAAATCAATAGTATTAATAATGAGCACTCAAGATGACTAATGAGGTACATTATACTGATTATCTGAGGTCAGTTAATGTTTCTGTATCGTCCTCATTCATGTGGACAGACCAAAAAAAAACCAAAAAGGCTTGTCCAGGTATCAGGTAACAAAGCCAAACCACAGCAAGCAATAATATTATGAGTAGATAAAACACAGAGTGACAACAACACAAGACAAGAGCTCCAGGCTATTTAAAATTCTGCCCCAAAGATCTGTAGTATTTTGCTGCAACATAAAGGAAATCGCCAGTAACAGAAAATTAAAAAAACCTGAGCTCATGATGAGCAGCTGTTACTGGTACCTCCCGACGGCAGCCAAAGCCCAGGTGGCCTAAGAAAACACTGGATGTGAACCTGCAAATATTACCTTAGTCTGCTAGTAAGATCACAAAGAATGAGAAAGATCTCTCCTGGCTATCTGATTTTAGCAGGAGTTCATAAATTAGTCTTTGAAAGACTGATTATTTAAAAAAAAAAAAGAGAAGAGGTGGGCAAAAAACCCTCACTCCCTACCAGGCACCCAGAACAATCGGACTGAGGAGGTGGCTCAGAGGCCTGGGGTGGCGGGCCGGGGAAATGCATGTGGTGTCCGTGAGCCCCCAGAAGTGAGCCTTTGCTCACTTTGGCCTTTGCCACCCCCAAGAGACCCAGGTATACACCACCCTCTTTATGCCCACCTTTCCAAGAGGCCTTTAGACCATGCATGTGACGGGCCACAACTCTGTCACACTTGCTACTGATGACATCTACTGCCAAGAAGCCCTAGTTCTTGGGCAACCCTTGAGCCCTCACAGGGCAACAAGGTCCCTGGTGGTTCTGCTCAATGTCACGTGTCTGTTCTGACGACTGTACTCTGGAGAGAATCTAATAAGGAAATTAAGGGGAATCACATAGATGCTGTCGATGACGCTGATCTGGGCTTTCCGCAAAGTCCCAAGCTCAGGGCTACCCGCACTAAGTAAGCTTCACCGATGGGTCCTCATTCAGCAGAGAAAGTGTGTCTTCATGGATGTGGGTCCACTGATGCTAGCTAACACTGATGAGCTGTTTGACAGGGAAGAATTTTCTGTAGCCCTAGATTCCGGATGGCCAGATTACCTCTATAGAGGTCTAGGTGTCTTCCAATCTTCCCGAGTAATCTCCTGCTGCGGGACGTGCAACAGACCGTCTCAGCTTTGTCAGGACCGGTGAGGGCTTACCCACCAGCTCCTTCGGTACCTGCTCAACTGCGGATTTTCACAAACAGCTGCCATTTCTCTAGCCTGAGCAACAACACAGCCTGCACCTATAATCCCTTCCGACAATTCAGCTCGAATGCAAATGTGGGGCACTGGGGCAGAGTCGAGATCCGCAAAGCCTTGAATCGGCAAAATACAACCAAAATACAAAAAGCAGACTGAACTGCTTTTTGAAGACGCTTCAACCTCAGGCATTCTGGATCGAGCTTCACTTCTTAATATCTCCTGGAAAATCTACAACGACCGCATACCGCTTTTTATGGAAAATCTCTGAGGTGTGGAAGAATACAGAACTCAACTGCCAAAGAAGTTTTTCACCTCTGTGGCCTCTGAGGGCCTCTGCCTGCTCTGGACGCTCCAGGCCGACCGTGGCACTGGATGAGGTCCCACTGCTGCCCCAGGAAGCCCACAGGAAAGATAGGATAGGCTGTCCCGAGACTCAGACGTCTGACGGAGTTATCAGACACCCCGTTTCCCCACGTGTGATGTGCAGCCTCGGCAAAGCTCCAACCACACTGCAGCTGGTCCACGACACTGGAAGCAGCCCCTCTGAGCACGTCTTGGAAGCAAACCACAATGCCCCCGCTTTCCTGCTCCTCAGCGCCCTCTGGTTTAATCTGGCCACTGCAGCTCTGGAGATTTCCATTCAGGAAAAAGTCAAGAAACAGGGCGAGGGAAGCAAGGAGATGGGAGGAAGTGTAGTTTACACGGGGAGGTACGCCCTGCGCAGTCACCAGAAGCTGCTGAGATGTCTGCCTCGTCTATGCAGCTGTTCCGTGTGTCGTCGGAGAAGGTACCATCCCCCGGCCTGGTACACGAAGTCTCTTCTAGTCCCTTTAACGGGTGAAGCTGTTCGACAGCGGCCTCTCTCGAAGGCTGATCAACTCAAGCACCCAATAAAACTAATGCACAAAGTCCAAGTCCCGTTTACAGCACTCTGCTCCTCAAGATACAGGTTCCAGCCTCTCCTGAGGTCAGTACCTCACTGAACCTTGTCAGCAAAGCGAGCAGGAATGAACTTCTAACAGGCCCTCGACCCTGGGACGACTCTGGCTGGGAGCTCTGAAACACTGACTCCTACGACTGAAGTATCTATTTTACATTCAGTTCTAAATGTCACTGTGAACTACTCAGTTACTGAGAATTTTAGGAAATAAAAATGGCTGGGTAAACTTGCCGACATTTGATTTTGACTCTCATTTAGACATTTTTGAAGTACAGCTGAGAAACACCACTGCTATTATACCCTGAGCTGTAAAATCTAACAGTGGTTCATGGTGTCTCCGACAGAAACCCAATCGGGGAAGGCCAGAGATATTTACTTACTGCTACTGACCTCATCAACTATGATTAAAAGTTGGAATCACTGTATTAAAGAGAGGAAAATGTGAATTTTCAAAAACTTTTAAATGGTTTATATGCCATACACATACTTTTAAAAAGCAAATGGGATTAATTACTGGCAGGTTTTGAAGAAGCTAGGAGACTACGTCTTACAGTATTTCAATTAATTCAGTATGTCTGGCCACATTTTATTTATCTTTGTTTTATTTTATTTTAAGGAGGCCTCATGCCCAGCGTGGAGCCCAACATAGGGCTTGAACTCATGACCCTGAGGATCAAGACCTGAGCTGAGATCAAGAATCGGACACTTAACTGACTGAGCCACCCAGGCGCCCTTCTGGCCACATTTTAAATCGCCCTGAAGCACTTCAGCTCTGTAAGCCAGAGCAATCTACTGAAATTTAAACCGTGTTTTTCTGTAGTGGCATCAGCTTGTACAAAAAATAGGTTACAGAGGGATTTTTTTTTACATTAATCAATTACTGAACTACAATCTTTGTTGACAATGGCCACGTAACTCTTCTCAGCTATTCTAAAATATACAGAGAGCCTTAGTGGACTGAAAGTGGAGGTGCGAACTGATTGTCAGGGGAACACCATAAATACTGCTGTTGAGGAAAAAACGACGGTGCTCCATGTCACGTGTTCCCTGTGAACACCTAAGATCTAAATCCAGCACACGAGGTGGAATTACTCAAAACAAGCAACTGAGTGGCCTTTAGCTTCCCGACAGAAGACGATTCACGTTCACACGATTCACTGACTGCGGGTGTACCTCACACAAGGAACCGTTTCACGTTCTAGTCCTGTGTCCCGTCAGCACAACCGGGGGTCACACCCTGAAGCTGAAAATTTTAAAGCAAGAGGGAAAAAACCTGAATACAACCACTGCTCCTTTATCAGGCCTACCTCTGAGTCTACTGAGCTAGCCGCAGGAAAGTCGGAACGCCGGATTCACCACAGCAGTGCTCACATACAGAACGACATTTTCCAAAAGCCGACAATGTCTGAACAGAAACAGACTCCGTCTGGTTCCTATTTTCCAAACAAGAGACCATCTAGCCTACATTCACAAGTATTTGATAGGAAATTAAAATTGCTCTCTGTCCCCTAATAAACTCCCTCGATCACATAGAAGTGACAAAACTCAGTAAGTTTCAAAGCATAGGTGTTAAGAAGCTACATGGATACTATAATTGCTGTCTTTTTGCTAATAATCTCCTATTTGGAAAAACATTTCACCTTCTTCCTTAACACGATGGTACTACTGACAAGTTTTGTGCTATTGCTTCTAGACTAGACTAGACAGATAACCGCCACCTCTGGAATCTGAACAGTTTAAGGTAAGACAAAACACTACAGTCAGGGTTGTATAAAGCAAACTTGTATTTCTTGTTATTTGTCCGGCTCTTTCATTTGAGGCAAAACAAAACAAAACAAATCTAGAAGCAAATACGGGCAAAGAAATGAATTAAACCAGGGGTTCTTACCCTTTTTGGGGGCCATGGATTCCTAAAGGAATCTGATGAAAGCTCTGGGCATCTTCCCCACAAAAATACTCACACAGTATTTTGCATAGAATATCAGGGGAATATAGATCCCCTGAAACCTACTGATGGACCCGAGGTTAAGGGCCACTGAATTAAGCCAAATCTGGTTTAGCCTAGCCTTGGTGGCCGCCTAACACTCTGCAGAAGTCCACCAGCAGGAAAAGGAGGGAAGGAAGGAAAGGATACTGCAGTTAAACGGAGTCAGGGGCTGTACAAAGCAAGGCCGCGAAGCAAGCCAGACAGCGCTCCCAGTGTGTCCTTACCTGCCAACGGCTGGCTGAGCTCCGCCTGCACTTTACCCTTCGCTGATCCTTCCAGAGGTAAACCTCTGTCCCCTTTGTAGAGTTTCGGTTTAAATGGAGAATCTTTCTCTTTACCTTTTGATCCTTTAGGCCGGCCTGCTTGCTTCTTCTTGGATTTGCCATCCCCCTTCACACCCAGTAGTGGATGGACTTCTGTAAAAGGACAGAGAGGCACGGGAAGGGGTCCACACGCCACCCGTCCCAGCACCCCAACCAGGCACGGGCCGCACACTGCCACTACCCGGGATCAAAGAGCACCGCCCTCGTGTCCCAGATCCCTTAATACCAGGAGAAAAGTGTACACTTACTAATTGTAACACTATAAAAGAGTGGCTGTTGAATGAGAAATCGCTGCTTGGCCAAAGGGCACACATGGCCTCTATGGCTCATACCACAGAGGCTCCAAACCAAAACGGGAGCTGAGAGACACAGTGACAAGGAATCACGTTGAGCCAGACCAGGAATGCCCACATGCACACTGGCAGGCGAGCACAGAAAGTGAGTGGGGCTGAGGATGCAGGCCAACCAGGCCGACAGTCCTGACTCCTCCACTTGCTGAGACCGTGGGCAAGTCGCCTGACCTCACCAAGCCTAAATTTTCTCCTTTGTAAAGCAGAGATAGAACAACTTGCGGAGTTGATGTAAAACTCAGCAGGGACACATAAACACAACAGCGGCTGAAACAAGCACGTGCACCATCAACAGCATCAGGGAAGCAAGCATCAGGGAAACAGAGTTGCGTAAGGAACTGACTGCGGTCAGCTAAAAGACAAAGGAGGACGGTCAACAGTAAACACACACACCTCCCAACCTACCCCAAGAGGTGAGAATAAAGACTTCCCGAGTCAGACTGAAAAGACTCTTCAGGTCTGACCACTACTTTACCACCTCATAAAACCACTCTACAGGAAAAAAAGAAGAATGGTAAAATGAAACAACTCTGAGCCAGAGCTCAGAAGACGTCACGTTGTCATTTAGGCAAGTACTGGAAGGCACAATTTCTCCACTTGAAAAGAGAAGTGAAAGCAGATGAAATCATTACAAAGTTGTAAGGAGTTATTAAAAAGAAAAAAAAAAAGACTGCTGGGAAATTTCCGTCGAGGTAAAATCACTCAAATGGGAGATTACCAGACTGTGCCGGAGAGAAAGAAGTGATGTCTACCGGGCAACAGGCAGAAGACGCAGCCCTTACCATCGTTAGGTACTCCTTGAAGTTCAATATTGGTTGTTTTGGGTTTCTTCTTCGGTGGCTGGGACCCATCTGCTGAAGACTGCCTCTTCTTCTCTGAACTAGCCCCTTCGTCCATCAGGGAGGTTTGGACCGCATCCGGTGGGGGGCCGTAAGGATTTTCTTCCGGATCTTCTACCTCAGGGGCAATGGGTAAATATAATAGAGCCTTTGAATCTTCCAGCTCTTCATCACTATTTGGAACAGGATCAGGCAAGGGATTGGAAAAAAGAGGAGACAGTTGCTTAAACCATGAACCCTTCCTCTAGGGCAGAATCACCTATATTAACCATAAGCAACAGGTATGGATCTAGAACTTTAAGAAAGCCAAGATGAGTAAAAGGAAAGCAGACAAACTGAATAACAAAATCAGTAGTAAAACTAAATGGTATAAATGAATTATCTCAGTTTTTCTTCAGATCTTCTATTGGGGAAAAGGGAAGGGATTTCTTCACAGCAACGGAGTTATCACTTTGAACTAACGAACGGAGGACAGCCGGGGGAGGCGAGCAGAACACCAGCGCCTGAGACGGAGGGAGGGGGAGGAGCACCCCGCGGACTCGCCTGCAGAGGCGGCTCACCTGCTACAGAAGGCGGCGATCGGGTCCACGCTGGTGACATCCACTTCCTCATCCTCGGCAGCGTCAGCCCCTGGAGGAGAGACACAGCACAGGTGTGAGAAGAAGGAAAAACCGGCTTTCTACTTGCAGCCTGGTGATTTCCATCACCTAAAATTCAGGAGAAACAACGGAGGAAAACCAAACAGTTCGTTTTATTCAATCATTCCACAAGGAGGTGCTGAGTCTCCACCCTACGCTGGGGATACAGCGATGACCAAGAAAGCCGCACACAGTTCCTCGGTAAAAATCTCACCCCCTAACCGGGGAGGACGGGTATCAACAGATCATTTCAATTCAATACAGTAAGTGTGACGTGCTACGCAGATGAGGAGGAGGAACAACTTATGTGAGTCTGGAAAGGCTTCACACAACATAATCCAGCAACATCAATACAGTCCAGAACATACCGCCTTCCTGGTGATCTTCCTAAAACACGGGGCATGTACGTGATCTAACGTCATAGAAGTGGGGCCCAGCACTGCCAAGCTGGAAGAACCAACCTCAATCCCAACTCCCTGATTCCTGGCGCCATCGAGTGGTCCAGCAGGCAACGACCTGTGGCGTTAATTACCTAGTGAGTAATGAACTTATAACCGGAAATACTAAGCATTCATACACATGAACCCCTATGAGACAGAAAGCCCTGTGTTAGACAACCGTGGGGATTAAAAACTCAGATCTTTATCCTAAAGGAGCTTCCTATCTAGTTCAGAAAACGAGATAAAAATAACAATGAGGGGCACCTCGCTGGGTCAGTCAGTAGCGTAGGTGACTCTTGATCTCAGGGGTTGTGAGTTCAAGCCGCACGCTGGGCACAGAGTTTACTTTATATTAAAAAGCAAACAGACAATGATCACTACCACAACCCTAATCGAAAACAGCATGGAAATGCTTACCTTGGCCTAGGCGCACACTGGGCGCCTTACACGAATTCTCTCATTTACTCCCCAGAACCCTAAAAGGCAGGTCCTATTATTACTACTTTACAGATGAGGAAACTCAGGTTTAAAGAGCAATAAGCATTTTGCCCCAGGCAGTCGGACTCCAGAGCCTGTGCTGTTTACCTTCATCTTCCTGCCATGGGGGTGACAATACCTGATACAGACTAAGCCCCCAGCTCCTGCAGGTGATCAGGTGTCACGTGATCATCTGCAATTCATCAGGAAACACAGTGAAATGGTAAGAGAGCTGTCGAACCCTAGTAAAAATGCTTACAGAAGCCCTCAGCTGGCACACTCACACAGAGACTCTCCGAACACTATCAAAACTGTGTAAGCATAAAGAGAGACTGTAGTCGAGAAATATTACCTGTCTGCTCAGGTTCACTCTTATCTTCATCTTCAATATCAAACTCCGATTCCCTCTCCTCATATTCTACATTTTCATCCAACTCCTTGAAGTCTGGGGCAAATGCACTCCAATTTTCCTATGCCGCAAACAAAATACACTACTTGACCGTATGAGAAAGCAATGGTCTGTACGCTCGACATTAACTGACAGAAACGAAAGATCGGCACACATACGAGACTCAGAACTGAGATCAAATCTGGCAGTTAACAAAAATTAGGTACCTACAGGTTTTACTGTCTTCAGGTATTTAGATCTTAAACGTTCCAAGTTATTAACTATAGTTCTTTCAGGAGAACTGCCATCTTTCATCTTTTTAAGATGTAATTATCAGGTAAAACTACATTTTCTTAGGAGTACATGGATTATGAACATGATTAAAAGTAGTCAAAACAAAACCAAGGTATAAAACAGAAACTAACTGAGCTGAAAATAAGAAAAGCAAAAGAAAACTCTCTTTCAGGTTAACAGAAAAATGTAACAGAAAGTACACCAGACTTTCTCCCTGAAGACAGAGCTAGTAAATCAGCTTTGGACCAAGACCTTCCCATCAAAAGACAGCAAAACTGAGTCGATTTAATGAGGTTACAAGAATCACATGCAAAAGAAATTGAACAGGTCATTTTTAGCTTACTACCTGTAAGGTTTTCTGATATAAAGAAAAGATATCTAGCTTCAAAGCAATTAAACTAGAAAAAATACTTACTACTTGATTTTGTGCCCAAATAGATACCACTCCACTTGAAATGGATGCTATGATGGGTCGAACAGGGTGCCACTAAATTTAAGGAAGGAAAGAAAAATCGGCTCTAAGAACGGATCCGAGATTCTCTGTTTTGCATCAGTAACAAGAGCAACCTCTCATTCTACTCACAGCTACATCCAAGAGGAGTTCTCCTCTCGTCCCGTGGAGAATCTTCACCAGGTTGCCAATGCTCTTCTCCCAGATGTACAAGGCATGCTGCCGGGCTGAACCAGCCACTATGTATTCCCCATCCCCAGAGAAACAACATTTCTTCCATGGGGTCCTGAAGGACAAAGAAAGTACCCAAGGAGAACCAGTGGCTGAGCTCAGGTCATGAACTGCCCCATATTCTTCTAGGTGGTGATACACACCTATTTACCAAGTCCTGTAACTTCTGCATGGGTTCAGGCTCTCCATCTCTTCCACAAGTTAAGATTTCTCTGCCATCATAAACGCGGATTATCCGATCTGCTGTGTTAATTAAAAAGCAACTAGAGAAAGGATAAAAATATCAACACAAGAGGTCAGAAATCTGTTTCTGTTATCATTTTCTATTACTACCTATTACTTAGAACCTACCATTTAACAACGACTCCACTAAGAAGAGACTCAGTGACAGGCCAGAACACTTACGTATTTACTTGTCACCTTCCAAAGCGAAATAGAATTTGAAGTGAAGATATGCTGTATACTTTCTGTGTATCCCTGAACCCTATATGTACAAACTGATCTTCAGTACTTTTTAACTGTTTAGTATTTAATTAAAATCCAAGACCTCTAAACTGAAACCAGTTTGCCGAATTCACAAACTTACAGTAAGACGTATAATGAATGCTTCATTTCTCTGGCCCACCTTATACATAACATAATCTTCCTAATGAGTTAATAAACTATGTCATTTTAAAATGTTCAACTTTTTAATGCAATGACATTGGAAATCTGTCTAAAATGTAAGTTATCTCACTACCTTCCTACAGGCTTCACTAGGCTTTCCTGAGTTCATAAGAACTTTGAACATGAATGTCCTCTAAGTACACATGTGTGCTTCCACACAAGACAGGAGGACTGTCACCTTTCTTTCTAACACCGACACCTAATTCTTCTCACTTCTGTTGACATACCTACTTCTACTTGGGTAATCAGCCTTATCAGAAAAACATCCGAAAATAAGAGGGTAAACAGTTTTATGCAAATAGTGTCCATTCAAGTGCTCTGTGAACTCTGTGACAGCACTCGGGATGATAAAAAACAGCTGATCTTTACCCAGAGCGTACCACATGGCAGGCATTCTAGTTCTAAACATACACCACCCAGACAGCTTTTCTGCGAAGGGACTGCCTGGTCCATGTCCAGAGAAGGAGGAGGTGGCTGCTGGTTCAGTGCAATAAATTTCGGGAATGTAAGAACCAGATACTGACAGCTGCTAGTTTTTTAAGTAAACTTTCTTCTGGATTTAACTACAACATCCACAAGACCTGTGAATCTCAATGTTTTTTTGCCTTCTACTCACTTTTAAAACTGTCCCTAAAAAGACAAGGTCTCACCTTCCCTTCCGGGCAAACTCTATGGACTTAATAGCTGTGGTATTGCTTGTTCCGGTGGTTACTCTGAAGGAAGCAACCAGATCCTGAGAATCTGTTTTTAGGACCAAAATCTAAAGTTCAAGGAAAAAAAAAAACAAAAAAAAAACCATTAAGTATTCTGGTAATTTCAAGTAATCTGACCTGGCCTCCATCCCTAAAGCTGGCCAGAGACTGGGTAAAACTAAAACACCTCATGAACTCAACCTGATTAACTGATACCGCCTTTTAATTCTTCAAATGAAGGACCATGTGTTCGTCTATTCTTAAAATACAACGTGTAGTGCTCCTCGCAATAGTCAAAAGGCGGAAGCACCCCAAGGATCCATCAACAGATGGGATCAACACAAGGGGGGAATGTATTACAGTGGAACAGTATTCAGCCAGGAACAGGGGGGAAATTCGGGCACATGCTGTGCATGAAGGAACCTTCAGGACATCAGGCTGAGTGACAGAAGCCAGTCACGAAAAGACAAATACCGTATGAGTCCACTTACATGGGGACCCCAGGGCAGCCAAATTCCTAGATACAGAAAGGAGAGTGATGGTTGCCAGGAGCTAGGGAGGGAACAAGGAATAGGAGGTTCCTGCTGAGTAAGTACAGAGTTTTAGTTTTATAAGATGAAAAAAGTTCTGGAGATCCATGGTGGTGATGGGTACACAACAATGTGAACGTAGTTAATGCCACTAAGCTGTACACTCTAAGAATGGTTAATCAAGATGGTAAATTTTATGTTGTATTTTATGTTATGTGGATTTTACCATCTCCAAAAATGGCCACTTTCTAAGGTAGCCATGAAATTATACCAGCCTATACACCCCAATCACCAAAAAAAAAAAAAAAAAAAAAATCAAGTTGCCTACAAACTCTAAGATTAAAAGGGACCTTAAAGGGACTCCTGGGTGGTTCAGTCAGTTAAGCATCAGACTCTTGATTTCAGCTCAGTTTGTGATCTCAGGGTCGTGAGATCGAGCCCCACATGAGCCCCCACGCTCAGTGGAGAGTCTGCTTCTCCCCCTCCCAACTCCCTCTGCCCCTCCCCTCTTGCACATGCATGCGCATGCTCTCTAAAATAAACAAATGAATCTTTAAAAAAACAAATACATAAATAAAACAGGGACCTTAAAGCCCAGCTGACTTCTTAATCCACAAAACTATAGGTTAAGCTGGCCTGAATTATACAATATTTACAGAACTAGGTATTTAGACATTTTCATCAGATGTATCCCATTTTACACTATGACTTTTAAATTTTATAAATGAGTAACGGCTCTTCATTATTAGCAAAAGGCCCTTCCACCCTTTTTAGGCTGAGTAGTCTCTGATCACTCTAAATCAAAAGAACAGAAATTATGAAGACATGAGAGAAAAATAGGCCACGTTTGCCACCGGCAGGAAACATGCTTAGTCCAGGGATGAAAGATATTTCAAAGGAAGCAGAACAAGTAAACATGAAATAAGCCAATGCACAGCATGACTGATGCTTATTTCACTAGCTTCGAGGCTTACCTTGCCTTTTGCATTTCCCGTATAGATATATTCCCCTCGCCTATCAAAAGATGCAACCACGTTCAAATCGGAGTCATCGTCTACCGGCAGAACAACATGCTTGGAATCTGAAAGGGTCAACATGACAGGAGCAGATTTCATGGGACACACGAGAACCTTGTTCCTGTTTAAAAATATGAACAGTACATTGGCTGTTGCTTTGGTATCAGAAGGCTGATTCTCCTGCCCCTCTCCCTGATCCCTGTCGCTACCTCCATCAACTCTCCCAGCTCAAGCAAATTTAAAATAGTGAAAAAGCCTCAAGTCTAAATGTCTAATAATAGGGAAACGACTGAATATAGCTATGGGATCCTAGTTCGACAAAACACAAGGTAGTGATTAAAAATAAATAGGAAGAAGTAGCAAACTAGCAGAAGAAATATGTATGCAATAAAGTAAAAAGGCAAAATGCTAACTATGTAAAAATACATGATTTACGTACATCTCATGTGCATATAATGTGCTTTGCGAGCTATGAAGCACTAGATAACAAGCATTATACTCAAAGGGAACTTGACTAATAAAGAATCAAGAGAAACGAAGAGTTATGTCTGGGTAATGGAATGGTGGGCAACTCTTTCTTAAACGTAGTTTCATTTTTTTTTAAATGTAGTTTTAATATTTGAACTATTTCCCTCTAAACAAATTCAAATAACCGGGGGGAGGGGGTTGTGGAAAGCTCCAGGTCAAGGACCAATTCTTCTTCTTCTTCCTACCTCTCCCTACTTCCAAAGTCTGAATACTGCCCAGTTTCTAATTATAGGATACAATAACACTCTCCCTAAAACCTATTCTGTAGAGTCAACCTAGACAGAAACATTATTTTATGCAGAAGATTTGAAGACGTGTGCTTTTGCCTCCTAAAACCTTAAACTGCAATTGTCATGGGCCTGGAACTAGTCCACAGAGAATGAGACCCTGCCCCAGGAAAGAACAGCGCAGATTAAACATACTGATCTCGTGGATGATACTGGACTTTTAGGATGGGTGAAGGGAACCGAAACCTCTGGTCGCAGTCGCCTGAAAGAACATCCCACTGTGACACTATGTTATCAGTGGAAGCACTCACGAGCTTATGACCATCTCGACTCCAGCTGGGAGAAAAAAAAAAGGGGGGTAATTTAGCACATATTCTAAGTTAAAAAGTACACTGTACCACTCTTATGGATAAAAATGCATGAGTCACACATCCTGGCCTAGCTGCAGGAGTCAACAGTATTTATATATATACATATATATATACATATATATACACATATATATACATACATATATATATACATACATATATATATGTATATATATATGTATGTATATATATATATGCTCAAATCCACAAACTTTCTCAACTAAACAATGAACAAGAATGTTTTCATGACATTTTCGTATGTGGTAACAAAAGCTCATAATAGTTCAAGATAATACTACAACTGCCTCCAGGAACTAAAACACTCAAACATTCAGAGGAGTCTACAATCTGCTAGCCTTTAAATGTTGATGTAACAAGTGTCTGGGGTGGGGGGAGGTAAGGGAGTATCTGAGCTTTCTGAGGTTGTCCCAGAAATAGCACCATCACAGTGTAAACAAAGCAGTAAAAATAAGTATCTGTTATTTAAAATAACTAAGAAAGGAATGAGTCCCTCCTGCTCAGTATAGCTAAACACCCTGGACATTACACATAAAACAAACAAAAAGATTCTGGGGGCACCTGGGTGGCTCAATTAAGTGTCTGCCTTTGGCTCAGGTCATGATCCCGGGTCCTGGGATGGAGCCCCACGTCGGGCTCCCTGCTCAGTGGGGAGTGAGCTTCTCCCTCTCCCCCTGCTACTGCTCCTGCTTGTGCTCTCCCAATCTCTCTCAAATAAATAAATAAAATCCTTAAAAAAAAAAAAAAAGACTGAAGGACAGAGCAAACACTGATTGGCTAGAGACTACAGGACACGAGGAATGGTAACAGAAAGTTCTTGGATTTTCTTTTTTGCCTTATATACCTCAGACCAAGCAATAGAGAAGCCAACAGCCCAGTAACACCAACAGCTCACACAAATAATCCCTCAAGAAGAGCTTGCTTTCATTAGCCAAAGGACCAGAAAGGACAGAGCAGAGAGACAGAAACTTTTAGGCAATAACAACTCTACTCCAGCAATCACCATGGAAAAAACCGCAGCCCCAACTCCACGCCAGTCAACAAAATCTAAACCTAATCCAGACCTCCACTCTTGCCTGGCTATAGCAAGGCACCCTTCTCCACTAACTGCGCTGGTGTCAGAGAAAGCTCAGCAGGCAGCCAGATTTCCATACCCACCAGCCTGTAATGAGGACTCCCACCGCAGTGTCAGTGGAGACCACATGGAAAACAGCAACAAGGTACTCCTATCCTTCTCAGCCAGCACGGTATCAGCCGAGGAGGCCAGTGGGGAGCCTGAACTTCCAATTCCACCTAGAATAATGAAGCCAAGTGAGAAACTTGGACTTCTAACCCATCTGGCAATTTACAAGATGGTACCCTCTTGTCTCTGCTGGTATGGTGTCAAAGGAGGCCAGTTAAAACACAAGATTTAAATAATCCCTACAGTCTTACAACACAAGACCCAAAACGCCCAAGTTTCAATTGAAAATGACTATCAATCCAAGAACAAAAAAAATCTCAACTTGGATGAGAAAAGACAATCAACAGATACTAACACTGAGATAACATAGACGTTAGAATTATTTGACAACGATTTTATTTTCTTTGTAAGATTTTATTTATTTATTTGAGAGAGAGAGAGCACAGAGGGAGAGTGAGAGAGAGCAGCAGACTCCCTGCTGAGCAGAGAGCCTGACGGAGGGCTCGATCCCAGGACCCCAGGATCATGACCTGAGCTGAAGGCAGATGCCCAATCACCCGAGCCACCGAGGCGCCCCTATCCAACAAGGTTTAATGCAGTCATCATAAGTATGTTTCAACAAGCAATTACAAACATGCTTGAAATAAATGAAAAAACCAAAACCAAAACCAAAATCTCAGCAAAGAAATAAAAGATGTAGAGAAGACCTGAATTTTAGATGTGAAACACAACTAAGATAAGAAACCCAACAGATGGGTTCAGGAGCCAATGCAGAAAAAAAGAGGAAAGAATCAGTGGACTGGAAGACAGAACAGTAATTATGCCATCTGAATAAGAGAAAAAACAGACTAAGAAAAAATGAACAGAACCTCAGGGACTTGTGGGACTATAATAAAAGATCTATGATCCACATCATCAGAGTCCCAGCAGAGAAGAAAGAATGGGGCTTCAAAGTATTGAAGGAATAATGGCTGAAATTTTCCCAAATTAGGCAAAAGATATAAAACCTACAGATTCAAGAAGCTGAGCAAACGTCAAACAGGGTGAGCTCAAAGAAATCCACTCCAAGATACAGAGACAAACCTCTGAAACCTAAAGACAAAGAGAAAAAAAAATCCTTAGAGCAGCAAGAGAGGAAGGACATCTTATATCTATGGAAACAATTCATGTGACAGCAGATTTCTCACCAGAAACCATGGAAGGAAGTGGCACTCTTCAAGTGCTGAGATAAAAAGAGCTGCCAACCCAAATTTTATTATCAGCAAAAATGACCTTCAGGAACAAAAAGGTAAACCAAGGCATTTGGCCAGAAGATCTACCCTAAAAGGATGATTCAAGGAAGTTGTCCAAATGGAAAGGAAATGATAAAAGAAGGGATCTTAGAACATGAGGGAAAAAGAAATATGAAAAGAATAAAAATATAAGTAAGAAAGCTCAATTTTTTCCCCTTTAGTTTTGACATTTAAAGCAAAAATTGTAACACTGTCTTATGTGGGTCTCAATGTACACAGAGGAAATAATTAAGACAATTACATACAAAGGAGGGTAAATGGAGGTACAGTTTCTACACTTCACTTGAACTGGTAACATGTCAACAGCAGTAGACTGTAATAAGCTAGGGGTACACAATGTAATACCTAGTCACCACTAAGAAGTTATACAAACACTCCCAACAAACACTACACAGTAGTTCCCCCTTATCCACGGGGGATACGAAGACCCCCCCATGGACGCCTAAAGCCACCAACAGTATATCAAATGCCATGTAGACTGTGTTTTCCTGTACGTAACCTACCTATGAGAAAGCTCCAATTATAAGTTAGGCACATAAGAGATTAACAACGACTGATAATAAAACAGAACAATTAACAATATACTGTAAAAAAAGCGATGTGAATGTGGTCTCTCTCTCGAGTTCTTACTGTACTCACTCTTCTTGTGATGGTGTGAGATGATGAAGGGCCTATGTGAGGACATGAAGCACAGGGAAGGACACAGGCATCGTGATGCAGCATTAGGCCACTACTGCCCTTCTGACAACATGTCAGAATCATCTGCCTCCTAATTGTGGTTGACCATAGGTAACTGAAACCACAAAAAGGGAAACCACAGATAAGGGGGACTACTGCAGATAAAATGGAATTCTGAAAAATGTTCAAGAAACCCACAAGGCGGCATGGGGGGAAAATGAAAATCAGATGAGACAAAAATAAATAAATTTTAAAAAATAAAAAAGAAAGAAAAACAGAAGGAACAAAGAAACCCAAAACCAGTATTTACCCAAATCTTACAATGAAGAGGAGTTGCTACTGAGGAACCTGGCTGGCAGTATACCTCCATGGTTAAGAACATAGGCTCAAGAGTCAGACTTATGCTGAGCCTGGACATTACCACCTTTTAGCTGTGTGATCTTGGGCAAGTTATATAACCTTCTGAGCTTCAATTTCCTCGCCCATAACACGGGAGCAATAACATTACCCAGCAGAAGACTGTTGACAGAATTAGCATCAGTATATACAAAATTCCTCGTCCAGTGCCTGGCACATAACGAGTGCTCAAAAAACATTAACAATGATTTGTACTAGAGACAAGATGAACGTATTCCCAGACTTCGGACTTGAGGGGCAGAGAAAGGCAGGAGTAAAATAAAGAAGTGAACATAAAGGGATAAAGTTCAAGTCTGCATACCAAAGGACTCTCTCCTACCAGCCCTAGAACACTTGCAGTCATGCTTACCCCTCAGAAAGGCAAGTAGACGATCCTTCTAGAGAATGTGAAGCCAAAAAAAAGAGGCCTAAAGATGTCGTTCTGTTAGGATTCACAACAAAAAAGTCAGTGACCCACCCCATTTCAGGGAACGACAGGAGGGAAGAGGGTGAGCTAAAACTTGCATACACTCTAACAGTGTGTCCATGGATAATTTCTGAAATTAACAAACCAAGTAACGTACACATGTTATTTAGAAATATGAAGATAAATATCAGAAGAAACAGACAAAAATGAAAGCACACAGGGAACCAGACCATACTGGGAGTGGGGAGAAACAAGGGACAGCTTTTGTTGTTGTTCTCGTAAGCCTTAAAGCACAATGCCCTTTTGTACTTAACATCCTTTTCTCTTTTTCCCATAGCAAGCCTGTATTTCTGTTAAAATAGAAGGGGCTCTAATTTTGAAAATGAAACTATAAACAAGTGAAAACTAAGAGAGGATCTTCCCCTGCAAAACGTGATAATAATATATCCAACAATTCCAAACTCCATAAGCAGGCACCAAATTAGAAGCTCGGGGGAAAAAACAAACACAAAAACCAGATGCTGGGAGTATAGCAGTAAAACGTCAGACAGGCTCATAAATCACAGCACTTACCACCTCGCAGGGAAGGTCTCATAAGGCAAATATTTGCAATAAAATAATAGGATACAACAGCCATCATCTCAAACTTACCATTTCCCCCTCAATTTTGTATTAGTATCTTCATCCAAGCCAGAAGTCCGAAGATCACTTTAACTTCTGCTCTTCGCTTAGACTCCTCCTGTGACTAATGACCAGGACTCTTATTTCTGCCCTCTCCCCTATCCCTACCGCTCAGCCCCAGGCCTGCTGCCGCTGTGCTCATCATCTCTAGCCGAGATCTCTGCACTTCCCTTATCTTCACTCTCTGTCTCCCTCAATCTCTTTAACACAGACTGTCCTAGAGATTTTTTTTGTAGAGATGTTTTTAAAAATAAAAAGCTCATCATATCACTTTCTTTCCCACAATGTCTTAATGGCTTCACAGTTACCTGTAAGATGAAGTTCAAATTCCTACTAGGATACACAGCATTCTCCATGAGGATCCAGTTCACTGGCTCTTGCCATATCACATCTCGCACACCACAATCCAGCTATCTTCAGCTACCTGCAGTTCCCCATCTCCTCGTGCTCGTTTGATGTACCTTTGCCTGGGCACCATCCTTTGCTTGGAATACGACCGGCAAACACCTGTATCTTACAAGTCTGAGTTTAGAAATTATCTCTCCTTGGAAGCTTTTCCTGACCACTGTTCTCCTCCAGTACCTGGATCATCATCTCCTTCGCACCTTTGCCTCCACTAAATCTCAAACACAGTTCTTGTCTAGGAAACATAAAGCTTCAGTACCTGCACCTGCTACGTAACTCACGCTCAACGCTGCTCAATGAATGAATATATAAGTAAAAAAGTTTATGCACAAGGACATTTACTGAACATGCAGAGAGAAACTAGCTGAAAACTGTTAAGTAAATTATGATTTAGCCATGAGAAGATAAATAGCCATAAGAAAAGTTTTTAGAGGCTATGCAAGTAGGAAATTATCTGGTGTTAGGGAGGAAAAAAGTAAAATACAAAATAGAATATAGCACAATTACAATTCTGCTCTTTAAAAACTATATATAGAAATATATTAAAATCTTTACAGCAGTAATACTTGGGTGGTGGGCCTATGGGAGATACTAGTACTTCTTTTTGCTTTGGCTGTATTTTCCTAATGCTCTCAATGATAATATATTATTTTACAATGAAAACAAATGCATTATTTTTAACAGGTGGGAGTGGCTGGCACTCTCATTTTGCATATTAAAGACAAGTTTTGGCCAAAGCTAGTTCATTAGCAGCCAAACCTAGACAGGGATTCAGGCCTTCTCCCAATCCAGTGCTTTACAATATAGCTGCCATTTCCACTTAAACAAAAGGAAATAGGTTACAGCTTCATAAATCTAGATGTGATTATGGGGCACCTTGGTGGCTCAGTCAGTTGGACGTCTTACTCTTGATTTTGGCTCAGGTCCTGATCTTGGGGTCATGGGACTCAGGCTCAGTGTGGAGTCTGCTTGTCCCTCTCCCTCCCCCTCTGTTCCTCCCCCAGCTCACTAGCAGGCAATCCCTCTCTAAAAAAAAAATTAAATCTTTAAAAAAAAAAAAAATCTAGATGTGATTTGGTAGCTTTTTTGGCCCCAAGTTCATTTAGAAGAGCTGCCCTAAAATAAAACTTTCCGAAGCAGACACAGTAGTCCCAAAGGGTAAGAAAAAATCAATGGGAATTTACATTACACTAGATTCTAGCTCAATGTATTTGATAGAAAGCCTTAACTATAATTCAGTGAAGGAACAGACAAGCCTGTGATCACTAAAACTGCTGGAATTCAAGAACCTGGGCAAAGCTAAAGTAGAGGACTTCCAAGCTCCCCTCCTAATCAAGATTTTCCATTCTAAATAAAAGGTCAATATCACAAATACTACTACAGCTGTAATCTGTAAATATAGCTTTCAGTACTGAAATATCCCCAGACAGAGTCTGATGTAGATCCACAAGCACACTCGCTTTCTCCCCCCAGAGCTGCTCCAAAGACAGCACAGATTCAAGGTCTACAGATGCTGTGAGAAACTGTGCTAATGACCCAACACTTAAAACTCTAAGTATTAAAATATCTAGTACAATGAGATCGGTAATTACACAGTCACCACTCATCCCGATTCAACTCATACTGAACATATTAATGTTAAAATTCCTTACCATAAAGAACAAACTGGATGGATGTGTGCACTAATTATTTTAGCAATGCCTCTTGTCAAGAAATCCCAGATGACAATTCGGCCATCATTACAGCCAACTGCAAGCAGCGTGCCCCACCTGTTAAAGGTGCAAGTCAGGGCCATGCTGATACAATCCAAAGTTCCATCGGCTTCCTAAAAATTAAAATGAATACAAGAATATAGACAATGACACCGAGGTACCCAAATTATTTCTTAAAGATTCTCTATCACCTATGACATGACACTTCTCTTTAATTTAAATTATGACGTACACCAAAAGAAACTCTTATGTGTGTTCTTATACCTATTAAACTAGCCAAAACAAGGAAATATTTATAAACAGATGTGATAAATCCCATACATTACCAGTATAACTTTGTACCCACTGTGCAGGGCAATTAGGCAAAATATAACAAGATTCATTGAAAAGAAAGAGTAAACCAACTGACGCAGTAATCATAGTTCTTGGAACTTATTCCAAGAAAAATTATTTAAAACAAAACCCCTAGAACAACCTGTATGTGCAACATTAGGAAAGTCAAATACACTATTTTATATTCATATCAAGCCATTTAAAATAACCATAATGGCTACAATGAAACACATTTCTATTACAAAATATTTTTACATTTAAAAAAGTAAAGCACACTTAGAGCATACATATTATTACCGCAAATACTGAAACTAGAAAAGCACACAGAAAAAAAAATCTACGTACAGGTGATGGTACTGTTTGTGAAAAATCCTTCAAAGTACTTTTTTAAAATTTACTGGGAAATGAATTACATGAGATTAAAACGTTATGGTAACATTTCCCACCAATACTGCCTATTTTCTCTCTCCTCAAAATTAAACATTGAGTTCCTTACTATAGCAAAAAAGGTATCATCACACTTAAAGCTTCTGTTGTCAAAGAAAAGGATGGGGAGGGGTGAGATCAAATAACACTTTCCACTCAAACGCAAAAGCTAGCAAGTTACCATACTCCTAAATTCACAATAGGACTACAATAGGACTACACTCTTAAGAAAAAAAAGAAAAAAAAAAGACTATACTCTTACCTCTGGATAATTCTGCCCAAAGGACTCTGCAACAAAGCAAAGAAAGAGTTCATAGAGCATTGGCGACATAGCAGGAATCCTCTAGCTCACAATGGTGGACACAGTGGTTTGCAAAGTGTGGACTGGGGACCAGCCCCTGGCTCAGGGACTCCACAGGGTCACACCTATTCGCATTATCATACCACAATGGCATCTGCCTCTCTACTCTCCTATCTCCTAAGTTACAGACGAGTTCTCCTGAAGCCACAGCAGCAGTGACATTGTAACAGCGTGCACGCAAAAGTAGATGCAAGAATTCTGTCAACTTCTACTCAGGCAAGCATTAAGGACAATTTGCAAAACTGTAAAACAATGGTCTTCTGTGTTTTTAGAAAATGGTTCTTTTTCAGGGGGCGCCTGGGTGGCTCAGTCATTAAGCATCTGCCTGTGGCTCGGGTCATGATCCCGGGGTCCTGTGATGGAGCCCCACATAAGGTTCCTGCTCAGCGGGAAGCCTGTTTCTCCCTCTCCCACTCCCCCTGCCTGTGTCCCCCCCCCTCAAATAAATAAAATCTTAAAAAAAAAAAAGAAAGAAAATAGTTATTTTTCATAAAAATGTTATTTATGTAAACAGGTAATGGGGTTATGCTAGTTATTTTGAACTATAAACTTTTTAAAAAATCCAATCTGTCAAACTATCTTACGTCAGATGAACTCTCTAAAACTTTCATTAAGAGCAGCCAACCAGCAGTGGCCATTTACCTTCCTAAAAAGGACATTTATACTGTCGCATAATCTGGCAGTTGATTAAAGATGCAATTCTCCATATCAATTTCTTAAGCAAACGACATCTGGGGGCCAACACCCCTGAATGCTTTTCCTGTATGAAATGGAATGTTCACACCTGAGTCACAAACACCTTGAGCTACAGATGATGGCACGAAGATACCTCCTGCTTCTCAGAAGTGTCACGTCAGCAGCAACACTGTCTTTCTCAGGATGTACTTACAATGTTACCTGGGTATTTTACTACAGTGGTTTTTAAACTATACTGAGAACTACAGATCCATCCAAGTTGCTTTACACATAAGGCATCCAAATCAGATTTCATTTAAAAAAAGAAGTCTACCGCTTAAAAAAAAGTTTGAAAACCAGTTTTATTACATTCTGTCCTTTATAAAAATTAATTGAGAACTAGAGAGTGGGGGCACCTTGCTGACTCAGTCAGAAGAGCATGGAATTCCTGACCTTGGGGTCGTGAGTTTGAGCCCCAAGTTGGGTGTAGGCATTACTTACTTTAAAAAAAAAAAGAAGAAGAAGAAAGAAAAGAAAAACTAGAGTGAAAACACTAAAACTAATAAAAAAAAAAAAAACACAGGCTCTACAATAAAGAGCACTAAAAGAAAGATGAAACTAAAGGTAAATGTCCCCAAAAGGTAATTATCTTGATGTATCTAATGTGAACCAGATTGAAGGTGGCTGACTGCATTCAATGATGAAAGAATGAACTGAAATGCTGAAACCAGACCGGGAGGTTTTATTTATTTTTAAAGATTTTATTTATTCACTTCAGACCGAGAGCGAGATCCAGAGAGAATGGGGGGGGGGGCAGAGGGAGAAGCAGGCCCCCCACTCAGCAGGGAGCCCTGGGATCACATCCCGGACAGAAGGCAGATGCCCAACTGACTGAGCCACCCAGGTGCCCCAATCGAGAGGTTTTTGAAAGAGATTTTCTCAAGTTACTGAATACGTGTAATACAGAAATGTATAATCAAATGAACATTTCCTCCCTGCAACCCACTCACCCAGGTAAAAGCTTCCATGTTTCTATATGCTTATTTGTATAAGCAAATATAAAAGCATAGATTTGTATAAGCATTCATATTTACAGTTGTGTTTTTTAAATAAAGCATTACACATATAATGTGACTTGTTTCAGTAGCAATTTAGCTTATATATCTTTCCAAATCAGTAAGACAGACCTATATTCACATGGCTGAGGAACAAACAACAACAACAAAAAAGCATTTATCCAAAAATAAAAACAAATGAAAAACCACAACCTGAAAATATAAAGTACTGGTGAAGGAGCAGAGTGTGACTTGCTGTGTTGAGATAAGGGAAAGCCACAAAGGAGATTCTGAGCGAGTCCAGAATCCAGGGACCATTTCAACGTATGATCACTTCTCAATACAGACTATACCCCTTGTATTTCTTTCTTTTTTTTTTTTTTAAAGATTTTATTTATTTATTTGACAGAGACAGCCAGTGAGAGAGGGAACACAAGCAGGGGGAGTGGGAGAGGAAGAAGCAGGCTCCTAGCCCAGGAGCCTGATGTGGGGCTCGATCCCAGAACGCCGGGATCACGCCCTGAGCCGAAGGCAGACGCTTAACGACTGCGCCACCCAGGCGCCCCTATACCCCTTGTATTTCTGGTTTATGTTTTTAGGGTGCGTTTTTCTTTTTTGCGGATCATCCTAGTTAACAGAATCACAATAAGGTGTTTAAGGAGCACAAAGAAAAAGTGACAGGACTAGGCTCATCTGGGGCCTGAGCCAGACTGCCGTCAAGCAGGATTATAGGAACGCAAGGCACTTTCCTCAGAGAAGGCTCAAAACCACTTTTATATTCTCCATCTTGCCACCATCTACCATTTTATGTGACAATTAGATTTCTTAGGTTTTAAAGACCATGCGGGGCGGGGGGGGGGGGGCGGGGAAGACACCCAAACATGTGGATGCCAAAGAGAAATAAAACCCTCTTCAGAGATTTAACTTCATAATACACTTGATACAAAAACATGAATGGCTTCTATAGCAAAACACACACTTCCAAAACTAATTACAGAAGAAAAATCCCTGACTGGATCAATGAGTAAAAACACACTGAAAGGTTGTTAAAGATGTAACATTAAAGGGGGGGGAGCAAACCCACGAGGATTTTGCGAACAGTTTCTCCTAATCTCAAGCAGCAGATAATTACTATATTATTCAAGCTATTCTGAGCAGAAAAAAATATTTTTTATAAAGCCAACATAACTGACAGCAAACCGTCAGACAATAAAAAAAGGAAAACAGAATTTTCTCAACATAAATGGTACACAGTATTTCACCTTTACACTCTGCAGACTTGCAAAGTAACTAACAGCATATACAATTATAACCAAATTCTAAACACAAAGCATCTGGAATTTGTTATTGTACCACGTAAGAAGACATTACGATACAGCAGGAAAAACAAGGAACAGGGTTATCTGGCAAGGGCGCGCCAAACACCTGCAGGCACAATGCGCTCTAATGTATAGCCTTAGTCAAGAACGTCTACAGCCACACGATCCTATCAGTAGATGCTGAAAACACACTTGCTAAACACCATCATCACTTCTAATAAAAGGAACAGAGGACTACAACAAATGATAAAATCTATCAAAAACACAATTATCATTCCAAAAGGTGAAATATTAAAACCATTTCAGTTAATATCTGCAACTAGGGAAGGAAATATCATTATTAGTTAAAACCATCTTCGTGGTTCAAGCCAATGGAGTAAGAAAATGAAATAAATGGTTTAACCATTGAATATAAGGAGATAAAACTATTTCTCTTTTGCTATCATCGAATACCCAGAAAACACAAGAGACTCGAATAAGAAAGCTTTAAATCAATCAGAAAATAGGGAAGGGGCTCCTGGCTAGCTCTGTCAGAAGAGCCAGCGACTCGTGATCTCAGGGTCATGAGTTCCAGGCCCATGTTGGGTACAGAGATTACTTAAAAATAAATTTTTTAAAAAAATTAGAAAATAAGGGGGCGCCTGGGTGGCATGGGGCGCCTGGGTAGCACAGAGGTTAAGCATCTGCCTTCGGCTCAGGGCGTGATCCCGGCGTTCTGGGATCGAGCCCCACATCAGGCTCTTCCGCTATGAGCCTGCTTCTTCCTCTCCCACTCCCCCTGCTTGTGTTCCCTCTCTCGCTGGCTGTCTCTCTCTGTCAAATAAATAAAATCTTTAAAAAAAAATTAGAAAATAGGGTAAGGTGGCTTATACAAGGAAAATATCAAACATTAACAGCTTTTCTTTACATTAGCAATTAGTATCCAAAAAGGGAAATGTAAGGAAAAATTCCATTCACAGTGGCTACAAACATATAAAATATTTAAGGAACAGGTAATAAGGAAGGTGGAGGAAAAAGTTATTAATTCCCCTCATATTACATATAAATTTCAGGCAAATTAATGTTTTTAAAGAACAAAAGTCTTAGAAGAATATCTAGGAGACTACATGTATAATCTAGGGTAGGGAAAACCTTAACCAAGTGAGGAACACCAAAAAAAAAAAAAGAGAGAGACATAGGTTTGATTAAATAAAAGTTGAACATCTTGCACGGCAAAAGTTCCCATTAACAGTCAAGATTTAGAAACACATCTTCAAGGCAGATGACTGATAGGAGCTGATACCTGTATTACAAAGCAAGTTTATATATCAGTAAGAAAAAACCCAAAAGACAAATTTTTAACACGAATAGACAAGTCACAGAAGAACAAAATCAGACGGCCTCTAAACAGAGGAAAACGTAATCAAACTCAGTTGTAGCTGGAGAAATAAAAATGAGATGCCACTTTCATCCTTAAACAGGAAAATTTAAGGGTGCCTGAGGGGCTCAGTCGGTTAAGCATCTGCCTTCAGCTCAGGTCATGATCCAGGGGCCTGGGACTGAGCCCCGCATCAGGCTCCCTGTTCAGCAGAGGGTCTGCTTCTCCCTTTTTCTCTCCCTCTGCTTCTGCTCGTGCTCTCTCTCTCAAATAAATAAATAAAATCTTAAAAAAAAAAAAAAACAGGAAAATTTAGGGAGAGAACACCTGGGGGTGGAGGGGAGAACAAAGGGACATTTTTACTCATTACCTGTAAAAATGGGAACTGTTATAGCCTTTTGGAAAAGGGATCTGACAGCATCCATTAAAAGCAAAACATATATAGTCCTTACCTCAGCAATGCTACAATTGGGAATCTAATCTCCATAGATGTAAACGCAACAATGAGACAGAAGTACAAGTATTTCAAGTATTGTTCTTGGTGGCCAAAAAACAAAGAAAACCTACCCAACCGGGAACAAGATAAATGTCCATTAATAGTGGAATGGATGAATAAATTACTTTGTATTCAAATATAAAAATACTAATAAAGGGGCGCCTGGGTGGCAAAGCGGTTAAGCGTCTGCCTTCGGCTCAGGGCGTGATCCCAGCATTCTGGGATCGAGCCCCACATTGGGCTCCTCCGCTGGGAGCCTGCTTCTTCCTCTCCCACTCCCCCTGCTTGTGTTCCCTCTCTCGCTGGCTGTCTCTATCTCTGTCGAATAAATAAATAAAATCTTTAAAAAAATACTAATAAATTATGTTAATTCTCTTAGAGAAATTTGCACTGGTGTTACTAAGTAGAAAAAAATACAAAACACAAAGTACATATTATATAATCTCATTTTTTATTATCATGTGTGCACGCGCACGCACTCAAACACACACAAGTATATATAAGCATAGAGAAAAATATGGAAGGAAACACACGGGATTATCAACAAAAAGGAGGTGGCAAGGGGAAAAAAGACCACTTTTTTTTTTAAAAGCATGCCAATTTTACCATTAAAATTCTATACCGTGTGTGTATCTACATGAATGCATTAAAATCCATCAGGTCTATTATCTCCTCATGTGTAGGAACAGCATCCTATAGTGTTACGTAAAGAAAGCAAGATTCACATAATGTGTATAAAAAGGTTCTATTTCGGTAAAAAAGAGAGAACAAAACTCTAATAAATTTGTTTAATTGTGTGAGCAAGGAATAAGCTATAAAAGGATAAACTTTAGACAGTTACCATTTGGGGAAGGGGAGAGAGGCAGTCTTTTTCTGTATGCGTGTTTGAGCTGTTTGCACTGTTGAGATGAGTATGTGCTCTACTTGTTCATCGGAAAAGCAAGAAATTAAAGAACCACAACGAGCTTTCCAGACTTAAGCTCACACTAGCTCATCATTTCTCCGAAGTGCTCAGACCTGCGTTTGTCATTCGCAGCTACACTTACTGAATGCTTATGTTTCCGACTCTGTCCCAAGGTCTTTTGCGGATTTCCATTCGGCGCTCTCCCTTCACTATGAAGTGACTACTGCTGTCACTGGCTAGACCCCAAGACCTGACCTTTACCGCCCACCTGCTGGTACTCGCCAACCTCTGTCCCGCATTCTTCCTCAAGCTCTTCTTTCCCACTGACCTCTTCACGCAGGCAAACGGAAACTGAAACCATGCCTCCAGCAGCAGGGTTCAGACCCCCCAGACCAGTCTGAGCATAACCCTTGACTGTGCTCGGGCAGATGGACCATGGAGTGACCTCCAACTACCTCTACCTCATTATAATACTAAAATCTCTGCCCAGGGAGGAGCACAAGCTTCATTTACATAACAATGTATGTGTAGCTTTCCTTAAGGGCCCTGCATAGCCTTAAGCTCACCTGCTCGCCTCTCTGTGCAAGAACAGGGCTTCCCCCCCTAAATGGAAGGCACCCATTCACGCTGGCTCAGAGTCATGGCTTTGGAAGCTATTCCCCGTGATTTCCTTACGTGCTTCAAATAAAGTTTACTTGGCGCACCAACTCCATCTGGTGTATCTGTGACTCCCCAAGGAGCGAACTATGACATTCCATTTCACAGACGAACAAAGTCAGGCTTTAAAGTTAAGTCACTTCTCAAGTTCACACAGTTAAAAACTGGCAAAATTGGAACCTGACCCAGAAACCATACTCTGAACTACAACTACACTAAAATGGCTCTAGAATCTTGCCCTAATTTGACCTCAGGTTATTAGTCTATCATCTGTAAAACACAACACACCCACCCTTTATTAAAAGTCAAAATGTGTCCATCTGCTTTCCTTCAGTACATCTTCCTTACTCTCCCCAAATCTCAAAGATCACCACCAGTCACGCCCTCACGGCCAAGAGATGTGAGCTAAGTGACCTACCTAAAATCTCCACCTAGGGAGAATTTTTCTTGGCAACAACCAGTGTTCACTTTATTTGTTCCAAAAAACCATACTTTTTCCCAGAGAAGACAAAAGAAAAATTAGAAGTTAAGCTTCCCACTTCCCCTCTGCCAATAAAGCCCCCCCGGGGGCACACAAAAGGTCTTTGCTAGGTGCCGAATAATTTTGGCATTACACCATCCAGCCCAACTAACCAGGAATTTTTTTACACTTCACTCTCCACATCATGTTACAAACCCTTTCTAGTTACCTCATTTTTGCCGTCTTGGCCTTCAACCACATTAGTTTCCTGACGCTCTTCTTTAAAAGCCTGTCCCCCTCAGACCTTCACCTCCGGCTATGGAGCCACCTTTCTGGAACACGAGTTCACACTGCTTCCAGTGCAGTCACACCAGCTTCTTCAAGCGCCTCCTCCTTTTTGTCCCGTGAAGATCCTTTCTCGAAACTGCCCTTTAGCTTTCCAAGCCTTTCCAGCCTTCTTCCTCCTGGTCTTCTGACATGGAGTAAGGTCTACTCTCCACACTGCTCAACATCCATCTCCTTAAAGCCCTGATTATCATGAGCTCTAGAAGTGCACGGCCCTTTTCTCCCAATGGCCCTAGATTTTCCATTTAACCAATTCCTCCCTGTTGTAACGCTTAGACGCAGAGTAGCAGCTTCCATTCTATTTCTTCAATCTAACAAGTGAGGGAGGACACAGTCGGTGGCATTTCTTTTAGAGAAATGCAACTCATATGTGTGGATCCCACCCCACCCTCATCCGATGCCTTCACCACCATAATTACAAGTCCTTGGCTCCAGTCTCGCCTCCCTCACAGAGCTGCCACAACCAACTTCCCAAGACCCAAATCTCACCTGTCACTTAGCTGCTTAAAAATCTTCCTCACCCAACAGTATACTAAACGTCTAAGTATAATTTTAAAAAGTGATTTCATTCTGGCCCAACCAGTATTTTCCACTGCATGTTTGGCTAACTTCCCATGAGCACCTAGTGTAGAACCTCGCAGAACCCACCCTACGCACCAGCTGGAGATCACTGACCACTTCTTGAACATTCACACACACTCGTGCCTCAGAATATCTGCCCCAACTATTCTCGGCACTGCTAATTACCTTCTCTAACTTGTCCATCTGCAAAAGCCCTACTCTACCTGTGCTGTCTGGGTCAAATAATGCTTCCTCTGTAAAATCATTCCCAAATTCTTCTGCCAACCTCAACAATGCAGAATGAATTGCTTTCAGCTGAACTCCCATAATGCATTCACTTATTATGGTTCCATATTAGACACGATTATTTATGTTTCACTCCCCCTAGTTCTAAGTATTTATTCAGGGCAAAGGCTGTATCTTATTTCAATGTTTTTCAAACGGTAGGACCCAACCCATCATAAGTGGATCAATCAATTTAGTGAACCCCAACAAGTTTTTTAATAGATTAGAACAGGGCATCAGAGGACACTGAGCATACAGGGACTGAGTATAATTTTGAGAAACTTAGTTATATGTATTTGTACATATGATGAGTTGTGATAGAAAATAGATTTCTTGGGCACCTTGGATGGCTCAATCAGTTGAACACCCAAATGATCTCAGGGTTGTGAGATCGAGCCCCGGCATCGGGCTCAGCACTGGGCATGGAGCCTGCTTAAGATTCTCTCTCTTGGGGCGCCTGGGTGGCACAGCGGTTAAGCGCCTGCCTTCGGCTCAGGGCGTGATCCCAGGGTCCTGGGATCGAGCCCCACATCAGGCTCCTCTGCTATGAGCCTGCTTCTTCCACTCCCACTCCCCCTGCTTGTGTTCCCTCCCTCGCTGGCTGTCTCTATCTCTGTCGAATAAATAAATAAATCTTTAAAAAAAAAAAAAAAGATTCTCTCTCCTGCCCTCTGCCTCTCCCTCCCCTCCCCTCTCTCAAGAAAAAGAAATTCTTACTGTGAGCTATAGTAAAAATAGTTCTGAAAAGCTCTTATTTAACTTTGTATCTCCAGCGCGAACCGTTGGATACACAGCAAGGGCTCAAAAGTATATGCAGAAGTAAAATTAGTATCTTGAGTGTCCACATTAAGAACACATTATCATTCCTTTCCTTTATATGCCAGACAGTCTTCCACCATCACATGACTTCTGTTCCTTCAGGCTTTTTATCTGCAATCATTAACCTTCTCCTTTAAAACTCACTTATTTCCATAGAAATGTAGATTTCTGGACCCAGCCTTCCTTTATATTGTCTAACCTTCTTAGCGCACCTGGGTGGCTCAGTCAGTTAAGTGTCCGACTCTTGATTTCAGTAATAATAAATTAAGAGTTATATAGTACTTATTGTGAGCTAGGCAAATTTTTATTTTATTATTATTTTTTAACAATCATTTTTTTTAAAGATTTTATTTATTCATTTGACAGAGATAGAGACAGCCAGCGAGAGAGGGAACACAAGCAGGGGGAGTGGGAGAGGAAGAAGCAGGCTTCCAGCCAAGGAGCCTAATGTGGGGCTCAATCCCAGAACGCCGGGATCACGCCCTGAGCTGAAGGCAGATGCTTAACGACTGAGCCACCGAGGCGCCCCAGAGCTAGGCAAATTTTTGAGCGCTTCCATGTATTTATCCATGTAGAGGTGGAAGAGGATAGACACTGGTGTGCTCTCAGAAGCCAGCTGTAGAGCACTTGAGGCTGATAGCTGAGAAAGCCCTGCTCTGTATAGTCCTTAGGCAACTTGGCACCCCTAAGCAACTTGAGCCAAAGCTAGAATACAATCATTTTAGGAAGGTGTGGGAGGTGGAGTGGAAGCCAGAGGTCGACCCTTATTCTTAAAAACTTCAAAAATAACTCTTAATTTATTATCATTTATTCCTCCTCTTAATCCCAAAACAGAGGAAACTGTCCAAGATTCTGCCCTCCGAATTTTTCTCTTTCTGCCCCTCCCACCTTTTCCCCTGGTCTTGTCATCCACTCACAAGGTTTCAGCAAGCCCACGTGCAGGAAAAGTACTCATCTCTCTCATAAATCTAAACCTACCTCCTGAAACCCAGATCCACACTCAACATGCCCAGTGCTGTCCTTTCCCAATTTTCTTAAATGTTTATCAATAATATCACCATCGGCTCCCATGATTTTCACTTCATAGTTCCTCACCACCACCACCACATGCAATCAATTCTCAAATTCTGTGAGCTCTACCTGCTCAGTGTCTCTTCATTACATTTGCTAGCTCAGGCCTTCTTTATCACTCATTTACTCTAGCCCTCCAAACTGGTTTCACACCATCCAAGACTCAATGACATGTTGCTGTCACATAAATCTTAAAAAAAAAAAAATCATAAGCTCTGATTAAGTTACTTACCAGGTCAAAAACCTTCAATGGATCTCCCCGGCCTTCCTTAACAAGCACAAACTTTTCAGCTGGGCATTCAAGAGCCTCCACAAAACAGATGGCATCTCTAAGCCTTCCCTATATTCACAGTACCCACAACCTGGCCAAGCAGGAACATTCTTTAGGTGTTCTCTCACTATATGTCTTAGCGCAAACATTCCTAATAAGCACTTTTTGTATCTTCATGCTTCAGTCTGTCACTATTTTATCAATCTTAAATATCCACTCAAAACTCCAACTCCTCCTTAGATTTTCTGTTCCTGGTTACCTTTCTTCTGCTGCCTCAGAGACATCCACTCCCTCTTCTCAGTGTTCTTAGCACTTGGTAATGACCCTTAAAGGCCTATGTTCTGCAATATATTATGGCTTTTTAGATAATCACCTTAATCTCCCTGATTTACAAAAAGTTCCTTAAAGGTAAGGACCATTTCCTTAAAATCTTTGTAGCCCTTTTAACATCCAGTATAACTTCTGAGTTTTGTTTTGTCTTTTAAAGAACCTTAACTTTAGGCCAAGTCATTTAGGAAATCCAGAAAACCTCAGACATCCCTAGGCTATCATGCTAAACACCTAATGAAAAGCTAGAAGAAAGGACCTAAGTTTTTAACAACTTGGGTAAGGGTTAGGGAGGAAATGACTCAGAGAGGGTGACAAAAAGCAACCGCTTCTGTAATTTTCAGTGTTTCACACACCATCCTGTAAAAAGTCAAGATAACTGGATTCCAGTGCCAACTATGTCATTTACTCACTTAGTGCCTTCCAGTCCCTACCCACTTAGACTTTTTTCATCTGTCCAATGAAGGACTTGAACTAGAAGATCTCCAAGTTTCCCTCCTTTGGCATCCCGTATTTCCACGAAACAATCTAACTTTTTCCAGGCACCCAAACCCCTGACATGTCTTCCAAGCTTCACCTCAAGCCTCACATCCTCAGTTTCTTTCCTCTCCCAAACCTCTGGTCCTGCCTGCTCTGGGCTACTTCAGCACCTTCGATCCTTGTAATCAAATCGAAGTCACAAACTGTCCCTACCACTCCACCACTGATCTGAAAGTAGCCTCGGGAAAAGCAATGCATTCTGCTTAGGCAGAAGCTGGGCTTCCTCCTCCCGCTGCTGCTCCATAACAGGAGTGCCCAATGATCCACAGCAGAACTATGCCCCTAAGGTTGCAGCCTGAGTCCCTCCCGCCCGGGTTCCCTCCTTTCCAGGACCAAAGGGTTTTCTAAGACGCAACCATAGCCCTCCTCACCCAGCAACTCGAGGTTCATCCCTGAGGACTGCGGCCGCCTGGTCTCAGCTCCAGGAACGACGCCTCTTCCCCCCGCTTGTTTCTGAGACCTGCGTGTAAGGGGGGGGGGGGGCGCCGCAAATAGCTTAGCGCAAGCTCCGGAGACTTTCTGGTTTAGAAGACCCCGCGGCTTCCGCTTTCTTCCCCCGCCTTCCTTGTTCGTTTCAAATGGGCTGCCCATATATATGCCTAATCAAAAAGAAGAATAAATTCTCTCGGAATCATTTGAGGACGCTATCGACTAAGGGACAAAAATGTTATCGTCACTTAGTACTTTAAAAAGTGCAAGAATTTGAGGACGTTTTCTCCCGAATCGTGTAAGTGAGCTAGAATTTTCAGGCATATAGCTAGACTACTAGTCCTTGCAGTGTTGTGTGTTCAACCGCGATGTCCCGGCCGGCTGCTTCCGATGCCGCGGGAAAGGTTCCGGGCAAAGTCCGAGGGACGTAGGAAAGCGGGAAGGGTCGGCCCTCAGTGCTCGGGCGTGGAGCGGAGCTTTCACTCCCCAGGGCGCGTACTCATCAGTATGTAGGCTTCTTGCTCAGTATGTTTCAGTCTCGTGAAAATTACTTAATATTTATAAGGCTATGCCTTTGGTCCCACGGAAATGTACGATAGCATTTGTTAGGCCTCTAAGGCTTTACTGTGTACCCAGCATTGAGCAGGACGCCGCAAACGAATGGGAATGAGAGGTGGGTTGAGTTCCCCGGAGCTCCATCAGACGGGACTGTGATGGATACACAAACCAGTTAGAAAAGGCCAGTTGGTGGTTGCTAACGGAGAGCAAATGCTACATAAACAAGTTTCGACTATGGGTTCTGTTAACTATCTTAAAAAGGAAGAGAATGGCGTAGACTTTCCGGAAAAACAGGACTCGAGCTCGATCCCCCGGTGTAGATTGAATGCCCGTAATCCCAGCTCCACCCCTTACTAACCCCGCCCCTTGGGCAATGTTTTCTTGTACGTAAAAATGAGGGTGATGATGAGAGTACCTACAGGATTATTGTGGTTGGTTGAGCTAACACATACGAAGCGCTTAGAACAGCAAGCGCCCTGTAAAATGTTAGCTATTATTATTTACAAATCACTTGACCCAGAATTATTTCACTTCCTTGAGGCCCTTACGGGCCCCATTTGACCAAATTCAGTAATTGAGGCTCAGAGACAGGAGGCGGTTTGCGTTCGTTCACATATCCAGAACGTGGAGAAACGCCATCCAAAATATTGTCCTACCGAGAGCAGTAAATAGGAGTACTTCTGCACGTTCTTGTGCTCATTCGTTATCAGTTCTCTCAAACTCTGCCAGTTGGCTAGGTGGGGAAATGTCATTGTTACATTTATGGTGAGCATGAGCAACTTTTCACGTGTATCAATGTGTATTTTTCTCTTCTGTAAGGTGGCCTGTTCATGAACTTTGCCTGTTTTGCGGATGCAGTATTTCTCTTGTGCGATATTTAAGCGAGGAATAATGTGATCGGATCGATGTTTAAGAAAGAAAACAAGGACGGTGTGAAGTAGGATTGATTGAAGGAGTAGCAAGCAGGTAGGAGATCACTGCAGTAATCCTGTGGAGAGATGAGGACAACCTGACCCAAAGCCACAACAGAGGAAAAGAGGAAGGCAGTGCATTCAAGAGAGGAGTAGGGGACAGAACTGATAGAATGGGAAAGATCTTTTGTATATGGAAAGCAAAGAACATCAGGAGACTGGCTCAACTTCCATGTTTCTAGTTTGATGGGGGATTCCATTTGACAGGGCAGAGAATACAGGGAAAGGAACAGCTTTGGCAAGGTAGATGGAGAATCCAGACTGGGACATGTTAGGTTTTGTTTTTGTTTTTTAAAGAGGTGTGCTCCTTTTTTTTTTTAAGATTTTATTTATTTATTTACTTGAGAGCATGCGCAAGCAGAGGGAGGGGCAGAGGGAGAGGGAGAAGCAGGCTCCCCCCTAAGCAGGGAGCACGATGATGTGGGGTTTCATCCCAGGATCCTGAGATCATGACCTGAGCCAAAGGCACACGCTTAACCGACTGAGCCATCCTGGTTCCCCACTGGACATGTTAGGTTTAAAGAACCTGTGAGATATTCAAGTTGCCATCCTGACTTGGAGTTCAAAGAAGAGGTTTAGGCTAATCTATACGTCATCATTTCTAATATGCACATGTCCCCACATTTAAAAATCTATTTAATTGTATCTCATAATTATTTAGCAGTGGGCTTTTTTCTTTCTTAGTGCTACATAAGATAACTGTGTGTCTTGTAAGTCATGGTATCTTTGATTTGATGAAAAACAGTATAGTGGGCTCTGCTTTGCAAGTGTTAGTTGGAGCGTATTAATACTGCCAACTACAAAGGAAGGTACCCCAGTTTGTGTGTTGAAGGGGAGGAAAGGAAATTTAACATTCTTCCTTCTTGGCCTGAAGCAACTTGTCGCTGTCATTCAGACTCTCTATGAGAAAAAACGTATTTCTTGGCTAGGTTGAAATTCCGTCTCATTAAAGACTTTTACAGATCTCCCTAAATTAAGCCAGCTGGTACTTTCCTCTCCTCCAGGGAAAATCAGGAATTCTCTGAGTGGAACACCTCTCAGGTCAGCCAGGATACACTCTGGCAGCTGGTTCAAATCACAGGGAATATGGTAAGGGCCGAGAGATTTTGTCACATTTCAAGGATTTAACCCAGTGGTTCTGAGCCTGAGCTGCACATCGCGATTTCTGGGCACCTTAGAATAACACAGGTGCCTGAGTCCCACACCCAGAGATTCTGCATTAATTGCAGAATCTACCTAGAGCATTTCTAGGCATTGATGTATTTAAAAGAGCCTTAGTGATTCTCATGTTCAGACAAGGTTGAGAACCATTTCTATAACACAAGACTGGGGGTGCCACCCAAGTTATTGGCTTTGTCAGGGAGTGAGGACTTTCTGAGAAAATGTACTCATGTACTCATGACCACTATCTGTGCTTACTGTCAGAGATTGCAGACTTCGAAGGCAGAGCTGAGAAAGAAAGCATGAAAGAGACAGTAATATCAACACAGCTCTCAGTTCTAGCGATGATTGGAAGGAAAGAAATAGATGGATGTACGTATGTATCTAGGACATTCACTTAAAGTACACTCCAACAATGGGGAAGAAGCATACACATAAGGTTAGTCGTTGCAGTATTATTTGTAACTGCAATATTTTGGAAGCAATCGAAGTGTTTGTACATTTGTGGCACAATACACAATGGCATATTCGGCAGCTGTTAAGAAAATGAGGAAGAACTCTGTAAATTGATGTAAAGTGGTTGCCAAGACATATTTCTAAGTGAAAATTGCAAAGCACAAATGCCGCCCTAAGAAAGAAGGGAATATAAGAAAATATGCCGCATTTGTCCATTTGTGCAAAAGAAACGCAGTACAGGAAAGATAAATCAGACATTAAGGAGATTGGTCTCCTGTAGGGGATAGGTGGGAAAAAGATGGAAAAGGGGGGTAAATGAGAATGGGGTAGCAGGAGTGAGGAGATAGTGATACCCAGAGTATATGTTTGTGTAACTCTGACTCTTAGAACAATGGTAGTGTTTCCCATACCCCCAAAATAAAGAAATAACTAAAACCAACTGGGACGTGGGGAGAGCCCAAATGGAATAAAAAAATACTAAAAAATGAACCCACTGTAAGTCAAAACCATAGCTACACTAAAAAGGATGGGAAGAACTAACATGAGCCTTCTGTTGGATACCACAAGCCTAGAGACAAAAAAAAAAAAAAAAAAAGAACACAAGCACCATGGATGAGTGCAAAAATGAGTGGGCCGAAGTTTGAAGAGAAGCAGAATTTGCATAGTCTCAGACTATCTCCTGCAAGATATCTGTTAACTACAAAGGGAAAGATAGTACTTGTACAGTGCGAAATCTAGCAGAAGCCACGTGATCCCCTGATCAGGTGATAAAGGTCAACATCACCAGCAACAAGACAAAGCAACATCAGGAACCTGATCCAATGCACTGAGGACACAATGTTACCCGTAATATTCAGCCTCATCGTGAGAAAAATGTCAGACAAACCCAAATTGCAGGACATTTGACAAAATAACTGATCAGTCCTCTTCAAAAAAGTCAAAGTCATGAAAGACAAAGTCAAAGGAGCTTTTACAGACTGCGTGAGACTAAGGAAATAACCACATGCTGTGTGGGATCCGGTCAGGAGCCTAGAATAAGAAAAAGACATGAACAAAACTGGTAAAAATCAAGAAGCGTCTTTAGTTAGCAGTATTGTACCAACATTAATCTTTTTTGATTCTGACAATTGTACTAAAGTTATATAAGATGGTAACATTAGGGGAAGATGTGGGAGGGACATATGAAAACTCTCAAGACCACTTTTGAAACTTTTCTGTAAGTCTAATAATTCAAGGTAAAAAGTGGTTGTTTTGTTTTGTTTTTTTGGTAAAAGGTTTTTTTTTTTTTAAAAAAGGACATTAACTCCTTCTCCATCAACTCTTACGAGGATGACTGACCCAAGTCAAATGCACACTTTATACAACCTTCCAGAAGATCATTGCCTCATAATAGAAAGGAAGAGGCAGAGACTTAAAAACCCAACTTATTCACACCCAAGCAATTCCACATAAAGTTACTGAACCTGAGAAGGAGATAAGGAAATGGGGGGAAACAAGGTGGAAAACATAACACTCAGTCTAAATTATGTCCCAAAACAAAAATCACTCGTTCTAAGTTTCGACATATGGGGTCTAGAAATTCATTCTGGAGGCTCTTCCTCCAGGTCCAAAGCATGGAGCAGCCTCTTGGTCCAGGACCTGTGTAGTCATCCAAGGCCCTACACTTAGAAGGGCCCCACCCTTGATTTAATGTTCTGCTGTTGCAATCTTGAAATCCTTAATAATCTTTGAACAAGGGAGCCCTGTATTCTCATTTTGCACAGGGCCCCACAAATCAGGTAGCTAGTTCAGTCCACCTCCACTTGTCAACCATGATTTAGCAGAAAGAGAAGCCGCATTCACGTGGTACACCCTATCCCCCCAGGCCACAGTTGATGGCTCTGTGGATAAGCCCCTGACCCAAGCTGAACCCAATTAGATTCCTTTCCGAGAATTTGGAGTGTGGACCGAGTGGCCCCCACAGTCTGGCACATCTGTTGACGAGAATGAGGTGTATTTAGATGTATTCAGATATGAATGAATGAGATGTATTTAGATGTATTCAGATATGAATGAGAGGGCTACTGGCGTCTAACAGATGGAAACCATGGTAGCTGGCTTCAGATTGAACAATAAAGCAGAGGTTCAGAAGCAAATCAAAGATAATACTTTCTGCATCCAGTTTGATCCCAAGAACATGCTGCGTTAACATCCTCTCGTTCTGTTAAATATCCTTGGACCTTTATAAAAGAGAACCTTTTTTGCTTGTGCTATTCCAAAACGTGTTTTGTTAATTACAAAAGTCCTAACTCATTCCACTCCCCAACAAGGCAGAATGCTCAAACCCCATTTCTGCTGGGTGGGAATACGGAAGGCAGTATCATTTCAAAAGGAGAAGATTTGCAAAACCATTTCTAAAACCAAAACAACCATTAAAAGTTGCTTTAAATTAAACCCACAGTTGCTCCTTTTCAAAAACAAACATTGCGTAAAGGAAAAAGCAACAAAGAAACATTATATGAAAACAGCACATTGGTTTCTTCTCAATTCTGAGTCTCCAATCCAGTGTAATCATTTCAATCAACTTGACTGGACCGGATGCTAATATACTTGATGAAGTTCAAATTCAAGCCCTTTAAAAAACATCAGATAAAACCACTGATGTGGTTTTCAGTGTAGTTTTTTTCCCCATTTGCCTATTTTTCCTTCTATACCTCCTATTTTTACGTTTTTTCTTTTCTTTAAAGATTTTATTTATTTTAGAGAGAGCATGGGGGTGGGGAGAGGGAGAATCCCAAGCCAACTCCCCACTGAGTGTGGAGCCCAACACAGTGCTTAATGCAGGACTTGATCACATAACCCTGAGAGATCATGATCTGAGCGGAAATCAAGAGTCAGACGCTTAATGACTGAGCCACCCAGCCGCCCCTTACCTTTTTTTCTTTTTTTAAGAAAACCTACAGAACTTGTTGTACAAGTCCGACTTCAAGCTATGGGCACTCCAAGGAAAGAGAACAACTGTTCTGTGTGGCAATAAGTCTGTATAGAGGGAAGGAAGAAGAGTTTATTCTCCAATGTCCCCCACCCTCAGTGATTTGTAAATAGAATCTGAAGCTACCTCAACCCAGGCCGGAATGTGTTCATCTGCGAGGGGATGTGGAGACTTCTGGTGTGGTGCTCCCAGAAACTGGGAGGTTCTCTTCTAGAGGCGTATACATCCAGAGAACCTCAAAAGGGCTCATGTCCAGAATATATCAAGAAATACAGGGGCGCCTGGGTGGCTCAGTCAGCAGTCAGTTAAGCGTTCAACTCTTGATTTTGGCTCAGGTCATGATCTCAGGGTCTTGAGATCGGTCTATACAGTTTTCTTAGTGTCCTTATCAGGTTTTGCTATTGATACCACATTAGCATCATAAAATGAGTTGAAAAGTTAGCAATTCTTTTTTTATTCCTAGTTTAAATAGCTTTTTTTAAGTCAAAAGTGAATGTCTTTATTTTTTTTGAATACACTTTATTTTTTTAGAGCAGTTTTAGATTGACAGCAATATTGAGCAGAAGATACAGGGATTTCCCATACACCACCTGCCCCCACACATGCCTAGCCCCCCCCATTACCAACGTCCCCCACCAGAGTGGTACTCTTGTTACATTTGATGAACATACAATGAATGACACATCATCGTCACCCAGAGTCCTTAGCTTACGTTAGCATTCACTCTTGCTATTGTATATTCTATGGGTTTTGACAAATATATGACATATATCCACCATTATAGTGTCATACAGTGTAATTTCACTGCCCTAAAAATCCTTCTGGCCTCTGCCAACTTATCCTGCCCTACCCGAAACCCCTGGCATCCAGTGATCCTTTCGTGATCTCCATAGTTTCTGTTTATTTGTTCGTTTGCCTTTTCCAGAACGTCGCATAATTGGACTCTTACAATACATAGCCTCTTCAGATTGGCTTCTTTTACTTAGCAGTATGCATTTAAGTTTCCTTAATGTCTTTCCATGGCTTAACAGCTCATTGCTTTTTAGCATCAAATAATATTCCATTGTCTGGCTGTACCAGACAATGTTTATTTGTCCATTCATCTGCTGAAGGATATCTTGGTTGCTTCTAAGTTTGGCAATTAGTAATCAAGCTGCCAAAAACATCCATGTGCAGGTTTTTGTGTGGACACACTTTTCACTTCCTTTGGATAAATGCCAAGAAGTATGATCACTGGCTTGTGTGGTAAGAATATGTCTAGTTTTCTAAGAAACCGCCAAACTCTCTTCCAAAGTGGCTGGACCAGTTTGCATTCCCAGCAACAGTGGAAAGTTCCTGTTGCTACATCCTCATCAACATGAGGTGGTGTCAGTTTTCTGGATTTTGGCCATTCCAATAGGTGTGTAGTGGTATCTCCTGTTTTAATTTGCATTTTGCTGGCGACATATGATGTGGGGCATCTTGTCAAATGCTTTTTGCCATCTGTGTATCTTCTTTGGTGAGGTATCTGTTTAGATCTTATGCCCATTTTTCAATCAGGTCATTTTCTATTTGTTTTGAGTATGAAGCATTCTTTGTGTATTTTGGATAACTGTCCTTTACCGGCTGTGTCTTATGCAAACATTTCCTCTCAGTCTGTGACTTGTGTTTTCATTCTCTTAACAGTGTCTTTCACAGAACACAGCATTCTAATTTTGATGAAGTCCAGTTTCTCAGTTCTTTCTTTCATAGATGCCGCCTAGTGTTGTATCTGAAAGTCCCCGTGCAAGGTCGTCTGCATTTTTCCTATTCTGGCTTCTAAGAACTTTGTAGTTTTGCATTTTACATTTAGTTTATTTATTTACTTTTTATAAAAAGATCTTGTAGTCATTTGAGAGAGAGAGAGTGCGTGTGAGAGCATGAGTGGGGGGAGGGTCAGGGGGAGAGGGAGAAGCAGGCTCCCCGCTGAGCAAGGAGCCCTATGTGGGACTTGATCCCAGGACCCTGGGATCATGACCTGAGCCGCAGGCAGCCACTTAACTGACTGAGCCACCCAGGCTCCCTATCTATTTACTTATTTGAGAGAGAGAAAGAGTGGGGGAAGGGGCAGGGAGAGGCACAAGCAGGCTCTGTGCCGAGCACAGAGCCCAACGTGGGGCTCGATCCCACGACCCTGAGATCATGCCCTGAGCCTAAGTCAAGAGTCAGCTGCCTAACCGACTGCGCCACCCAGGCGCCCTACATTTAGTTTTGTGATCCATCTTGGTTAACTTTTGTGAAAGGTATAAGGTCTGTGTCTAGATTCATTTTCATTTAAGTAAGTTCTATGCCCAATGTGGGGCTTGAACTCACAACCCTGAGATCAAGAGTTGCATGCTCTACTGACTGAGCCAGCCAGGTGCCTCTAGGTTCCGTTTTTTTTACAGGTGCATGTCCAGTTACTGCAGTAGTATTTGTTGAAAAGATCATCTTTCTCCACTGTGTTGCCTTTGCTCCTTTGTCAAAGATCAGGTGACTATTTCTGTGGGTCTAGCTGTCCTTTCACCAATACCGCACTGTCTTGATTAGTGTAGCTTTATAGTAAGTCACGTAGTGTCAGTCCTCTGACTTTGTTCTTTTCCTTCCATATTGCGTTGCCTATTCTGGGTCTTTTGCCTCTCCATATAAACATTAGAGTCAATTTGTTGCTATCCACAGAATAATTTACTGGGATTTTGACTGGGACTGCATTGAAACTATAAAGCAAGTTGGGAAGAACTGATCCTGATGACACGGAGTCTTCCGGTCCATCGGTATGGAATATCCATTTATTTAGTTCTCCTTTGATTTCTTTCGTTGGAGTTGTGCGGAGTTCCGCACGTAGATCTTGTTCGTATTCTGTAAGATTCATACCAAAGTGTTTCATTCTGGGGGTGCAAATGTAAATCGTATTGTTTTTTTAATTTCAAATCCTACTTCTTTCTTGCTGATATGTAGGAAAGCAATTGACTTTTGATATTCACCTTGTTTTCTGTCACCTTGCTATAATCACTCATTAGTTCCGGGAAGCTTTTGGCAATTCTTTCAGATTCTGTACATAGGCAATCAGGTCATTTGCAAACAAAGACAGCTTTATTTCTTCCTTCCCAATAAGTATGCTTTTTACTTGCTACTCTTCCCTTACTGCATTGCTTAGGACTTCCAGTACAATGTTGAAAAGGAGTGATGATAGCGGATTAGCGGACATCCTTAATAGAAAAGCTTCTAGTTGCTCATTATTAAGAATGATATTAGGGGCTCCAGGGTGGCTCAGTTGGTTGAGCTTCTGCCTTTGGCTGATGTCATGATCCCAGGGTCCTGGAATGAAACTGCGAACTGCATTCGGCTCAGTGGGGAGCCTGCTTCTCCCTCTGCCTCTGCCCCCTTCTCTCTTCCTAGTTAGCTTAGCTGGAGGCTTATCAACTTTAGTGATATTTTCAAAGAAAATATCTTTTCAAAGAACCAGCTTTTGGTTTTGTTGATTTCCTGTTTTCAATGTTATTATTTCTTTTCTTCTGCTTACTTTGGATTTAATCTTGTGGAGTTAGGCTTAGGACACATATTATAAGCCCTAAGGGGGGACTGTGGAAGCAGCTGAAACGTCAGCAGCAGTCCTGTTCTTAGGCCGTTGAATGCAATGGCCCTGTAGGAGCAGGATCCCACGATCCCCAGGGGCAGGGCATAAGTTAGGAGCTCTGAAAGAATGTAACCCTCAGTCTCCCCTTTGCGCACCTGGCGATTGCTAGCCCAAACCTCCCGCTCCTCCCTTATCCCATGACTGACTCACTGTGTGCCTACGCGTAGGGGAGAACGCAAGCCTGCTGCAAGATATTTCCCATCCCTTTGTACCCCTGTCCCACGCTTGGAGGCATCTGTCCTTGCTTTTCTGATAAAAAATAAAATGAAAGCTCTGTGCAGGATTCAGCTGCTGCTGCTGTCCCTTGCAGAGGCAGCCCTGCACGGCCGCTCAGATTGGTGTCTGAGAACTTTATTTCAGTGCTCAGAGACAGATCTGCTCTTCTTTTTCTAGTTGGTTTTTTTTTAAGGTGGGAACTTAAATGATTGGTTTTAGAGCTTTTTTCTTTTCTAACATATGCATTCAGGGGTGTCTGGGAAGCATCTGATGCTTGATTTTGGCTCAGGTCATGATCTCAGGGTCGTGGGATCAAGCCCCACATCAGACTCTGTACTGGGCTTGGAGTCTGCTTAAGATTCTCCCTCTCCCTCCCTCCCTTCCTCCTTTCTCTCTCAATAAATAAATAAAAATAATATATGCGTTCAGTGCTATGAATTTCCCTCTAAGTACTGCTATATTAGGGTTCTCCAGAGAAATGGAATGTGTGTGTGTGTGTGTGTGTGTGTGTGTGTGTGTGTGTGTTTATGAGAGATTTATTCTAGGAATTGGCTCACATGATTATGAAGGCTAAGAAAAGTCCCATGATATGCCTTCTGCAAACCAGAGAACCAGGAAAACTGGTGGTGTAATTCAGTCTGAGTCCAAAGCCCTGAGAACCAGGTGGGACTGATAGTGTAGGTCCTGGTCCAAGGCTAAGGGCCTGAGAACCAGGAGTTCCAGTCCAAGGGCAGGAGAAATGGATGTCCCAGCCTGAACAGAGAGAGTAAATTCAGCCCTCCTCTGCCCTCAGTGGATTAGGTAATATTCAGCCACGCTGGGGAGGGCTGTCTGCTTTACTCAGTTCACTAGTCACCAGCCTCAAGAGCTCAATAGTGGGGTGCCAGGGTGGCTCAGTCAGTTAAGCATCTGCCTTCAGCTCAGGTCACGATCTCAGGGTCCTGGGGAGTCTGCTTCTCCCTCTGCCTGCCGCTCCCCCTGCTCGTGCTCTCTCTCTGTCAAATAAATAAATAAAATCTTTAAATCTTCCACCTCCTTGGGCCAGGGCTTACCTTCTAAAATTTAATCTCTTACCTCCCCCAGCTCAACAGACCCACCAAAGACAAATGGGAACCTTCTCAAGCTGCCCAGAACCCTCATTCTCTGCTCTGCCAGACCCTTCTTTTCCTGCTGTAATGGCTCTTCTGGATCCAGCCTGTGGTGTTGTCCAGCCAAAGGTCCTCCTCCTCTGGGTCTGGGGATGGAGCAGTTACCCCTCCAAGAAACGCCAGGCCAGCCGGTGACCCCCGTCAGCTCCACAACCTGTGAGCGCTTGGCAGCATCCTCAGGCCGCCTCCCTGCTCACCTGCCCTGACCTTCAACCCTCACCTCTGTTTCTGGTTCAGCAAGCTCTTCTTCCAAAGCTATTCTTGCATCTCAGGGCCACAGTCTCCTCCTTAGTGCCTGAAATTAGATAGGGCTGCTGGACATGAGACTGCCAGACCCCATGGCTGGACGAGAGATGAAGAAACCCATTGGCCAGACTGCTCTTCAACTCAGAGGACCAGTGGGAGCCATAATTAAGAAAGGAAAACCGGCCTGGGGATCAGGAGACATGGGTGTTAGCGTTGTCCTACCCTCCAGTTAGCACCGTGACATCCTTTGCTCTCTGGATCTCCATGTCCTCTGCTATAAAAGAGGAGCCTAGATGGGATGCTTTATTTTTTTTTAAGATTGGTTTATTTATTGGAGAGAGAGAGTGCGAGTGAGGGGGGACAGGACAGAGGGAGAGAATCTTTCAAGCAGACTCCATGCTGAGCACAGAGCCCGATGTGGGGCTCAATCCCACAGTCCACAGAATCATGACCTGAGCCAAAACCAAGAGTTGGACACTTAACCGACTGAACCACCCAGACACCCCTAAATGGGACGCTTTAAGGGGTCTGCCCAACTCTACTTCTGTCTCTGAAAGCCTCCTGAGCTGCTGCCCAGGGATCACGTGTCGCCGGAGAGAAAAAGGTAATAGCAGGGACATTCATCGCGGCTTCTCATTCTACTTTACTAAGTCTTCACGAGGCCAAACGATGAAATATGTCCACAGTTGGTGAGGGCACTAGAAGCTGGACGGGGAGAAAGTCTAAGTCTGGGGCCAAAGAATGCAGGCGCTACGATCTGCCTCTGGTTCCAGCCTTGGGGCCAAAGACATGGGCTGTGACCCCTTTCGAGTACCGTGCGACCTTTAAAACAGCCGAGACCTTGGATTTCCGGCCTGCAGGCTCGAGGTGGGACAGCTGTGAAGTGTGGTCTGCGGCCTGCAGCTCTCCGGGGCTACCTGAGGCCTGCTGGGCTGCTTCCTGCCCTTCAGATGCTCCCTGGCTCATTTCGCTTCCGTCACTTCTCTCAGCTGCTGAGCCAAAGAGGCTGGGAGGGCTCCCCACTACTTCTTGCCCCCTAAGTCTCTGTCTCGGTGTCAGTGTCTCGGGAGCTCGAGCTCTGGGAACATGACGCATGGCCTGCAGGGTCCTTCACCCTCGGGGCCCTGCCAGTCTTTCCGGTCTTGCTTCTGTCCAGTGCCGCCTTGCCCGCCAACCTTCGGCCTCACCAGACTCTCAGCTCCCCAAACACCAAGCGCCCTCTTGAGCTCTGTGCGACTCTGTGTGTGATGTTTCCACACAGTTTGCTCAACACACCTTCGTCATGCTAGGTGTCAACCTCGGTCCCCGTCAGGAAAGAGAGGGCGTACTCGAAATGGGGAACTGAGGAAAGCTGAGGGAAGGGGCTGTCAAAGTGATGGAGGCAGGGCGATGGGCAACCGGCAAAGCAGCCAAGACACCTCGCAGTGGGAAGCTTCGAGGCATGATGGGTAAAGGGAGGAGCGGTTCGGGGCGCCTGGGGGGCGCGGTCGTTAAGCATCTGCCTTCAGCTCAGGGCGTGATCTCGGCGTTATGGGATCGAGCCCCACATCAGGCTCCTCCACTATGAGCCTGCTTCTTCCTCTCCACTCCCCCTGCTTGTGTTCCCTCTCTCGCTGGCTGTCTGTTAAATAAATTAATAAAATCTTTAAAAAAAAAAAAAAGGGAGGAGCGGTTCGAGCTCCGGCTCCTCGGGGCCCTGGGCCGGCTCAGTGGGGCGGGAGGGGGGGGCGCCCTGCTCTTGATCTCCAGGTCGTAAGTTCAAGCCCCACTCTGAGGGTAGAGATTCCTTAAAAAAAAAAAAAAAAATCTTAAAAAAAAACAAAAACGAGCTGTAGTTGCAGGAGAGCCATCAGACAGGAGGTATACCTTTCAGGGGGAAAGCAACCATTGCTGAAGGTGAAGTAGGGTGAAAAATTCCTCAGCCTTTCTCCCGCCGCCCTCCAAACTCCGACAAGTGCAGCGGAACCCCACTGGAAGCGCAGAGCAAAAGATGGGGTCCACAGAGGCCAGGGAGCTGAGTAGAGAGGGGAAAGAGTGGGTGTGGAGGGACAAAGAGAGCACGTGGTCACTGCTGTGTGCCACACGCTGAGCAAAACCACACGCTGAGCAAAACAATAGCGTTTGCCCTCATGCCCTTTCCAGTCTCAAAGAGGACACTGGACTTGCATCGGTGAATCACAAAAAAGTAATGAAAATACCCATTACTTTCAAGAACACATAAAACACTTATAAAAATTTACCACGAGCTAACCCGCAGAGCAAGTTCCAACAAATTTTTTTAAAAACTGGCATCATACAGACCGCGTTCTCTGTCCCCAACGTCATTGTTATAAATCATTAACAAAAACACAAAGAAATTCTTCCTCACACTTGGAAATTTAAAAACATACCCATGTAAAACTCAGAGCAGAGAAGAAATAGTAACGGCACATAGAAGACACTGAAACTGAACCATAACAAACATCTTTCATAGTGAAACTTACAGGATGCAGCAACAGTGGTAATTCAAGGGAAATCTGAAATGTCACTGTGTGTACGAGGAAGGAAGAAAGCTGTAAGCATCCAATTTAAGAAGATCGCTGTAGGGGCGCCTGGGTGGCTCAGTCAGTTAAGCGTCTGCCTTCAGCTCAGGTCATGGTCCTGGGGTCCTGGGATCAATTCCCTCTTTGTCGTAGGGCTCCCTCCCAGTGGGGAGCCTGCTTCTACCTCTCCCTCTGCCCCTCCCTCCGCTTGTGATTTCTCTCTGTCTCTTTGTCAAATAAATAAATAAAAATAAAAACTTAAAAAAAGATGGGGGAAAACCATGGACTATGTACTCTCCCTTAAAGGGAGAACCAAGACGATAAATAAGACAAGAGAAGGAATTAGTAGGCTGGGAAGCAGAGGTGCAGTGAGAGAAATGAGCAAACCAAAGTTGGTTCTCAGAGAAAGAGGCCACATCACAGTACATTCACACATTAGAATAATCTCTCATGGTGAGAACAAACTGCAGTGGCAGCCGATTAGCTTGGATAAAAGTCAGACATAGTAAGTGAAGAGAAAAAATTATAGAAAATGAAAGACAGGTAATACCATTTAAAAAAAATATTTATTTGAAAGAGAGCAGGGGCGGGGTGGGGGCAGTGGGAGAGGGAGAAGCAGACTCCCCACTGAGCAGGGAGCCCGATGCCCAGGACCCCGGGATCATGACCTGAGCCGAAAGCAGATGCTTAACCGACTGAGCCACCCAGGTGCCCCGGTAATACCATTTTTAAAGCTCAAGAACATGCAAACCCAAACTATATGTCGCTTAAAACACATGCATATTTGGAAAAGCTTTTTGTTTTTTAAGCAAGAGAATGACAAGCACAATGGTAACCTTAGGGCGGGAGAGAGACACAGGGCTGGCATCTGGAAGAGCACATGGGGCTTCCACACTGTGTGAATGTTCGGATCCATAGGTTGTATGGCAAGCTCACATGGGTTTAAAATTATCGTGGTTCATAATTTACAAGGATGTTATGTGTAGATTTGTAGCAGGTATCAAATAGGAAGCAATAGTTTTTAGAAATTGTAAGCAAATCCTGCTCAGTAAGAGGTCTCAGACTAACCATTGTTTTTGCACGTTCCCAGCTTGGAACCCTGGGAACCCGGGCAGTTTCCTTAATCTCAGAGCCCGTGGTTTCACACTGAGCCTGGCGTTGGCCCGTCCTTCTAGCTTTCAACTCCTGCCTTCTCCGCATAGGAAGGCTGACATGCAGCATATTCTTAGATGCTTGAATATCTGTAGGACTGACCTCCTTGGGACCCCTGCGGAGACACCAAGGAGGGGAGAAGAAAGGAAAGAGAAGCTAAGGGGGTCTTCTCTTTAATGTCCTTCCCAGAGACCCAGCATGGCCCCTCCATGCTTGGGCGCCCATCTGTACACCTACTTTCACCACCTTGCCTCCCACTAGTGCCAGAAGGGTGGGGGCAGATACTGAACAGCCCAAGAGGTAAACTGTAGTGCACATATGTCATCTGAGCCTGTCCTGAACGTGGGTCCCTTCTCTAAAGGTTCTTTGATTACCTTTCAGGAATTACATGTTCTCCGCTGAATGAGGTTTTGACGGGCAGACAGGTCTAGGTGCCCACTTCCCACCATGGAATCTGGAGGGGACGGAGCCTTCCAGCTGCGAGCCAATACAGCTAAGAGATGGGCCTGGGACCTGTGCTGGGCCAAGTGAGAAAATTCTCCCTGGCTGTCATTTCATGAGGGAATGAAGGTGGCTCTTCACAGCCGTCGTGAAGCCCTTGGCAGCTGCCTGCAAGTCTACCGTGGTTCCTACCCACTGATTCTGTGGGCCTGTATTATCTTTCCAATACCTATTTCCTTTCTCTTGAATTAACCATTCCATTCATCTTCTTAAATTGCAAGAAAAATAGATGTTCATAGCTGGTGAACAAAAGAATAACAGAAATGCAATATACTGAAGTTGGGAGTTCTCTCCGCAGGAAAACCACTGTTATCAGTTTCATATGTATCCTTTCAAACCTTTTTCTAGCCATATACAGAGAGAGAGAGGGACTAGATCTCTAGAGAATTTGGGGTTATGAGGATGGAAGGGATTATTACCCAAAAAGGGGATCATAAGAAATATATTCTTATATAAATTATTTTTCAGTCAATGACCTACTATAAACATCCTTGTCAGTACATAGAGATCTGTGTTGTTCCTTTTAATGGCTGTATAGTATTCCATTGGGTGAGCACAGTTTAATCCTCATCTGTTGCCAGACATGAACATTGCGTCCAATTTTCTAGTATTACAAATAATGATGCAGTAAATACCCTTGTACTTACATAATTCTGCCTACCTGTGAAAATATTTCTGTAGGTGAAATATTTCTGTAGGTAAGGACTGCATAGAAATCATTTCTGGAGCAAAGGATATATACATTAAAAATTTTGTTTTTAATTTTTTAAGATTTTATTTATTTGAGAGATAGAGAACATGGGAGAGAGAGAGAGCACAAGCATGGGGGGAGGGGGAGAGGGAGAAGCTCCCTGCTCAGCAGAGAGCCTGATGCGGAACTTGATCCCAGGACCCTGGGATCATGACCTGAGCTGAAGGCAGATGCTTAACCCACTGAGCCACCCAGGCATCCCCACATTTAAAATTTTTATAATAAGTACTGCCAGATTGCCCTTCTGCAGCTAACCCCCTTCCCAACAGTGTAGGGAAGTGCTCATCCCCCCCAGTTTTGAATATTTTAGTATTTTCTAGTATTTGATAGATGAAATATCTTTGTTTTGCATATGCATTTCCCTATTGATGAGGATGCACATCTCTTTCAAAAATGTATTAGCCCATTTGCTTTTAGATTTTTTTTCTTATTGCTTGATTTCTTCATGTATTAGAAATACGAACAGTTTATCAGTTATATATCGCAATTATTCTCTCCAAATTTGTGATTTGTCTTAAATCTTGGTTTTGGTGTCTTTGGCTGCATATACATTATTTATAATTTTTTTTTTTAAGATTTATTTATTTTGGGGGGGGGCAGAGGGAGAAAGAGAAGCAGACTCCCTGGTGAGGGCAGAGCCCAACACGGGGCTCTATCTCACAACCCTGAGATCAGTGGGCTGAAACCAAGAGTCAGGCACTCAACTGACCGCGCCACCCAGGCGCCCCTACATTCTTCGTAATTTCTGTATTTTTTTGCGTTATGGTTTTTGGGTGCCTGACCACACAAAGTTCTCCCTGTCCCCAGACTATCCATGAACGTATTGACAGCATATCCCCCCCCCGAGGCAGCACGGTGTAATGGTTAGTTGTAGAGGCAGAAATTCTGCACTCCTTAGGTTCCAGTCCTAGCTCTGGCCTTTATCATTTGCATGACCTGGTTCATCTCTCTGTGCCTTCACTTTCTCATCGGTAACAGGGGGTTGTGGTGGTGGGCATCGAGTGAGTTCATATGTGTAAAGCAATTAGGAGAGTGCCTAGCATATAGAAAAATGCCTTCCGTTATAGGGTTTGTTTTTTTTCTTCCGTTTAGCTCTTTACCTTCTCTTTTGCATGATCTTTTCCTCAGGGGGATAGTCAGTTTTATAAACAGCCTGTTTTCCCACTGACTTGAAAAGCTACCGTTAGAAAAGACTGAGGAGCAGGCCATCCCTAGGAGGGCCCCACGAGGCCCCACCAGGGCACGGCTCCCCCTGATGACCGCACTTGAAAGGAGGCTATTCAGGGAGTACTTTGGGGCCTGCTTGGGATCCTGCTAACGGCAGACGTTTTGAAACTGAATTTAATAATGTTCAGACACTTGGTGGCCTCTCCCCTCTGAGCCCCACCCAAACTCAGGACCGGGAAGGCCACCCCAGTGACCCTGAGCGGTTGGCCTGCTGAGGGAGGTGTCCTTGGGAAAGCAGGCCCAGGCTAAAAAGGTGTTACCACCAGCTGTGTTCTCCAAAGTTGTCCTGGCAAGAGAGGAGGGAAGCGAGCGGTCACGCTGAGCTTTACACGAGGACACAGAGAACGTGCGTCCAAGACGGGACGCGTTCAGCTGTGAAGGGTGGCTGGAGCCAGTGGAAAGTTTCTCCGGGGGACAGGCTTACCTGCATGAGACGTCTGTTGTGGAGGGGCGGGCTGGGAACCGCTCAGGTTCCACCGCGGCTTCTCCTGCAAGACCTCCGCACAAGCCCATCAACCGTCTGAGGTGTGCTGCCCCCTCCTGGCCGAACGGGCGCTGCGGTCAGAGCGCAGGCGGTTGTAGCAAAACGTGAGGCCGCCACACGAGCAGGATCCGGCAACCCAAAACCAAGCGCACACCACACACCCTGGGGGAGAGCTCCGCAAGCTGCCTGCTGCCTGCTGCCCCTCGGCCGCGACGCCGACAGTGGGGTGAGCACAAACAGAAAATGCAGATCGGCCAGCATGTAGATCCCACCCTCAGATTCTCTCCCAGCAAAACCGAGAGTAGCCCGGCTCGTGCATGAGCTCCCAGCGCTGCAAGAGAAGCTGGAGGAAAGGGTGTGTGAGTCCAGGAAAGGCTCGGAAAAATAAACTATCACCCTACTTTGCCCCCCTCCCATGCCCCCGCCCCACCCTCTGGTGGTGGTAATGTCAAGTACCCAGAAATGCAGAGCAGTGCACGGGAGAGTAAGATGCTCCCAGCATCCTCTAAGGCAGGCTGGAAGAGCCCTGGCTGCAGAGGTGCCCGTGAAATGGACTGGCCAGGGGCCGTCCTTCTGACCCAGGGAGGGAAGGGAAACAAAGCCAAAGAGACGTAAACGTCAAACGTTAATGTGATCTTTATTCTACAGCATGTGGGGTATGTGTGCAACCCACAAGGATACAGAATGCTCTACAAAACCAAACTGAACCGTCCAAAATGACACTAGATGAAGACTGAACCCATAGTCATGTCTCTTAAAAACACAACGCGGTCCTGTTTGCCATGTTATGGAAAAGAGACAGCACAAGAAGGGAGAGTGAAGGACTGAGGTTTGTGCCAAGGTAACTTCCTCTTGTTATTGCACTTTTATTCTACACACTTAGTATGTTACACTTTTATTAACACTGTAATAGACATTAGTCCTTTAAAACAAACAAAAATATTACATAAGGATAAAAGACAACAAGCCGTCCAGACCGATTTCCTTTTCAACCCTCTGAGTCGGGTGGCCTCCCCCAACGCCAGGTATTCACACAGTCTCCACGCGCATCTCAACTGGACCGGATGTTAACAAAGCAAAGGACGTTAAAAACAAAACCCTTTTAAGGACAGTAGTGCTCCTCGCAACCCCCAAAGGAGTTTGCAGTACACATTTCTGCAGGGTACTCCCTCCTCACCCACTTCAACACGGCACTAGCCCTTACCACTCCCCCCATATTTAGAAGGATAAATCCACTTTTTTTTCTTTTAAAGAAAAAGTGGGTTATTTGATCCAGCAAATCCAGAAGTCAAACTTTGAAAACTCAAAGAAAGCAACTACTCTTTTGGCGAAGGACTCTTCGAGGGCCCTTTATCCCGCTCCGAAGCAGTAGGGACTTCGTGGAGATTCCCTGATTAGCCAGATGGAACACCAAGCATGCCTTCTCTCCAAAGCAAGGCCACAGGGGACCTCTGCCCCCCAAGTGCTACCGTAATCACCGATCCCTCTTGGCTTCTCAGTGCTAAATAATAAGCCAAAAAAAATAATATATATATATAAAGTGTCATTCAGTGCAGTTATCACTTTGGAGCCCTGCCACCCCAAACCCCTTCTCTCGTCAGGAAACAACTTTGCAACCCCTCTTTGGCAGTTCAGCAAAGATGCATCAAAATGCACTAGAGAGCTGACAGGTACCGGGGGAGAGTTCTACCAGTCCCCTGTTCCCGTCTGTGGTAGTAAGATGTCCTTTCCTTCACTGTTTCCTTGAATTTTAGTGTTAAAAATTACGAGAAGCTGCTACCTAGGCTCTGTCCCCTTGAAACTGATGGAGTCACAAGTGATTCTCTTTGGTCTGGGAAGAACCAGCACAGCCCTCCTTCCTAGAGAAGTGGAAGGCTTGCTCAATCAATGAGCCACTCTCTACAGAGGATCCAGGAACTAGGGCATGCCTAGTGGAAACCTCAGCCAAACGAGCATTCCTCAACTCGTGCTAGACTGGCCTCACTGCCAGCTCCCGAGGCACAGGGTCAGCCACTCCGGGGCCCCAGGCTCCACCATTTCTTGATTGCTCTGCAAGAAGGTCCCTCACTCAGTTCTAAAGTAACGTAGTGACTGGACTTCAAGCATATTAAAAATGGCCAGGTGATCATTTTCAGGCTGGGGTAAATTGCCCTAATGAATGATTAGAAGGGTAGAACACAGTAAGGGTAATCCGTCCCATCCTTCCTCCTCCCCCAGCCACAATCTCACCTCACCACTTGGGAGCACATACAACCAAAGCTAGGAGGTAAAATCTTTAGGACTTTGGTCTCGTTGAGCCCGCTACAGCCCAAGTGCCCCCAGACTTCTTTGAATACCTAGTGTCTTCCCAAGTAATATACAGTACAGTACATTTCATGGCATTCCATCACTTTAATAATAATGGGTGCCAAGGAACAAAGAATCCAAAATTAGCTGACAATGTTATAAAACGAAAGCAAAGTATGCATGTGTTATATATTGTATTCCTGCACTCAGCCCGCTGAGTGCTCGAATCACACCTCCCAAAGAGCTCTATGTGGACTTTGGCTGGCCCGGAGAGCTTCAGGAATATCTTGCACCTTTTCTCAAAACACTTTTTTTGAAATGAATTGTTAACACAACTACTGTCTTACTTAACATTGGTCCCTCCCCTCCTCCCTCCTCCCTCAGGCAAAAAATGTGGGAATCTGCTAGGAAACTGGTGTCTGAGAGCAGACTAAGGTGCAGGGGACACACTGAAAAGGGACACTGGGCAGAGGGACACCACCCCCCACCCCCGCATGAATGGGGGTAGGAACTAAGACTTGGGAAGAATGTTAGGAATGTGGCTTCCACAACAGCAGCACAGACTCCTGATTTGACCTGGACTAAGACTCTCTGGGAAAGGGAACTATAGAAGACCTTTCCTGAAATTTCATATGGAACAGACACTTAGACTGATTTTTCAGCAGGGAGACACTATCACCTCTCCTTTTTAAACTTGAAAATCTGGCTTCCTGGAAGCCCCATCGTAGTCCCCAGGAAGACACACGAGTTAATGCCGGCAAGAACAGAGTGACTTGAAGAAGTAAAGGTATAAATGGGTATTAAAAATTCTAAGAGATCCACTGAACATTCCACCAGAACAAGGCTGGAGCTCACAGAACCCAAAGACACTGCGTCGGTCACTTTATTGCTTGCAAGTAAAAAGGTTTTTAGCACTATATGGAGTCTCTGAAGGGCTCCAAGTGCTTGGAGGCTTACTACACTCAAGCGTATCATAATCAGAGCCCAGCACAGCCAAAGAGTGAAAACTGAACTTTACAAGTTACATGAAAAATTTCTTGTGAACGCCATTTATACTCTGTTAATGTTTAAGAGATGGTCATTCTAGAAACAACCCTGCAAAATCCCAGCAGCAAATCTGCCCATCTCCTTACACACCTACTCAGGGACCTGCTTCCCAGACTTGGGGGCCAGGCACAGGGGAGAGACCACAGAGCTTGGAGATTAGGCAGATGGACAAGGCTACTGCCCTCCTCTGTCTATTCCTTCACCCCCTGGTGTTCTAAGTCGGATGGACCATCTTGGTTGAGCGAGGCTTTAAGTCAAGATCTGAGGTACGTCAACATGTAAATCGTTCCCCTTCAGAACTTCTCCTATTCGGCACACTTCCTGACACACACTCCAAAAGCCCACCAGCACAGCTCCCAGCTGCAGGGGAGGGGAACCACCAGCATGAGGGGCACACACAGAGCTACAGAAAGCGTTCTATTCCACCTGGTGCTTTTCTTCTTACGTTACATTCAAAATAAAGTAAAAAAGAAGGGACAAGTTGCAAAAGAAATCTCGGTTAAAAAGCTCATTGATGGGAGTTTAAAAACATCAGTGTGTTAGTTTCAAACACAAAAATAGGAATTTTTGATTCTTCTAAGTTTAGAGACGGCCTGGTATCCTTCTAGAAGGTTTGCAGGGAAGCCCATAGCTCCAGATCACTGCTCATGTCTCAGGTCTCAGCAGTTACTCCGCACCGGTCAGTTTTACCCAGACACTCATCCCCAGATACCATGTTAACTGGAGTTTCCCCATCTCGAGACCAAAAAGGGGGGAAAAAAATCAAGACCAAAGGGAAGAAGAAAAGATTCTATCCTGGGGTTAGCAGTAACTCAGAATCCGATCACATATGTATATACATACATATATGTACACCACATTTTTTTCTTTTTGTGGCCTCTTGGTGACGTAACCGTGAAACCCACCCGCAGAAGGCAGGGCTATTCAGTGCTATAAACATAAGCGCGCTGGCACACAGGAACAGACAGCTCGGTTTCCAGCTCCCTCACTGGGGCCTCCGGCTGTTGCAACCCGAGATCTGGCTGCCCGGAGCACAAAGTTATTGTTTTGCTCCTATGTTCTCACAATCCTGGAACTAAGTGCAAATTTTCTAAGGGCCCTGACGACAGGAAAGACCAAACTATTCCTAGCTAGAGCCAAAAAGATGAAAATTATAGTTTTTAATACTATCGCCACTGCAGTGCCCCACCTGTCTTAGCAACATACAGTGAACAGACAACTGGTACATTTGCCTCCTTTTCAGTTCTGAGACTGGAACATTGCATTCTTCGGCGTCTGTGTGTCCTAGACGATCTTTTGCTAACGGGATGGCTTGGGGCATCAGTGAGCTGCTGAACATGCCCCAACAGCCAGCCAACACTTCAGATCCGGGAGGCATCTCAGCCTGGGAAGGTCTCAAGCTGCCCACAAGCATCAGTTCCCTGGGGAGTGCTGTGAATAAATGTCAAATTCTTCCCACGGCCAAAAGGTGAGGGGAAGGAAAGAAACAGAGTGAAGGAGAAAGGTCTTTGCTTTCAAGTAGAATCGTCGAGCCCTCTGTTTGGCTGCTCTGAATGTGACCTGCATAGCCGGTCCATGATGCCCTGGAGCATGGGCTGGACGATGCCCAAGAGAGGCCTCTGAGAGGGGTCCCCGTCCCAGCAGGCCTCCATCAACTGCCAGCACTCCTCGTCAAACACAGGAAGACGCTCTGGCCGGGCCCCTGGAGAAAGGCACACGGAAGCAAAGCCAGAGTCAGTGAGAGGGCCCGTGCCGTGATGAGGCCCGACCAGCTCGCAGACCGATCACCCAGGCAGGGCTCAGGAGTTCTGGCTTCAACTGCAAACACCAAGGTCAGAAACCAGTAGTAACGGTGACAAAAAAACTGGAGCGTACTGGCATAGGAAGTTGAAGAATTGGAAATGTTTAAGCAAAAAGCCTTCTTGAATCAGTTCGGTACAATACTGCCTGAAAGCAAAGGTCTGATTTCAGTGTCTTTCCTGGATTCCATGATGGTATGTGGTCCCACTGCTCTCGGTCTGCTTTCGATGGTGGGGGGCGGGGGGGGGCAGGACAAAGTAGGGCTTGTGGCTCTTACCTCTCCGCACATTGTTCCAGAGATGGTCTTTGCTGGCGCACCTCTCAAATGCTTCCGGGAGCTTGACAGATCCCGAGCAGATATACCAGAAGAGAATACCAAAGGCGTAGACGTCGACGGAATTATCATACTTCCCTGTAGCGAGAAGAGGCGATGGCAGTGAGCCAGGGACAGAGAGTGGCTGCATCCCTGCTCACAGGGTCTGCAGAGGTCTCCACGCCTTTATTTCTAAAGCTTATAACATCCATTGCCTCCCCTAACAACCCTGGTAGGCAGGACTGTTTACGACGCCCATCTTAATACACCCAAAACCACAGCACTGGGCGGGCAGAACTGGGGCCAGAGCCTGACAAAGAAGGAGGACAGGCCTTTGATTCTGATGCAACAGCCAAGAAGATTCATCCTGATAGGTCGGATTAGGGAAGCAAGGCTGGGAAACGGGTGGGTAGATGGGAACCAGAATGTAAAAGTCTTTAAAAATCAGACAGAGAGGGGCGCCTGGGTGGCACAGCGGTTAAAGCGTCTGCCTTCAGCTCAGGGCGTGATCCCGGCGTTCCGGGTTCAAGCCCCACGTCAGGCTCCTCCTCTGTGAGCCTGCTTCTTCCTCTCCCACTCCCCCTGCTTGTGTTCCCTCTCTTGCTGGCTGTCTCTATCTCTGTCAAATAAATAAAAATCTTTAATAAAAAAAAAAAATCAGACAGAGAAGTCTGGATTCAATGGACAGCAGGAAGTCCTCTATTGTTTTCGGGCAGCAGGTGTCACGAAGAACGTATTTTAGAAAGATTCTTCTGTCAGCAGTAGGACTGCAGAGAAACAATCCAGGGAAATGAAACATGAAACAGCCAAAATAAAATGAAAGCAGTGGGAACAGAACTTCTGTAGGAAGGAAATCTAGAGAAAGATAAACGATGAGTGTGTGCTTGGCGTTACTGTGGGTCCAGCTAACCCCTAATCCTTACGAGCCCGACTCCGTGAAGGGCTGGGGGCAGACCTGTGCGTGAGGCGAACGAGAGGAGGCCGCGCAGATCGCCCATTCGAACTCTTCTCCACGCTGACAAGGGGCCTGCCGTGACCTTCCCATCTGCCTCAGCAACACCACGACCATCTCCCATCCCTCAGGTCCCTCAGGTTCGAGCCCTTGGGTCCTAGTCTGGTCCTTCTTTGCTGTTCGTCGTCGCTGCCCAGTCGATCATGCCCTGAGCTGCCCTGGCACCCGGCGCACTTGCTTTGTCCCACACTACCAGCAGCCTGCCCCTGGACACAAGCACCACTGCTCTGCCTACCTCGGTTCTGGCCGCTCGCACCCCCCCCACCTCCTGCTGCTAAGCTAACCTTCGGCGAACGTGTTTTCATCCGCGCCTGCGCACGAGCTCAAGTTCCTTACCGCTCACTCCTCTGCGCGGACTTCAAGCTCAGAGCACTTCATCCCCAACCTTGTGTGCTGTTATTCCCCCCATGGGCTTCCATCCTGTCTTGCTTATTTCTATGCTGCAGTTTTCCTAGTTCCCTTTCCCCAGCCTCCAGAATGTTCTCTCCTTCGTGACGCGTGGTTTGAGTCTAGAGCCAGAAAAACCTAGATTCCAATCCCAGCTCCATCATCTTTAGCTCCGTGTGTTGGGGTGGCTTTCTGACGTTCACCAATCTGGACTCGACTTTATCTGTGACACGGGCATGAAAACGCATCGCCATCACCACAGAAGGGCCGTAAGCATTAAATGGAACAAAACGTATGAAAAAGCATACTCCTGCCGCCCAGCTCAAAGAACACGCTTCCTACGAGCTCCCTTCCCAAAGGCCAATTTTTCCAGACCTGACTCAAGCGCTACCTGCCATCTCACTTCTACCGCAAAACTCAAACATTGCAACCCTCCTTTGTCACTCGGCTGAACAGCAACATCATGTTAGCTGGCAGCCGTGTCAGCACCCGTCACGTGCTGTCGTTCACTGCTTCCTGGTTCTTGAACGTCTCCCAGCACGTCTCTGTCATCCGCAAGCCCCTTACTGATCAGGGCCGACTCCTGACGCATCAAAGTTACTCAGTCAGCACTTCATGAGCAGCCGGTCGGCTGACTGTGGCAATTATGGCGCGAGCAGCCCGGAGAAACCTCCACAGGAAGACCTGGTGGCTCCCGCGTGCGCTGTTCCTGATGTTCCTGCTGCCCGCTCTGCCTCTCCCCTTTCCCCGCTCCCTGCCTCAGGGCTCCCTCCTCTGCTTCTCCCTCGCCTGCACCAGGCCTGCCAGGAGTCCCTGCGGATACTACTTAGCCCAAGGCGGAGCCCTCGGGGCTAAAGCATGGAGCCCTGCTGAAGCCCCCTCCCTGCCCCACAGCTTACCTGTGAAGAGTTCAGGGGCCATATGGATGGGCGTCCCCACGATGCTGCCTGACATCATGGCCTCTGGCTTGCAGAATCCTAAGTCCGTGATCTTGGCACGGTCCTGCTTGTCCAGCTGCCAACAGAGCAGGGCGAGAGTCAGCCTGCGTCGTAGCCTGCACGCAGCACCCACTTGCACACTCGAGCTCAGAGCAGGCGTCTCCCTCCACGGAGCACTTACGCAAGCCTCCCTGTCTCCAGATTCATTCCCACTCCTGTCTTCTCCCCAGACTGCAAGCAACCTAATGGCCGCGGCTGTCTTTTTCAACTCTGTATGCCTCACGCTTAGCGTAGGGCCTGGCACATGGCAGACACTTAGTAAGTCTGGGAAGAATGAATAAGTGAAAGACACGGAGGAAAGTAGTTCAGTTCCTGAGGATTCCCCTCTGACCTCCAGACCCCAGGGCAGAAAGTCGCTAAGGAAGAAGGCTGAGGGGTCCTCTGGTCGGCTGAGGAGAGTTGCCTGATTTCCCCACAGTTTCCTTTCCTAAAGGTCCAAAAGACTAAATCTGTGCTTCATTTGACAATTGAGAAGCCTCTCAGGTTTCAGCCCATGATTTTAGGGCAATCTTTCCCTTCCCCCACCCTGCTGTCATCTTTTTATGTAGCACGTAAGCATTGCCAGAGACACCTCGATGCTATCCAACACACTTTCAAGAACTGAGATCCCAGGACTGGTGGGTTCAGGACCACCTTCCCTTTGACGGTGCATCTACCCATCTCAGCCCACATCCAGCCCCTCTGACCAAACCCTAAACAACAACCAGACATGGAATCCTCAAAAACATCAACATCACAAAAGCAAAAAAGGGCAGAAGAACTATTCTAGATTAAAGGAGGACAGGAAAACATGACAACAGAGTGCACCGTCTGATCCTGGAGTGACCCTGGATCAAACAAGCGAACAAACAGACTGTGTCTGGGTAACTGGGAAATGTGAATATAAACTGTATATTAACTAACAGTATTGTACTGACGTTAAATTTCTTTGGTGTGATAATGGCATTTGAATTACACAGAAAAATGTCCTTTTTAGGACATACAAGCTCGAGTATTTAGGAGTAATGTGCTACCTGTAACTTATTTTCCTGTAGTTGAGTAAAAGTGTGTGTGTGTGTGAGAGAGAGAGAGAGAGAGAGACTGAGGAACACAGAGAGAGAGAGGAAGGCTGGAGAAAGAGAACACGAATCCGGATGAACGATATCTGGATCGCCATTGGACCACTCTGTTCTGGAAGTTCACATGTTTCCAACAGTGTTGGGAGGAAAAACCTGAAGCGACAGAAGCTTGGTCTATGAGGCGGCCTGACACTCCCCAAGCCTTACGTCCAAGATGGCTCAACCCACTCCGCTGTCAACGCCACTGTGTTCCCGGCAGGCGCTTCCGTGATCCCGCTCACACATAGGCGGCCCCTCGGAAGGCCACTGAACCCACAGAGGCAGCGGGTTATCTCGGGGAAACAGCTCTACTTACCAGGACATTTTTTAGCTTGATATCACGGTGCACAAGTCCCTGGCTGTGCAGGAAGCGGATCCCTTCCACCACATCTAGTGCGATCTGCAGACGGGTCCTCAGCGTCAGCCCAGCCTTGGGGAGACAAAAGGGCTCACTCGTCACTAACAAGACAACCCCTCAGTCCAACGTGCTTAAACCCACTCCGAGCTCCTTCTGCAGGGCACACAGAGGACAAGGGCAGAGGAGCAGGCGGGAAGAAGGGAAGAGGAAAGCAGTCAGGAGAAGGAAGCCGAGGGAACGCGAGGAAGGACAAGCTGTGAGGCCAGATAACATCCCTTGGAGGCCGCACACAGGCGGCCGGATGACCCCACATGGGGCTAGAGGAGGCGCAGGCCAGCAACTGGAGGCAGGAGCTCATTTCCAAGCCCCGGACAGACTCTGGAACTGCTCTTGAGGCTCCAAGTAGTTCTAGGTCTCAGGGTGTCTGACTGGCTCGGTCGGTGGAGCATGTGACTCTTGATCTCAGGGTTGTGCGTTCAAGCCCCATGTTGGGCACAGAGATTATTTTTTAAAAAACTAAAAATTAAAAAATAAAAATACTCAAAAAAAAAAAAAGTATTTCTAGGTCTCTCGGGCAGAACGCCTTCTACTGCTTTATAGCCTGGTCAGCCCAGGTTTGGCTTTATGGATTCAAATATCAAAGTCACCCCTCTTACTTTTACCATGCCTCCAACTTAGCACCTCCTGAATTCCAGAGAACATCACATCACTCATCCAGAAGCTCAGCCTACCTGTGGGAAAGCATCAGATAGTGCTGAGCCTAACTCCTCGGAAATGAAGAGAGAGAGCCACTGGGAGAATCATTTCCTCCATCCTATTGATTTTTCATGACTCCTACAATCATAGTTCTAAGGATTCCCGTCTTTTATTCGGAAGCTTCCATATTAACTGGTACAAGAGACATCTGTGACAAGGGACCTACCCAGGTCCTCCAGGGTTAGCTGCCCCAGCCCCACTCAGCCCGTGTAGGGACCAGACAAGGGAATGTCTCCACATCCCTTGTGGTTGCTCTGGGTGAGGGAAACTCGACATCCGACTGAGGGCACTTCACCTTCACTCAAAATCTTTCAACAGCATTTCATGGTCTAAATTCTATGGAAATTCTTCATTTTTGTGTTCTGTAATTTCTTCTCAACATTTCTTTGCACATCATGCCCCTCTACTCCCAGACAGCTGTTCCAACATGACTCGCGTCCTTCAAATGCTCTGGGCTTTATGCTACTCCTTCCCAGTGGTATGGATTCTTCCTTCTACCTGCCCAAATCTGACCCATCAAGGTGGATTTATCACACTCAAACGCCACATCTTCATGAAATATTCACCAACTGCAAGTCGGTGAGCTTCTGGCAATTACACCTTTTTTTTTTTTTTTTAAAGTAGGCTCTGTGCCCAACATGGGGCTTGAACTCATGACCCCGAGATCAAGAGTCACATGCTCTACCGACCGAGCCAGCCTGGTGCCCCTGGCAATTACACTTTTTGCTATCCCCTTATGGTGCTTAACACAGGGTCCTGTACAAAGTAGTCACTAATAAGTATTTGTTGACTAAACAACAAGCACTGGCTTTATCCATCGAGAGCAAAATTACAGGGTGCTTCTCTGCTCTTCTGAGTCGCCTAGATTTTTACAAGAGGTAACAGTGGTGCACTGGTGGTATTCTGGATACACCCTGGGCCAAAAAAATGGATTCTGAGAAATTCTTAAGGTTTTTTGGAAATGAGGGTAATAACGCTTGGTTATTCTCCAAAAACGTCTTGGGAAAGCTAGGAGGTGTGGATAAACACGGAAGGAAGACAGGGCAGAGAGGACTGCGTGGGGCCGGCTGCGGGCCGCTCTGGCCGCGTGGCCTCACCTTCAGCCCCGTGTAGAGGTCCCGGTGCAGTCGCTCCATGATGAGCAGAACGGCGATGCTGGAGCCGCCGCCGTAGCTGTAGTCGATGACCGAGCCGTGCAGATCCACCAAGCGCTCGTGCTGCGGCAGAGACCTGGCGGGAACGGGAGAGGCCGGGGCTGCGGTGCTCCGGCTCTGAGCCTGCACCGCGTGCCCCCGCGGGGGCAGGAGCCCCGAGACCACACCTCGTCCAGGGCCGAGGTAACGGCCCTCGGCGCAGATAGAGGGCCAAGAGAATGGCCTCTCCAACAAGGACAAAGGATCACGGAATCTAAAAACTGACAGGCCTAAAGGACTAAGAAGTCAAACGGAAGGCAGAGTCTGAGAAATCAGGATGGTGGGGAGGGGGCAGCAGACACCGTGAAGGCCTGCAAGAGAGCCCATTTCTGGGCCCAACACAGAAACACCGGTGACAGCATCGTGGGACACAGGAATGGAGAGACAAGGCATGCTGCAGCTCTTGATACGAAATTCCTACCAGGCTTCTGGCTTCTTCTCTGGATCTTCTGCCATAGAGACGAATGACAGGAGAACCTACCTCATGTAGTGAAACTCCAAAGCCAGGTCATTCCAGTGCTTCTCGTCCGGAGGGACGACCGACTTGAGGGCGCAAGGGAAGTGTCCCCCCCAGTTGTCACACAGGTACACCACACCATACTGGCCCCGGCCGAGCTCCTGCCCCAGTTTAGGTTTACCTATAAAGTATGGAGACAGAGATAAGGCAGGAGGAACGAAAACTTGCTGGGCAACCTCCCTGAGATTCTCAGACGTGCGGGGCACCTGGCTGGCTTGGTCGGTGGAGCACGTGACCCCTGATCTCGGGGTTGTGGGTTCGAGACCCACATTGGGTGTACAGATTACTTAAAAATAAATCTTAAAGATTGCATATGAAAAAAATATATAAAATATCTCATTAAAAAAAAAGATTCTTAGGGCGCCTGGGTGGCTCAGTCAATTAAGCATCTGCCTTCAGCTCAGGTCATGATCTTGGGGTCCTGGGATCAGGCCCCACATCGGGCTCCCTGCTCAGCCAGGAGTCTGCTTCTCCCTCTGCCCCTGTCCTCTGCTTGTGCTCACTCACTCTCTCTCTCTCTCAAATAAATAAAATCTTTAAA